>NC_089250.1:71092538-71403025 GCF_963930625.1 Muntiacus reevesi | reverse complement strand
AAATTCTCACAGTCATTGCTGTGTGTCTCTGGTCGAGGCTTCTTCCAGGTTTCCAATGTCTTTGGGGATCTTTTCCCCTTGATTCTAATCTTTGGGCCACAACAAACACGCTGACTTTATCTCAGCCACCTTCAGATTGCGGTAAGGCCCTTGGAACTGAAAGTTACACCTGACCTATTAGAACACAGCCAGCCAGTCACACCATCCAGATATGGATGTTTCTGAAAATGAGCTCAAGAGAATGGTTTTATGGCTCCGAGTGTAGCATTTCACTGTCGTGGTTCTTGGTGGCATAAATAAATGTCAAATGGATTTCCTGCAGTAAAAGAGCTACGGCGCTACAGTTCTGCTGCAGCCAGCATCCTGAGAGAGTAAATGGTCACACTGACCACACAGACAGCTTGAGGGGTTTTCACTAGCTAAAGGGAAGGTCACCATTCAGCATCTCCTCTCTACCCTGTAACCCCCACAATTCTACCTTTAGACCAGAATTCTCCTCCGAACTCCGGACTCACACACTCCCATCAGATCCTACCAGTTGTCTCAGTCCCTCGACGCATCCAGACCCAAAGTCTTGAGACCCACCCTTTCCTCATCTCCGAACCTCTTCTCCTTACTCTCCCGTCGTCCCCATCTCAGGAATGGTGCCCCCATCCTCCCAGATGCTCAAAATCACCCCGATTCTCCCCTTTCTGTCACCACCTCTGTGCACATCCAATCCTTCGATCTCTGAAATACTCGTACGACTCAAATGCAACCATTTTTTTCATCTCTGCCTTCAACCCTTCAATTCAGGCCACCAACATCTCCCAGCCACAATTAAAAATACAGAAATGAGCTGCCCATGTGTTGCCTATTGCACTTAGAAAAAAATCCAACAGTGCACCAGGGTCTACAATGGCCTTACACCTCTGGCCCATCATCCCCTCCAACCTCATTACCTGCTGCTGCTCAGGATCCTCTAGCTAAGCTTTATTTCAGATTGTCAGATATATTTTTCTGGCCTCAAAGGCTATGCAGCTAACAATCCTTCTGCCTGGATGGCTTGTCCCCAGTCCTCCCTTATCCTTTAGGCCTCAGCTCAGGGGTGAACTCCTCAGGGAACTCGAGCAAGCCTTCTCTGACCATCTCATCCGGAAAGGCTGTTGGAGGGGTGGGTGGGTTTAGGGTGAGAGCAGTGGCTTTGAGTCAGGTGGCCCTGGTTCCACGGGAGCTGTGCCCTTGCAAGCTGGATGGCCCCGGACAAGTCTCTACTACGTGCCTCACCTGTCTGCTTTTCGGTGGAGGACAACGGGATTTCCCCGAGGGCAGCCGTGAGGCTTAGAGGGGCCGGTCAAGTGCAGAACACGGTGTCTGCTGCACGGAAAGAAAGTGGCCAAGTGGGAGCTGCCACCTTAAATCTTTTTTTTAAATGGACCAAATAGGTCAGTAAGAGAAACAGTGACTGCTGTTGTAAGAACTGAGCTCGGTGAACTCGGTAGGTACAGGACACACCCCCCACTCACAGATGGGTCTCCAGTGAACTGATAGTGCGTGCGTGCGTGTGAAGTCACTTCAGTCGTGTTCGGCTCTTTGTGACCCCATGGACTGCAGCCTGCTAGGCTCCTCTGTCCAAGGGATTCTCCAGGCAAGAATACTGGAGTGGGTTGCCATGCCCTCCTCCAGGGAATCTTCCCGACCCAGGGATGGAACCCGAATCCCTTGTGTCTCCTGCAAACAGGCTCTTTAGCATTAGCACCACCTGGGAAGTCCAAACTCTGTGGGAGAAACCCCAAATCAAATGAACCTGGCTTGTTTCTTCAGGGTCAGAGAACAGCCAAGTCCTCAGCTTCCCAGCATCAGGGCGGATCCATGAGGCTGACGGGAAGTGACTTCTTCTCCAACGGCCTTAGCAGCTCTGAGATTCTGAATGACACCGTGTCAACGTCAGTTGCACAAGTGGCCTCGAGAACAACTGAGAAGATCCGGCTGGTGTTTCATCACACGCGACAAGTCAGAGAGATCACAATGGCAATAAGCAGTCACTGGAGTCAGGCTAAACTAAACGTATCAGCATGTACAGCAGAGTTTCTTCCTGCCTTCGCGATCAGGCCCAACTGAACACACAACCCAAGGTACAGGGTTTAGACCTTTTTCCAAGTCCTCCTCTGTGGCTACTAGAAACTCACCTCAGAAATCTATCGCGAGAATGGTGTCACAATACGTCTCTAAAAGAGAAACTCAAGCACATCATCCTTTCAGAGGACAGGTAAGTCAGGCTGATGTCCTGGCACAGGTGATGTTTTACTGCGGCCAAGAACCACAAAAGAACACACCTTTGGAATTTGCAAGATGAACAAGGAAGCTTGACAGAGGCTATAAGTCGGAGGAAGTTACCAGGATGCCACTGCATACTTAAAAAAAAAAATTTATATATTTGGTTGCATTGGGTCTTAGTTGTGAAACGTGGGTCTTCGATCACTGCGGCATGTGGGATCTAGTTCTCTGACTGGGGATGGAACCCAGGCCTCCTACAACGGGAGTACGGAGTCTCAGCCACCGGACTGCGAGGGAAGTCCCTTCTCCGTATCTTTAATACCCTCCCCTAGACGTTAGCCAAAGTGCAACAGAGAAAACGTATAAACATCAGGCAAAAGGCATTGAAGACACTGATTTAGATCCACCAAAGATAGGTATCCTTTTCTGATGTGACCTTGTCTCCATCTAGGGATGGATTCAAGACTGGGGACTAGGGACTTTAGTAAGGTAAGATTCTTGGTGATGCAGTCACCTCTCAGCAGGTGAGTGAGAAGATAGTGATGCAGAAGAGCAAGGATGCTGACAAGTAAATGACAGCTGTGAGGATTAAGTAAGCACTGAACCATTCCATTTCAAAAGATCCTGCTCCTCAAAGAAGCCTTGTGAGAATTTTAATGAGTGACTGCCTCTGATTCAAATTACTGTCATGCCAGATCATGCTTCCACCTTATAAAATCTTCCTCATGCCTCTCCAATAAGGAAGAAAAGTGGCAAAACTGTTACCAGTAAATTATTTCTGCAATCCCATTCTGAGCTTATGATGACTTCAAATCAATACATGGAACTGTTACCAGAATTCTAACCAAAGAAGACATGATTGCATGTGTATAAAATATTTACTAAGATGACTGGAATGAAATGCAGACTTTGAGGCTGCGTGAAACAAATCTGGCTCCACGCAGGAATGGTGATATAATGACAAGAGCTTTGATAGGGGTCAGAAGATTGGCCTCAGATAACCCACAGATTACATCCCAAGAGCCTCCCACTCAGAGAGGGCTCAGTATGAATTGTGTGTGTGCGAATGAAGGATGTAATTTGACAAATGGTATAAACAAGAAGTGGGCTTTCCAGGTGGCTCAGCGGTAAAGAATCTGCCTGCAATACAGGAGATCCAGGCTTGATCCCTGGATCCCTTGATCCAGGCTAGATTCCCCTGGAGAAGGAACTGGCAACCCACTCCAGTATTCTTGCCTGGAGAATTCCATGGACTGAGAAGTCTGGCGGGCTACAGTCCATGGGGTTGCAAAGAGTTGGATATGGCTTAGAGACTAAACAATAACAAAATAAAAACACAATATTTCCTTAAATAATGCGGTTTTACTATAGCATACAGTACTTGCATTCTCTTAGTTATCTGTGATTTACTCTCAGTCATCCTTAAACCTCCATGACAAAATGGAATGTTGAAGCAGTACTTTCACATGCTTAGAATTTATTCCAACTCTGTTCTGGCATGAACTTTCACAACTTACTCTGAAAATCACAGTGCACCTGCTTTTTCTTGTTGCTTTGGTTTGGTTCTGTGAGTTTTATAATAGCTGTTGGCCAAAGGTAGTTAGGTTTTGACCAAACCCAGATTTTCCCCAGACTTTATAAATGGGGCTTTTCACAGCAAAAACCCAAAAAGAAATTTCATACCCCAAATATAAAAGAATGGATCTCAAGAGGCACTGTATTGCTAAATATTTAACATTGTAACTTTATAAAGATGCAGTGAGTACCAGCTCTGTGTCAGACACTTGTGCTTGGCGTGGACTGGGCAAGAATGTGGATGATAGAGGGATATGACCAAGGAACGGTGTATACAGGACAAAAAGTATATGGCAGGGCCCCTTCACACAAGCAGCAGAGATAAACGAGGTAGATAAGTCACAGAGCCACGCTACCATATGAGGTATAACGAGCAAGTGCCCAATGACTGCTCATGAGAGCTGCTTTGAGCTGAGTGCTATGTGCTCAGCCCTTTACATGCATCGTGTCATGGGAGCCTCAGACGAGTCCATGAGATAAGTATCCATTTTACAGAGGTGGAAACTGAGACTGAGGGAGATACAGGAATTTCTCCCCTGACCCCAGAACCAATAAATGTAAGTGATCAGCTTAGGACACGAACCCTTGCTTGTCTGAGGGCAAAGCCAAGCCAACTCTGCATCAAGACAACATGTACTCTAGTTAAGAGAAGGAAGAATCCATGTGGTCAGTGTCTCTGAGAGACTTTGTCTTTTTATACATTTATTGTGCACAGAAGGGACACTAACTGAATTGCAGAACTTTCAAAATTGAAATGCAAATCTTATTTCAAGTCACTATCACATCTGAGGTACAGGGAGCTAATAAAATTAGGTTGAGTGAAGGGATGTATGAGTTCTGTATCAGTATCACTAACAGCTACTCAAAATTCCTTCGGGTACCAGTTTTTCATGCCTCCAGGCTTCTGCAGAACACACTTCTGTCTTCAGTTTAGGGAATGCCCATTCAACCTTGCAGCCCAGCTCAACCCTTTTTCTTTTACTAAAGTGGGAGCTGTTTAAGAGTGGGAACAATGTCTATTTTCAGAGAGTCAGGACAGCATAAGAGAGTTCTCAATGAATATTTAATAAAGAAACAGATCCTTCAATCTTGAAGGTTCTGCATGAAAATGATACTGACTTTTTATTGGGTTCCAGCAATCACTAGTAAGACACAAAGCTTTTCAGAAGCTTTGAAAATATGGACTCAATAAATAAGCCTGAGTATAATGTAAGAGTATTAAATAAGGTTATGTCAGTTACTCCAGACTGATCAATGCAGGCCCAAATCAAAATGAACAGCTCATCCACTCTCATGATTGCAGTAAAGTTACAAGAGAAAATGGACAGAAAAATCCACGCTGGTCTTGACTGCTAATGACTGCTCTTGGGGAAAATTTCTACTTTCAGAGTGTATTGAGACATATACATTACCGTATGTAAAACAGATAACCAGTGCGAGTTTGATGCATGACGTAGGGCACCTAAGGCCAGTGCTCTGTGACAACCTGGTGGGATGGGGTGGGGAGGGAGGTGGGAGGGGAGTTCAGAGGATGGAGGGGACATGTGTACACCCATGGCCGATTCATACTGATGTCTGGCAGAAACCATTACAATGTTGTAATCATCCTCCAACTAAAATAAATAAATAAATTTTAAGAAAGAGTGGCTCTAAATTGGTTTATAGACTGCACACTGAAGGAAGCCAAGCTATAAAAGGAAAACTTTCAGGAAGTTAGCAAACACATAGCCTTCTAGAATAATCAAATGTCCTAAAATAACTGTCGATGTCTAAAGGAGGAAGAGTAGAGGAACAGTGCTGAATATGATGCCCTGATATTTGAAAGCACTAAAGGGAGACATCAACAGTATCATTCTTGTGAGGATATTAATCTTTCAGAGGATACGAAAACTTAAAGCACTAACTGCACCAAGCAGCTGCTGTTTTAATGCAGCTGAATAATTCAGGAAAGGAGCTAGCTAGTCACACAAAAATCCCTACTGGTTGTGCCTTTGGACACTTTTTAGGGCTGGAAATTTCCAACATAACAAAAAGTCCAGGCTATTTGTCTCTCTTATCTGGCCAAATGAAAGAAGCTCAAAGAATCCTAAAGCAAATTCTGAAGACTGAAATATAAATTAATCTCATTTTATTTCATAAAGGTAGTCTCCAAAGGTATCTTCAGAGATAAATAAAACCCAATCTAAATACACTAAAATAACAACGTTTACAGAAAACTGGTAAAGAAGGAAAGTAAAAGCTCTCTGAGTAAGCTGCTTTGCAGGCCTGAGTTTTTTCAGCGTGGACTTTCTCAAAGTGGGAAAACTTGTAAGTGAATAGCACTCAATTTCTGGAAACCTCCATGAGTCTTACTGCTGGGTCCTCCCGTGTAATGGAGGTCAGAGATTTATAACCCAAATACCCACAAGGAAAGAAAGAAAGTGAAGTCACTCAGCCATGTCCAACTCTGCAAATCCATGGACTGTATGTAGCCCGCCAGGGTCTTCCATCCATGGGATTTTCCAGGCAAGAACACTGGAGTGGGTTGCCATTTCCTTCTCCAAGGGGATCTTCCCAACCCAGGGATCAAACCCAGGTCTCCCACATCGCAGGCAGATGCTTTACCCTCTGAGCCACCAGGGAAGCCCGCCCACAAGGAAACAGTCTCTCAATATCCTCTGATAAAAGAACTCTGCAACAAAAGCAGTTAGGTTCTATCTGCAAGGCATGTCAGCGTCTTTCTGCAATGGCCATCAAGTTTTGGGACCTAAATTCCTTGCAAAATTCTTGTCAAAAAGAAAAAAATCAGGTCTAGATAGATAGGGGGGTGTGTATGTGTGTGTGTATAAAATACTTTTTTATTCTGCCAAACCACAAAACTGCTAAACAGGGATTTTTTTACCATTTTCTTTTCTTTTTCTGACTTAAGACTTTTTTACAGTCATCTTTTTTTTAGAAAACTTAAATCAGAAAAATAAAAGTATTAATATGTATGTGTCCTAGATGCTTTGAGGCAGTCCTTTATTCCTTTCCGCCAATGTTTAATCATTATGGATAATCAAATGTGATTTAATTCATGCCATGGTAATACTTTTCAAATGTGTATAAATTCAGAAACCAGAAAGCACTCTTTGTAAAGACCATGTGTCCTAGTTTTTTGGTTTAGAAATAGTAATCACCATATTCTTAGCAGTAAGCTCATCCAAGCTCAGAGTTAAAAACCACTTAACTCCTCTGGTGTAAAACTGTTCTTTAAAATGTGTGTCCTAAGTATTTTCTATAATGAGCAAGCAGCATGAAGAAAGAAACTATCTCCAACCTGGGGTTTGGCATAAAATTTGGAATCATTAATGACAGGGGGTGGGGAGAATGATGCTAATACCATGATGTATATGCTAATATGCTTCCCTTGTGGCTCAGCTGGTAAAGAAACTGCCTGCAGTGCAGGAGACCTGGGTACTATCCCTGGGTTGGGAAGATCCCCGTGAGAAGGGAAAGGCTACCCACTCCAGTATTCTGGCCTGGAGAATTCCATGGACTGTATAGTCCATGGGGTCGCAAAGAGTCGGACACAACTGAGCGACTTTCACTCACTATATAATATATGCTAATATGGCATGGGAAAGTATATTTCATGATTCAGATAATGTTGATATGTGTCTATAAATGGAGTCTTTGTATGTCCTCATTTTCTTAAACCTTTTTTCCTTGGTGAAATATTTGACTGTTAATAGCACAGGTACATGCTTAGTACTGCTTTTGACTTGATAGTATTTCTTTTAAAAAGAACAGGGAGAGTGTATCAGTTACCAATTTACTGCCTCTCAGTTCTGAAAGCACCTTTCTCTGCAATAAACAAACACACTTAAAGCGCTTCTCCTTTCAAGCACGTGTGATGTTAAGCTTTCTCAGGAGAGGGTGGAGGGTCAATTCAAGCAGGAGGCGGCTCCCCTGAATGCCCAGCACTGGGGCAGGCCGTGTGGGCGGGAGGTCAGTTGGTGGAGTGTGGCCCACCACCTGACCTGGTTCCTGTGTTACCTTGCGGCCTCAGCCTGGCCATAATCTTTCAGCAGTCTTGTCAACGTGGATACCAGCGCCCCCACATGGCTGGGGGGCTCTGAAGGTCTTGTGGTCCCACTGGTACCCAGACCCCCAGTGCACATCCACGGCCCTGGCTGCCGCTTGCCTGCTCCTTGCCTGCACTCCGGAGGGCCATCTATGGTTTCCCTAGAGCTCATGTGCCAGCTTGGGTCTAGCAAAACCAGCAAACTCCTCTGCGATGCACGGGCCGAACCCTGCCTTCTCTCCTGAGGTCTGAACCCCTGGTAGTCTGTCCTTCCTTGGGGACACTCCCTCAGCCCTAGTGAACCACAGAGAGTTTTCTTACACCTTGCAGTTCCTCATTTATCACAGGTGTAACTCTTTATAGTTTTTCTTAATTTTTATCAGAGTATGCTTGATTTATTAATACAATGCTGTGTTAGTTTCAGGTGTACGGCAAAGTGAATCAGTTATACACATACACACATACACACACACACATGCACATATATAGCCACTCTTTTTCAGACCCCTCTCCCACACCGGTCATCACGCGCAGTCGCTCCCCGTGCTCCACAGCGGGCCCTACCAGCCCCGTTTCACGGACAGTAGTGTCTGCACGTCAATCCCCAGCTCCCAATTTATCCGACCCCTCGTGGTCCCCTGGTAACCGTAACCTTGTTTTCTACATCTGTAAGTCTATGTCTGTTTTGCAGGTAAGTCCATTTGTACTGTGTTTTAGCTGAATGACTCCTCGTATTAAACCTCCCCTGTTAAACCTACTATGCGGCTCTTGCCTCCTGGCTGGACCCAGGCTACTGCCGGGAGGAAGGGCGCCAGTGAGGACAATGTGAGCACGTGCCTGCCCACGAACGGAGAAACATCCACAAGGCCAAACCCCAAAGAAACACTCCCATGTGAAAATGCCCAGACAATCTCAAATCCAGAAGAGCCTAGTATGTTTATTTACAGCCCAAATGAGGAACTAAAATACTTCATTTGCTCCCACTGAAAACTGTACTAATGATGAACAGATAAACAGTCGGTGGTTTAGTCAGACAACTGAAAGCTACTCAGTGGTCCAAAGGAGTGACTCCAGGTACGTGCAACCACACGGATGAACCGCAAAAAGGAATGCTCAGTCAAACAACCCAACACAGAAGACTACGCACTGAATGACCCCATCCAGATAGCGTCATAGAAAAGATAAAACTATCAGGACAAACGACAGGGCGTGAGGGAAACTCTTGGAGGCGATGGAAATGCTCTTTGTCTTGATTATGGTTGTGTTTACACCACTGTATACATCTGTCACAACTCTGCAAACTGCACACTAATAATCCAGTTTTATGGTATATAAATTAAGCCTCAATAAACCTGATCTTATAAAGCAAAAAACTAAATACATATAAAGAATTGTGGGGGACTTCCTTGGCAGTCCAGTGGCTAAGACTCTGCATTTCCAATGCAGAGAGCTTGGGTTCAATTGCTAGTTGGGGAACTAAGATCCCACGAGCCACACAGAGTAGCCAAAAAAAATTATTTTTAATTAAAAAAAACAGCTGTGGAAGGTAGTTCATGTAATACTTAAAGGGAATTTTATACCTTACATGGATAGATTACAGAGATGATTTAAAATTATTACATTTAATTGTCCAGTTAAAGAATAAAAAGCCCAGGAAAAAAACAAAGAAAGTAGATATGGGTAATATAAAATTATGAATTCAAAAGCTAAAGCTCAATGGCAAGGATCTCCCAAACCAAAAGCTGATTCTTTCATATAACTAAAAGGAAAAAAAAAAAAACCCACAGAAAACTGCTGACAAGTTTAATCAAGAAAAAAAGAGGAAACAAAACTACTAGGAATGAAAAGCAAGTTGCACTACGGATTCTATAGATTTTTAAATCTAAACCTTTATGTCAAAAAATCCAAAAACTTATACGAAATCAAGATTTCCAGGTGGGGGGAAAAAATATCATAGATTTACCTGGAATCAAACCAAAAAGACCATGGACTAAGAAATATGGACCGCAAGGATACAGGATGAACTGAATTCCAGTTTTCCCCACAAGGCAGATTACTGGCAGAACTCCTGAAACTTCCTCCTATGGAAGAAGGGAAATCTCCAGGGGCCAGAATCATCGTTATATTAATAACACTAATCCTATCTTCTTATAATGCTAACAGTGCTGCTGCTGCTGCTAAGTCACTTCAGTCATGTCCGACTCTGTGCGACCCCATAGATGGCAGCCCACCAGGCTCCCCTGTCCCTGGGATTCTCCAGGCAAGAACACTGGAGTGGGTTGCCATTTCCTTCTCCAATGCATGAAAGTGAAAAGTGAAGTCGCTCAGTCGTGTCCGACTCTCAGCTACCCCATGGACTGCAGCCTACCAGGCTCCTCTGTCCATGGGATTTTCCAGGCAAGAGTACTGGAGTGGATTGCCATTGCCTCCTCCATACTAACAATGCAGTTCCTGGTAAATCAAGAAAATATAAAGGATGATAGAATGGAAGAATAAACAGAAGCCCCCACCATCCCACCACCCTCGTTGCCTTGGTGAAAGGGTAAGATTTAAGGAAATTGGTGTAAAATGATTACAGTAATAATTACAATTATATAAGCCAGTATTTTTAAAACATTCTTAGCCGGTCACTACATCAAGCACTTTTTGTGTCTTATCTCATTTGACTGTCACTAAATCTTACAGCTGTGAGTGTCAACCTGATTGTATAGATAATCTGAGGCATGCAGAATGACATACTTTGTCTGAGGTTACAGTCAGCAGGAGACGGAGACCCAAACTGACTGGCTTTCTCCATCTGTAAAATGGAAAAGCCAGATAATCCCAACTAACCTCTTGGAAAGGTTTTGTGAGGAATAACCAAAATAAACACGTGGGTAGAAGTCACCTGAGGATAAATTTTGGCTGAAATCAAAAAACACAGTATCTGCAGGCAGACCTTTTAAAGCAACAGTATGTGTATTTCCCAACTACGGAATCCTCTCTTCTCAGAAACGACCAGAGGTGGTCAAGAAGGGACTTCCCTGGTGGTCCAGCGGTTAAGACTCCATGCTCCCAATGCAGGGGTCATGGGTTCAATCACTGGTCAGAGAACTAGCTCCCACATGTGGCAACTAAGACCCAGCACAGCCAAATAAATAAAAGTTAAAAAAATCAAGGAAAAGACAACCCACAGAATAGAGAAAAAAAATATATTTTTTAAAAAAAAGCAGGCAAGAAAATGCCAGATGATGTCTCTTGCTAGAGATATAGTAACACTAGAACACATACCCTTTAAGGCCCCTTTCCATTCCGAAAGCCCAACACTCATCTGGCTGACATGGGGCCAGAAGAGCTTATGGAGGGAGACACGGCTTCTAGGAATTCAAGACATAGGCTATTTGTTGCCTGCACTTTCTGTGAAGCCTGGTGGACATGACCTCAAGACAGCCTTTCCTAGAGCCTGACGTTGTCAATACAGTGTTCACGGGTCTTAGGAGCTGTTTCTGCTCTTCTCTTCTGAGCCATCAAGATCTAAATTATTTCTTACTCCTGTTCTCACTGCCACTACCCAAATTCATGGAACCCATGGTCTGGATTCTGCTCTTTGGCTCACCATGTGGCTGAGATTAAAAAGAAAACATCCTATGTTGTAACAGCTGAGAATAAC
Source organism: Muntiacus reevesi (assembly GCF_963930625.1). Taxonomy (NCBI): domain Eukaryota; kingdom Metazoa; phylum Chordata; class Mammalia; order Artiodactyla; family Cervidae; genus Muntiacus; species Muntiacus reevesi. Next base: position 71,391,500 of record NC_089250.1, on the reverse strand, counting down.
TGGCCATGAAGACGGAACTTAAAAGAAAGAAGCGCCAAGCAGACAGGGATCAGGCCACCTCAGAACCAAACAAAGGCAATGAGAAAGAGTGTCACGCTCACACAGGCTGATATCACTCTTTTCTCCCCCTTAAACTGGAGCATAGTTGCTTTAGAAGGTTGTTAGTTTCAGCTATACAGCAAAGCGAATCAGCCACACACGTGTGTGTGCAGTCACTCTGTCACGTCTGACTCTGTGCGACCCCATAGACTGTAGCCCACCAGGTTCCTCTGTCCGTGGGATTTTCCAGGCAAGAATACTGGAGTGGGTTGTCATCTCCTACTTCACGGGATCTTCCCAACCCAGGGACTGATCCTGCCTCTCTTGCACCATATACATATATCCCCTCTTTTTTGGATTTCCTTCCCGTTCAGGTCATCACAGAGCACTGAGTTCCCTGTGCTACACAGTAGGTTCTCAACTAGTTATTGATTTTATACACAGTAGGGTATATATGTCAATCCAAATCTCCCAGTTCATCCCACCACCCGCCATCCCCCACCCTGGGCTGAGAGCGTTCTAAGCAACCCTCTGGGGTCACGAGCCACAGTGCTGAAGCCTTGCTCTTGGAGCCATGTCAATAACCAAGTCAAAACCAAGCTTCCCTCAGCTGCACGATTCCCCAGCAGAACAAGGCCGCTGTGACTCGAGACAAAGACGACATTCATCTGCCATGTGGTTTCTCAAAGCATATCTAAACAGCAGGCTGCCCGGGCAATTTTGGATACATATTTCTTTTTCCGACTGCTGTTCTTGGCTGGTTTTCTGACAGTAAAAAGTACAAGATCTCGTTATATTCCTGCGTACAAATGAATTCAGCCTTAACATATTTTAAGCCCAGCTTTACAGGAAAAATAAGAAATCTGAAACAAAAATAGTATACCTTGTCAGGAACAATTTAGGACAGTCTTCTCACCGGGAGCTGCTCGGCGTGGTTACCCCAGTAAAGACCATTAATGTGCAACTGGTGTTTATCCTGGCTGGCTCTGGGCACTCACAAGGCACTGCAGGCAGGAGGCCAGAGTACTAATCACGGTCTCCGTTCACCTTTCTTTCAGCACAGGATTATGAAAAGAAGGTCATCAAGGGAAGGTTAACAAGCACACAAGCATGGAATTAGTCCAGGACAGAGAGATGGTGGCAAGAGATGGTGCTACAGAGAGAATAGCATCTGAGGTTTAAAATCCTGACTTCATTCACACACTCCCCAGACAAAACACCACCAACAAAAGCAAACAGGAAGCCTCAATTCCTAAACCTCTCACTGACAAGAAAGAAAGCCTGGCTTAGTAAGTTCGAATGATCTCAAAGCAACCTGCACGCGTGTGAAGTTGCTTCAGTCGTCTCTGTGTAACCTCATGGACTGTATCCCGCCAGGCTCCTCTGTCCACGGGATTCTCCAGGCAGGAATACTGGGGTGGGTAGCCATTCCCTTCTCCAGAGAATCTTCCCAACCCAGGGACTGAACCTGGGTCTCTTATGTCTCCTGCATTTATCGTTAGTGCCACCTGGAAAGCTCCTCAAAGCAACCTAACTGCAACCAAAAAAGCTCCCAATACTGAACATCAAATGAAAGGAGAATGAGGAAGTTAATCAAAATAGCATGTGGGGGAATTCTCTGGCAGTTCAGTGGCTCAGACTCCATGCTCCCAATGCAGGGGGCCTGGATTCAAACCCTGGTCAGGGAACAAGATCCCACATGCTACAACTGAGAGTTCACATTCTGTAATGTACTTAGTTATAATGCTACAACTAAGACCCAGCACAGCCAAATAACTAAATAAATATTTTAAAAAATAAATAAATCACAAGATGTGGTGAACTATTACATAACCATCATAATGATAATTTTATAGATGTTTCTAATGATATGAAAAAAATATCTGACATGTTAAGTGAAAAAAAAAATCAAGATGCCATATTATATACACAAAATGATTTCAGCTGTGTACAATATCTAAGTATAAGAAATCAGAAATGAATACATTAAAATGTGAACTGGGATTATTGTTGGGGGGTGGTGGAACCATGGAAGAAATTGTCTTCCCCAAGCTTTTAAACTTCTAAACGTTATACAATGGGCATGTATTCTTTTTATACCTTAAAGGCAGGAAAACAGCACAGCAACATCCAGAAGAGCAAACAAGCACTGAGAAAGAAGATAAGAAACAGCATTTACTAAGGGCTTAGCACAGGCCAGGCAATGACCTCAGGGCTTCACATGCACTAGCACATTTGTTTTTACAACAGCCCTGTGAGATGAGTGTGACTTCTATCCACATCTGATAAGGAAACTGAAGGTGAGCCAGGTGGCATGACAGGTGGATAAGACAGGACATGTAGCCGTACAGCATGGCTGGTGGTTTTAACAAAGACCTACGCCACCTCTCGAACACAACAGCAGAATCTGCCCTTCTGCCTGCAAGCTGGACCTAGAAACAAGCATCGACGATAAAAACCTTGAAAAGACACGATCATAATGGAGGAGAATGACTACAAAAGAGGAATCTGCCCAGATGCTAAGATACTTGGGTTTGAGTTTCAAATTGGAAAAACTAAAAGCACTTTCTAATTAAAGTTTTTTAAAACTGATGTGAAAGAGTGAAGCATCACTGTAGATGAAAATATACCAGCAGAACAAATTCAACCCACAGCTGAATTCTACAATACAAGAGAAAGCTGGGAATCACTGTCAAAAGAAAGACCTCAGGTAGCTATTCATCAAACTAATAAATAAATAAAAGCATTTTAAGTTGGTGCTAGAGGTAGAGACTGGCTAGGTGGCGCTAGGGTTGTGACTGTGTGGATCACAGCAAACTGGAAAATTCTTCAAGAGATGGGAATACCAGACCACTTTATCTGCCTCCTGAGAAATCTGTATGCAGGTCAAGAAGCAACAGTTAGAGCTGGACATGAAACTATGGACTGGTTCCAAATTGGGAAAGGAGTACGTCAAGGCTGTATATTGTCACTGTGCTTATTTAACTTAGATGCAGAGTATAAAATGAGAAATGCTGGGCTGGATGAAGCACAAGCTGCAATCAAGATTGCCGGGAGAAATATCAATAACCTCAGATATGCAGATGACACCATCCTTATGGCAGAAAGAGGAGAGGATATGAAGAGCCTCTTGATGAAAGTGAAAGAGGAGAGTGAAAAAGCTGGCTTAAAACTCAACATTCAGAAAACTAAGATCATGGCATCCAGTCCCATTACCTCATGGCAAATAGATGGGGAAACAATGGAAACAGTGACAGATTTTATTTTCTGAGGCTCCAAAATCACTGCAGATGGTGACTGTGGCCATGAAATTAAAAGACGCTTGCTCCTTGGAAGAAAGGTTATGACCAAACTAGACAGCAAATTAAAAAGCAGAGACATCACTTTGCTAACAAAGTTCTATCTAGTCAAATCTATGGTTTTTCCAGTGGTCATGTATAGATGTGAGAGTTGGACTATAAAGAAAGCTGAGCACTGAAGAATTGATGTTTTTGAACTGTGGTGTTGGAGAAGACTCTTGAGAGTCCCTTGGACTGCAAGGAGATCAAACCAGTCAATCTTAAAGGAAATCAGTCCTGAATATTCATTGGAAGGACTGATGCTGGAGCTGAAACTCCAACACTTTGGCCACCTGATGTGAAGAACCGACTCATTGGAAAAGACCCTGATGCTGGGAGGGATTGGGGGCAGGAGGAGAAGGGGACGACAGAGGATGAGATGGCTGGATGGCATCACCGACTCGACGGACGTGAGTTTGAGTAAGCTCCAGGAGTTGGTGATGGACAGGGAGGCCTGCCGTGCTGCAGTCCATGGGGTTGCAGAGTTCACTGAGAGACTGAACTCTCTCAGTGGTAGAGAATTCACCTGCCAATGCAGGAGACATAAGAGACTTGGGTTCAAACCCTGGGTCAGGAAGATCCCCTGGAGGAGGTCATGGCAACCCATTCCAGTATTCTTGCCTGGAGAACCCCATGGACAGAGAAGCCTGGCAGGCTACAGTCTGTGGGGTCGAAAAGAGTCGGGCACGACTGAAGTGACTTAGCATACTTAAGTTATAATTACTAACGTTTGGACAAAGAGGACCTGAATTTGCCCTCCAAATATGAAGTACCCAGCAACAAGGGGCACTGACTCTTAAAGACTAGAGAATAGAAAGAAACTTAGGAGAAAAAGAAAAAAACATTGTACTTGATGCCAAATTATATAACCTGCAACCAGCTTAAGAGGATCCCGACTCTTTTTTCAGTCCAGCACTGAAGGCCTTTTGGTCAGAAATAATCAATTTTGCTTGGCAAAAAAGGCATCAAGACATAGAAGTGCTTTGGATCAAATTCCGTAGAATCAGCCTCTTTGAGATGCATTAAAGTTAATGCCAAAACCAATATGGTGTTCTGTTCACAGCTCCTTTCTAGAGGCTTTAAAAGCAGAAAAATATTTAAACTCAAAGTCTGAAGTGGAAACTTGCTATCTGTAAAAACAAAGCCACTTTAATAGCTATGAGAAGTCACTGAGATTTGGTAATTCCAAATTCACCATGTATAATACAAATACTGGTTGTTAGGGAAATTGGCTAGCTGTTTAGAAAAATATGAAACTGGATTGCAACCTTAGTCTTCATACCAAGACACATCCTGACAAGACAAATATTGAAAAAGAAAAACAAACATTCTAAAACAAAGTAAGGGTCAATATTTTTATAATGCTGGGATCTGAAAAACTTCTAAACGTGGCATTAAATCCCAGAAACCACAAAGGAAAAGCTGCTAAATGAAAATACATAGAATTAAAAATACCTGAACAGACACCTTACATAAAGTTTTTTTAAAACTAGGAAAATATCTTTATTTAAAAATTCATAAGCTCACTTGATATATGAAGAACTCTTTGGAATCAATAAGAAAATAAAAACTCCACTGACAAATAACACAAAGTGACAATTTAGACACTCAAATGATAGGGGAATCCCAAATTTACAAGGTTTGACGCTCAAGTCTCTACTTGTAAGAATTACTTCTAAGGACACATATCGTGCAAAGAGGTTCATTAAAGCATGCTTAGTATCAAAAAGTTGGACGATACCTTGAGGTCCATGATTTGGGGGGTTACTTAAATCAGAGGTCACAAACGCAGCTATTTTCAGAAGTCAGTACAGCCATAGAAAATGACCTCAATGGGCTCCTTTTAACACAAGGAAGCGGGAAGTGCTAAGATCTGGGGTGAACTGGAGAGCTCAGACCCTTTTGGTAATCCAAATGGTAACAGTTCTGTGCTCATGGCCACACTGGCTCTCCCTCCCCAGTCACCACGGCCCTCAGGGTTGGGTGTGTGACCCACAGCACACACAGCAGCCTGGTCTCTCTGAGACACACCCGGGAGGACCCCCTCACTGTGAATGCGGGGTGCTCCTCCAGCCCATCGCACTGGAGAAGCTACAAGAGTTCACTGATGCAACATCACTGGCTCCCAGAGCAGATAAAACCGTGAAGGTCATTGTCTCCACGTTTCCTTGAGGCTATGGTCAGTTCCGCCTTGTTGAACAGCCCAGGTACAGAAGGAAGACGGGGAGGGGAAGGCAGGGATGGGGGGAAGGCCAGTAGTCAGGGAAGGCTTTCTTGGGGGATTTTCATTTTTCATAAGAACAAAACTGAGACGGGAGGAGAGGTCGCGCGAATGAAAAAAGGCGAAGTCCTCCGAATCACACACCTTCTATGGAAGTGTCCCTAAAACACCAGGAAATCAGGCATGATTTCTGAAAATTCTCGCACGAAGTGCTGAGTTCCCAGCACCACTGTCACGTGTTCCTTCGGCAATAAACATCTGGGCAGCTGTCGTCCTCATTAACCAAGCTGGCACAGGGAAGGGCAGCCACGGATAATATGACATGATGTGTGGCATTTTTCTCACAAGGTCTTAATTCATCCCAGGAACCGGTTTAACTAAATTCATCCCAGAATGGTTGCAGATTATAATTTCAGTCTCGGCAGCACGTCAGACGTAGAAAATGTCCACCTGAATGTGGAATGGAACATTTCTTCCCAGAGAAAATAACTTGCCGCTTGGTCCTGCCCCATCTGGGGTAAGAACCCTTGGGAGAAGACAGCCAATTTCTTGATTTTACTGCATTTTAAATACCACTTTCCAACTAATAAAATAAAATAAAATAAAAGTTTTTTAAAATAAATAAATAAATAAATACCACTTCCTTAAGATCTGTTAAATTCCCAAAGAGGTACGTCAAATGGAGATGAGTGGTTGCCACATATTAGGGAACGGTGTGGGGAGGGTGTACCTGTAAAAGCCAACAGGAGCGATCCTTGTGGTGACAGAACTGTTCTTTCATCCCCGATGGATGCTCGTCTCTCGTCTGGATGGATGAATCTAGATATCCTCATTGTGAAACTGTGCTATGACTTCTCAAGATGTGACCACTGGGGAGGCTGTAGAGAGGGCAGTGGTCCCCAGCCTTTTGGGCACCAGGGACCGATTTCGTGGAAGACAAATTTTTCATGGACCAGGCGGGGTGGGATATGGTTTTGGGATGATTCAGGTACATCACATTTATTGTGCACTTTATTTCTATTTTTATTATATCAACCCCACCTCAGATTATCAAACATGAGATCGCGGTGGTTGGGGACTCCTGGTATAGAGTACACAGGATCTCTCTGTATTATTTCATGCAACTGTATGTGAATCTACAGTTATCTCAAAATAAAAATCTATATTCCTTTTTAAAAAGGGACATCCAAATAAATCCTAGAATAGTCTTTACTACGACTGTGCTAAGTAAAAAGCAAACAGAAGTGATGGGTGGGGTCTGTAAAGTCGACCTGAGTTTGCTCTTCCTCCAGCAGCTGCCCACCTCCTGATCTGACATGTGCAATCTGAACTCAGCTACACGGGCCAGGGCACTCGGCAGGTGACAGATCCCAGATATGGCTCTGGGTCTCTATCTTTTATCTCTCATAAAAGATATGAATGATATCTTTTATCATTCATCCTCTCTCACACTTACTCACACACATACACATTCACATGAGCTATTTTATATGAACAACCACACCCATCCGGATTAAAACTGTCCTGAAAAAGAACACCGATGTAAGAACTTTCCAGGTCCTACAGCTTCCAGGCAGGCACAGAAAGGAAGTGATCTCATCAGAGAAGACACACAAAGTCTGTAGGAATTGGTTAAGTTTGATATTCAAACCCCATGCACAACAAAGTCTCAACAGAATTAAGCTCATTTCAGGTGTTAAGTGCAGCTTTCCTGATAGCTCAGTTGGTAAAGAATCTGCCTGCAATGCAGGAGACCCCAGTTCGATTCCTGGGTCGGGAAGATCCCCTGGAGAAGGGACAGACAACCCACTCCAGTACTCTTGGGCTTCCCTTGTGGTTTAGATGGTAAAGAATCCGCCTGCAATGAAGGAGACCTGGGTTTGATCCCTGGGTCAGGAAGATCTCCTGGAGAAAGGAAAGGCTACCCACTCCAGTATTCTGGCCTGGGGAATTCCGTGGACTGTACAGTCCATAGGGTCACAAAGAGTCGGACTCGACTGAGTGACGTTCACACAGGTGTCAAGTAAATACTTCAAGGCAAACCCCATTTAACTAGGAGGCGGAAGCTGCAGCAGCAAGGCCCTGGACTGAGCTGTGAGGTGAGTCTGGGGCTTGCCTCCTGCCTCTTTTGTTTGGGGCAACACATCTCATCGTCTTTAACTCTTTCCCTCTGGTAGTTCATCTCTCCTACCAACATCTTACAGATCAATAGAAAATTTACTAAATGCCTACTGTGTGTGAAGCACTCTTTTACAACACTTTGAAAGCTTTTTCTAATTTAACCTTCCCAGTCACCCTGAAGGAAATATGATTAGTGCTTGGAGATTAAGGGACTTGCCCAGAGCTAGAGACCTCATCAACAGTGAAGCGGATCGAATGCAGGCGTGTCTGGCTCTGGTCAGTATGCTATCCTGCCTCCTGGCTTCATGTTGGTCTCCAGGGTGTCCAGAGCACCTCCCCGCATTGTAGAAGGACAGGAGGGACAAAAGCCTGACATGTACTGAGCATCTTTTATATGCCTTACACAGGCTCTGTCTTTCCGGCTCAAATAACCCCTTTGACAGGCATGCATTATCTCCGTTATCTCTCAAAGCCTGAGAGAATTCGAGGGCTCCTGAACTTTTTCATCTCACTTTTATTGAGCAGATGAAGAAACGAGAGCCCAGAAAGATTAGGTGGCTTGCTGAAGGACACAAAGCTGGTTACTGTCACAGCCGAGGTCTGGCTGCCAACCCACCGCTCTCTTTCACCGCATCTAAGCTCTCGCTCGGAAAGGAACCAACATTAATAATAGAGCAGGAATGCCAGGCACTTTGCTAGATGCTTTACACCTCTCTCCAACTCTGAGGGGGGGTTTCCCAAGACTGCTGTTTCAATCAATGCTTTCTACTAACATGGACCACAGAAGGGGACCTCGACTTAAATGTCACACATCAGTTTTACAAGGTGGTTAACATGATCCTCTACACACAGACGAATGGTTATCACAGGAAAAAATATGAAAAGACTTGGAAAATTTGTCACAGAAGGCACAAAGGATCTGAACAACGTAATCAAATGATGCTTTCTGAGCGCCTGTGTGCCCCAGCGATTTGCCAAGGGCTGGGCCCCACAGAGAAAGACAATTCAGCCCCTGAATCAATGAACACTCACCACCGGCACATGTGTGATGCTTCCTGCCACAGAAGCGTGTTATTCTGAAAAAAGCAAATGGTCTTGACATCAGAAAATCTAAATTGAGAGCCGAACTTCACCATCCATGAATCAGGTGCCCTGGGGCGAGGGGGGGAGGGGGGGCACATGAGTGAGTGTCTGGGCCTCTCAGTCAACAAGGGGGAAGAGCTGGCATGTTCTGGGCCGAGATGCTGTGAGAGGCGAAAGGACCAAGAGGCCTGAGGGACCGGACACAGGAGAAACACACAGCAGCTGCTACTATCAGTCCTTCTCGAATTCTACAACTTGAAGAGAGCACATGTCCCCGACAGTAAAACTGGACAGGAGACGAACAGGGAAACGGGGAGGTATTAGCCCAAGGGTGCCAAGCTCAGGTACACAAGATGAGTATGTCTTAGAGATCTACTGCCATGCCGCAACGGTGCCTACAGCAAACAATCCTGTATTGTGTGTACCTAAAACTCTGCCAAGACGGTAGTTCCTCTGTTAAGTGTTCTTATCAAAAACACAAAAATTATATAATAAAGTAAATACAGAAGGTGGGAAGGAAAAGAAGACAAGATGATCAACAGCCAATATGGTTATTGGAGTGGGAGATACAAACTGTTGGGTGTAAAACAGGCTGCTCGGAGGTATTACATGACTGGGGGAATATAGCCAACATTTTCTAATAACTGTAAATGGAGTGGGACCTTTAACAATTGTATTAAAATTTTTTTAATTAATAAAAAGTTAGTAAAAATATCCCATCTCTACCACTAAGGTAAGAAGAATAAATTGACAGAAAAGTTAACACTGAGGAGATAACAGGGTTATGAGGGAGGAAAAATTTGGGAATGAGTGCCTGAATGAGACCAAAAGGCACCTGAGGGCATATCAACTGCTTGCTGTAGCCATTAAGACTCCTCTACAATTGATACCTTTGTTTTCACAGAGGTTATATTTCATCAAAACTCAATAACAATGTCTTTTAATAGTTAGCATGACATTTCCTGAACAACAGCATGATTACTGGAACACCCACAGTTACAAAGTAAATAATAAAGATAATCAAGAGAAGGTAAAAATCACGTTGTTCTGACAAGGGGGATTAGTTATATAAATAATGAAATGCAAAGCTGGCCAATCTGCATGCATTCTGAATAAGCATGAAAAAAATTCAAGTCAATAATAAATACTCTTCTGACAAAATTCCCAGTAAGATGTGATAAACCTGAAACCATTCTTCCTGGTCACTAGAACCCCCATCATGTATTATTTGAAAGAGGATTCTTTCACCCTCTTTGTAAAGTTAAGTAAGTACGTAGTATGTCATTGGGTAAAGAATCTGCCTGCCAACACAGGAGACGCAGGTTCAGCCTCTGGGTTGGGAAGATCCTCTGGTGGAGGAAATGGCACCCCACTCCAGTATTCTTGCCTGGAAAATTCTAAGGACAGAGGAGCCTGGTGGGTTACAGTCCACGGAGTCACAAAGAGTCAGACATGACTGAGCATGCATGCATGCATGCCACTGGAGCTCAGGATTAGCTTGTTTTGTTTCTCCTGTGAGAAAATACCCAAGAGTAAACAGAGGTAGGAAGCAACCTGGGAGTTTTGCTTCGAGACTTGATTTTGGCATTAAGTAGGAAAGCTGTCTTTTAGCATCTGGATTTCAGATATTCAAACTATAAAAGGGATAAGAAAACTCGTCTTGTCCCCCTCAGAGGTACCCTTAAGAATCGCCAAGTTAAAGAGGAAAATATGAATGCACCTTTAACTGTATTAAATGTTGTATTAACCAAAGTGATGATAATATTACCGTCATGAGCAATAGATGCATTCCAGAAGTCTGAGCTTAACTGCCCCTTTGGCCTTCTCTCTGGATTATCTGTTCTTATTCAAAGACCTAGTTTTTTTTTTTACAAAGATAAACAGTAAAATAATAATAATAAAGTAAGCACTAACAGTAATATACAACGAACCAAAAGCAAACATAAACAGCCTTACAATCCTCTGCTAATAGAATTCTATCACTGTTCTAAAAATAAACATGATTCAAAAAACCCCGACCGGCGGTCATGTGATCCTTCCTCTAACCCTGGAGGAAAAGCAGGACAGGTGGAGTTACACTTGATTTTTACAGACTGCAAACCTGAAACACAAGCCTGAAAGAGAAAAGTCACCCATCCTAGTTCCCAGCTGAAGCCAGGGCCATTCAACCCTCTTCTGACATACTTTGCTATTTATTCTCCTGGTCTAGGAGAGTGACAAGGCACCCCTATTTTCAAGGAAACTCACTTCACATAATGTCCAACTTCCAGCTGATGGAGTAATGCTCTCACTAATTTGACAGCAGCTGGCAACCTCTCTGTATCACAAGGAAATTCTTCCAACCAGGAAGCTGCGCACACAAGCAGAGAGATGGTGACATCTACTGGTGAAAGTGTGCACTGCAGTGGAGGCTCAGTGCTTTAAGATTTGAAAAAGATCAGTAATGTTAATAGTTTATGAAATGAGGGGAGGGTACAAAAGGCAAAAAACATATGGAATAGAGAAGTAGGGGAAAGCCAGCAAGCACTGGGATGTTCTAAAAATGTGACTCATGACCACTCTGGGTAATCACTTTGGGTAAAAGTTCTGACTCCTTTCTTTTAGAGCAGTTTTAAATCAGTCTCTGGGAGCAAGTTTTCTTTGGGAATGTATCTCTGGTTTAATAATGAAAGCCAATGGTAAATCACTGGGGAAAGGTGTTTAGGTCACTGAAATTTACTCCATGGATGATGTTTCAAGAATGGAGGGGTGGGGGGAGGGAAAGAGAAGGAAGTTAACATTTATGAAATGCCTATTGTGTTGAAGGCACTTTATAAGCATTGCCATGCTTAATTCTCACTCCCACATGAAAGTTATAATAGAGGTAATAGTATTATCTCCATTTTACAGTGAGGAAACTGAGGCATAGCGAGTAGAAACTAGCCCCAAACTACTCAATAAATGGTAAAGTCAGGATTAGAAACCTAAAGGTCTGACCGTATGACCTAAACACCCCAGGCACGCAAACCACCTCAACCAAAATCAACACCAACTACCCACAAGCATAATATATTTCCTTAGAAACAGACACCATTTCACATTTAAATGCATGTGAAATCTAACACTTGTCCTGTTCAAAAACTTGGATTTCTCGAGCAATCAATAACACACAATGAGTTGTGTCTTTACCATACAATAAATTACCACGGATCAGCCTTCTCCTCGCCGAGTCATCTTCTCAAAGCTGTCAATACTTTCTTACACTGTCAGCTCAAAATGTCAATAACATTAGCATCGAATTCCAATGGTGAGATGAAGAAAGGGAAAGACACGCTTTCTACTCAGTTATTGCTGCTTGGAGAGAACATGTCATCAAAGACAAAAGATGCTCAATTCTGTTGTATTTCACTTGAGTGATGAAAAAGCACCAGGATTTTTAAGTAAATGTGGTCACATTTGGGGAGGGAAATGATATAAGTACTACATCTCAGGGAATGAGAAGAGTCCTGCATTATCTTCCTTCTTTCAAAGGCACTGGGGCTACAAAAGCAAATACTGCTTTCAGAATTCTAACAGAGAGTGTCTTTGGGCAGGAGTGAGAAAATTGGCATAAACCTTTTCCCTGTCTTTCTCAACATTTCATGTCCCAGGAATATAGATTACTGACCTGCCGAGAGTCCATGTGAGAAAAAAATGGGAGGGGAAGTGGAAAAGAAAGACTGAAGAAAGGATCTGACAGCTCAAAGGAAGAAGAGTGAAAAAGGATAGGCCTGGGTACATGAGACCACAATTCAATGTCATGGCTGTGGATTCAGCAGAAAAAAAAATAACTGACACTCACCGCAACTGAAAATGGAAAACTCTACTTTCTAGATTAATAACTAATTACCATTTTTAAGTATTTGGAAGCATCTGATTAAGGACAAGTAAATGATACTAAACTTATAGTTGTTTTTCTTTTCTGACTTCAGACTCAGCAACATTAAAGTAACTGACCAAATCTGGCTTTAGGTGTAAAGAGATTCAAACTAAAGAAATATCAGGTTCTGATTACAGCAATTGGGAATCCCAGACCTCCAGGAATTCCTTCAGTTCTTAAAACCAGCCTGGCAACATTCTGATATCAGGAGCATCTAACAATGTTTGCTGGGACATTGATTACGCACACTCCTGTGACACAGTGTTATGACTAAATTAGAATTTCATTAGTTTATTATCACCAGCCCCAGACTGTAGCAGAGAGATATCACCAAATCAATCTAGTCATTGTTAATAAAAGACAACATAACTACAAAAAAGAAAAAAAGTTACAGAGCCTTTAAAGTATGTAACTTGCTTCTCAAAACTGAAAGGCTACAGCTATTAAATACCTTAAAAAACAAAGGTAGCAATTATAAAAAGTTTCAATCTCTGTTTATGAACAGGTTTATGAAGTAATCAACTTGAAAACCACTACAAACAACCTAAACATCTATCAACAGAGGACTGGCTGGATAAACTATGGTACCTCTTCACAATATAATGCTAAAACATCAGGAAAAACAAAATAAGGACTATCCCTATATGCTGCTGTGGAGTGATTCCTAGGACATAGAGTTTAGTGAAAACAGAAAGGCAGATGACAATGTGTATCTTTATCTAAGAATGGGATATCTTATGTGTATCTACTTAACCAAGAATGGGATATCTTAATGTGTATCTACTTATTTAAGAATGAAAGTACAAATAGCCATGTATTTGTATACAGTTGGCCCTCAGGGGATCACCCATGGTTGGCTGAATCCACGGATGCAGAACTCACAGATATAGAGCGCGGAGTACAGGACATCGGCATCCTCGGCTTTTGCCACTAGCAGCTTGGGACCAATCCCCCACAGATGCTGAGAGATGGCTGCGTGTGTATGTGTGTGTATATATATAACTGAAATGAAACAACCGACAAAGGAGGAAATAAAGTAGAGAGGATAGGGACAGAAGCCAAATTTGAGTAATTCTGTTTCGTAGTTTGTCTTTGGAACCAATTAGTTTGTATAATTATAAAGTGAAAATAAAAATAAAAACAATAAAAAACAATCTAAAAACAGAAAGCCAATGAGAAAATAGCATGAAATGACTGAGGAAAACGGAATACCGGCAGGGTATTTTATAGCTTTAAAGAATTATTGTTCTTAATTTTTAAACGTATGATGATGGTATTATGGTTATATTTTTTTAAAGGGATCTTTTATAGATTCATATGGAAGTATTTTAAAATGAAATATGCCTGGAATTTGCTTCAGAATAACCATGCAGTAGGGGTGATGAATAATAGAAGACGAGGATTAGAGGAAATAAGAGCCATGAGTTGATGGTTGTTACAGCTGAGTGACAGGAGCTTCACTAGAGCCTGTCTTACCAATGGAGGCAAGGATATTTGAGAATATGCATTTTTAAAACTCATCTTGAAACAAATGGACAATAAATCCAAAGATAGAAAGTTTTAGGAGTGTTTCTTTTATTTTCATAAAATGGCAGATAAAGTTTCAAGTTGTAGATATTTGGGTTCCCAGAAAAAATTAAGAAGCATCCTTAGGAGTATTAATTTAAACATGAGTAAATCAAACATTTCTGCTACCATATCAATCATGAATTTAAATTATAAATAAGACAGCAATAACTCTCATTGCTCACCAAATGTCTAATTTCTAAAGCATACAGCCAAAAGCAAAAAGTGCCATCCAATAAAAAATTAGTAACTGACTACGTCCTGACAGTTCAGGAAAGCTTAATAAAAGCCCAAAGAAATCTCTACTTAACAGTCTGATTTGAAGACCTGATCGAGGAAAGAATGCTTAAGATAGTTTCACAAAATCAGAGGTTTTTGTCACCCTCCAGGGAAAAAGTCAGGGCTAAAATGTATCCTTCACTACCACAAAAAGCCATCCAAATGGTTTATAACTATGCACAGAATCCAAACAGTCAATCTTGTTCAGGTTCTGTTGATCATATTAATTTTGAATTAACAGTCTGGTGGTTTTGTATCCTGCCGGACCCATTATCAGACAATGTTAGAGGGCTGTTAGCTTAGTTCTTTGTGCTGCACTGGATTCTATTTTTAATTTCTCTGCTACATCAAGGAAAAAAATCTAGGAGGGTGCTAAGTATTTCCAGAAAAAAAAAAAAAATAAGGGCAGAGTGGGCACTAATTTACTTTACCTGAAGGGCACAGCACTGCACACACACACACACACATGCTGCACGCACACACACACACACACACACACTCCCTCCCTCACACACACACACTCCCTCACACACACACACACACACACACACACACACACACACACACTCCCTCCCTCCCTCCCTCCCTCCCTCCCTCCCTCCCTCTCCGGGTGTCTCCGCCTGCAGGGCCCTCCCTCCTCCAGCTGCAGAATGCCTATTCATCTTTCCAAACACACTTCATATGAGATTTCTTGATGCTGTTCTTGGGGTTCTTTTTCCTGAGGTTCTTGCCCCCTCTTCTGGGCTCCTACAGCATTTTTTGTAAGTACTTTATGAACAGAATTTACGAGAAGAGCCTAGAGAGAGGCCAAAACAAGGTTAAGAGGAT
Source organism: Muntiacus reevesi (assembly GCF_963930625.1). Lineage (NCBI taxonomy): Eukaryota > Metazoa > Chordata > Mammalia > Artiodactyla > Cervidae > Muntiacus > Muntiacus reevesi. The sequence continues at coordinate 71,376,127 of NC_089250.1, read as the reverse complement.
AGGCTCTGGAGCTGAATCCTTGCTTGGCCACTTACAATCTGAACAACTTTCATCAATGACGTACTTCCTTTAAGCCTCAGTGTTCTCATCCATAAAATGGCAATAATATTGCCTACCACCTGGAATGGTACTGAGAACTGAGCTAGCGTTTATGAAGGACCTTAGACCCATGCCTGGCACACAGTAAGTTCTCAAGCAAGGTAAGATGTTATTAGCACAAGGCATCGAAATTATCTGATTACCTTTTTATGCTACACTTATGTGCTTTCTCAGGGTAATGACTATATTTGTTGAATTAATTCAATTCGTTAACTGAATTAATTAATGGCATTAAAGAATTATTACTCTTAATTTTTAAGAATTAAGAGAATCAATTAATTCAGAGACTGTCTCTGAGGTTAACTGAAAAGTCAGTACTAACTATAAGCCAGGCGATTGCTAGGTCTTAGGAATATGAAGATGAGTAAAATTCCCAGCCATCAAGGATCTTACAGTCTTGGCTACTCACACATAGAGGACTCAGTGTACACAGACTGAATGAGTATGTGGGGTCCAGTTACTATCAACTCTTTTTTTAAAGAATAAGTCATAAGAAATCTGGAAACATTATTTGAATAAATACGAAACTTACTCTTAGACCTTATATACCAAGAGCTGATAATTAGCAATCTTTGCAAAGTTACTAAGATTGAAAAGTACCGTGGTTCATCTAGTTCTGCGGGAGCTCCAGCTAACTCCATTTAGACTAAAACCAGGAAGACCTCAGGAGAATTTAAAAAAGACATACCTCACTCTATTTTTTAAATTTACGCAAGCAATACATTAATATGGCAATACATTGTCACTTAGAAACAGTTAAAACGGAAGTTCTTCTCCTCAAATGTAGAGACTCTTACCAAGTAGTTTCATATCCTTTTCTACCTATTCAGTTGCATGTGTGCATAACAGAAATAGGTAGCCCGGTTTGTGGTTTTTAAAACATTTATACAAATGATATCACACTATTTGCATTATTCGGCATTTTATCACTATTACACACAAAAATTCCTATATAGACACAGGTGGGTTTCTCAGCTCTGTCTTCTGCAAGGCCTTTTCTCACACTATCTCTTACTGTGCTCCTTTAAAATAGAAACAGCCACTATTATCTGAACTGGTATATTATCTGACTTCATGTCTGTTTCCCTCAACACAGTCAACTCCAGGAGAGCCTGGGGCTAGTTTGTCTTCTTCATCCCCCTTTGGTATTGAGCCTCCTTAGACGAAAATACTACAGTGTGTTTTTGGAAGGTCCGTGAGCCAAATTGGGTTTAAGCTGACAGCTTTTTGTAGCTTTTATGATGGCAAATGGGAGGGTTTAAACTCTCATAAAAGCAACATTCATTTCCAAAAATGCATGTGTTTACAGACTATGAAATACAAATTTTAGAGAATACTGCATTTATAGGTATATTTTATTTATATTTTAATAACTATTATGTCTCAAAAATTAAAGGAAATCTTTGTTATTTTTTCAGCGTGGCAAGCAAGGCAATTCAATTTTAAAAACACAACAAGAATTCAGTTGCCGATGAAAATAAGTTTTTTTGTCAGTATCAAATTCTGCCACTTTTGACTGATTAAATTACTTCCCATTTGCCATGTCTGGGCAAAAAAATCATTTCAAAACAGCAACTGCCTTCACAGGAAGAAAGAGAATATCTTCTTTATAACTAAATACTGCCTGCTGGGAAATCAGAAAATCTCTGAAAGACCATTGAGAGGAACATGGCAGCTTGTCTGACACATACCCCTCTCTCTTAAGCTTAGTGGGGTTACTCAGAACACTTTCTTCACTCAGTAGATTCGCTCTTTCTTTGCCAGATGTCATTTTATATTTCCTTTTTTAAAATATCTATTTATTTGGCTGCACCGGGTCTTAGTTGCAACATGTGAACTCTTAATCGCAGCACATGGGATCTAGTTCCCCGACCAGGGATTGAACCCAGACTCCTGCACTGGAAGCACGAAGTCTTAGCCAGTGGACCACCAGGGAAGTCCCTGCCAGATGTCACTTTCACACAAACACTTCTCTGATTTTAGGTATTGCTTTGGTTCCTCCACTAAGAGTACAGGAGACTCAAAAGGGGAGTAGAAAGGAAACTTAAAAATCATGCAATGTTGTCAAAATATGGATTCACCCTGATTTCTGAATTTTTACAGCATCTAGTAGGAAAGAAGAAAGCTGAGCACCAAAAAATTGATGCTTTTGAACTGTGGTGTTGGAGAAGACTGTTGAGAGTCCCTTGGACTGCAAGGAGATCAAAACAGTCCATCCTAAAGGAGATCAGTCCTGGGTGTTCATTGGACGGACTGATGCTGAAGCTCCAATACTTTGGCCACCTCACTCGAAGAGCTGACTCACTGGAAAAGACCCTGATGCTGGGAGGGATTGGGGGCAGGAGGAGAAGGGGACGACAGAGGATGAGATGGCTGGATGGCATCACCGACTCGATGGACATGAGTTTGAGTAGACTCCGGGAGTTGGTGATGGACAGGGAGGCCTGGTGTGCTGCGATTCATGGGGTTGCAAACAGTCGAACACAACTGAGCAACTGAACTGAACTGAACTGAGAAAAGAAGGGCTTCCCTTGTGGCTCAGCTGGTAAAGAAGCCACCTGCAATGCGGGAGACCTGCATTTCCAACAAGTTTCCAGGTGATGCTGACACTGCTTCTCTGGGAATTGCACTTTGAAAAACACTGTTTTAGATTAGCGGACATCCCTGGCAGCTCAGATGGTAAAGGATCTGCCTGCAATGCAGGAGACCCAGGTTTGATCCCTGGGTTGTGAAGATCCCCTGGAGAAGGGAATGGCAACCCTCTCCAGTATTCTTGCCTGGAGAATTCCATGGAGAGAGGACTATTATTTTAAGTACCTGATTACTTAGACTTATTTTAAGTACTTGATTTGGGATTCAGGCCATACAGCAAGAATACTGAGGCATTAAGAATAGTTTTCATCTGATCTTTGGAACCTTTTGGTGTAGTAGCTTATGTATGGAAGAAGAAGTGGTAGTCACTCAGTTGTGTCTGACTCTCTGCGACCCCATGGACTATAGCCCGCCAGGCTCCTCTGTCCATGGAATTCTTCAGGCAAGAATATTGGAGGGGCGAGCCACTTCCTACTCCAGGGGATCTTCCCAACCCAGGGATCGAACCCGAGTCTCCTGCATTGCAGGCGGATTCTTTACCATCTGAGCCACCAGGGAAAGCCCAGATCATGTACATCCTACCTCAATTTTCTCTCACTGCTTAGTCTGAAATTCTCTTAGAAGGGAATTCTCTTTAAATTTCCAAGGTAACATTAGAATAAAATTTTTTGTCAGGATGGGGTGACTCGGACACAATGTGGACATATATAAATCCAAATGATTTAGACCAGGAGTCCCCAGATCAAATGGCTTATACGCCAGACAGGTCAGAAACTTAATACAAGTGAATGAAGTCAATAGGATCTCGAGGAGAACTGGGGTGGTCAGATCTGAAGAGAGCAACTTCTACTCAATTCCAGACAACCTATCAATCAAAAATGGATCTTGGCTCTAAAAAATAATGCATCTGAGTCAGTTCTAATGAGGTAGATGAAACTGGAGCCTATTACATAGAGTGAAGTAAGTCAGAAAGAGAAAAACCAACATCAAAACCAATTCACCAATACAAACACCAATACACCAATGCATATATATGGAATTTAGAAAGACGGTAATGACAACCCTATATGCAAGACAGTAAAGAGACACAAATGTAAAGAACAGACTTTTGCACTATGTGGGAGAAGGTGAGGGTGGATGATTTGAGAGAACAGCATTGAACCATGTATATTACCATAAGTAAAATAGATGACCATGCAAGTTCGATGCATGAAGCAGGGCACTCAAAGCTGGTGCTCTGAGACAACCCAGAGGGATGGGGTGGGAGGGAAGTGGGAGGGTGGTTCAGGATGGGGAACACATGTGCACCCATGGCTGATTTATGTCAATGTATGGCAAAAACCACCACAATATTGTAAAGTAATTAGCCTCCAATTAAAATAAATAAATTAATTTTAAAAACGTGTATCTTGGACTTCCTTGGTGGTTCAGTGGTTAAGAACCCACCTGCCAACACAGGGGACGTGGGTTCTGTCCTTGGTCCTGGAAGATCCCACATGTCTTGGAGCACGCAAACTCTTCACTGCAGCACAACTATTGAGTCCACTCTCTAGGGCCCGAAAGTCACAGCTACCAAAGCCGGCACGCCGAAGCCCCAGCTCCATGACAAAAGAAGCCACCATGATGAGAAGCCCACTCACCGCAACTCAGAGAAAGCCTGCATGCAGCAACAAAGACTCAATGCAGCCACAAATGCAAAAAAAAGTTTTTTAAAAAATGTAGGTCTGGGGGTTTTCCTGGTGGCTCAGTGGTAAAGAGGCCCCCTGCAAGTTTAGGAGACACAGGTCCGATCCCTGATCTGGGAAGCCTCACAAGCCTCAGAGCAAATAAGCTCGTGCATCACAACTACTGGGTCTGTGCTCTAGAGTCTGGGAGCTATAACTATTGAGCCGATGCACTGCAACCACTGAAGTCCAAGTGCCCTAGAGTCCGTGCTTGGCAGCCAGAGAAGCCACGGCAATGCCTGCGCACCGCAACTAGAGAGGAGCCCCTGCTGGCCACAACTACAGAAAAGCCTGCACAGCAAGGAAGTCCCAGCACAACCAATAAGTTAATAAGAAAGATTTCTTTTTAATGTAGGTCTTTTATGGTCAGCTCTTCCAAGTTTTCAAAATAAGCTGGAGTTCCAACATTTTATGTAGAAGCTCTCAATTTTCAAACACAGGCAACTAATTTAAAATGTTTAAACACTGCATAGGACACAAAGAAAGGTATGTGAGCTGGATGATGCCAGGTAATAACTTCTGGTAAGTCTCAGAACCTTCCTCCTGCACCAGCCGGGAAGAATACATGTTGGGCAAAGTTCGAATCTAGTCACTGTGCTCATAGGCGCACTCGCCCCAGTGGTCATCTGCTTCCCAAATAAAAAGCTCTTTCTCTAAAGACCTACTAAAGCCCCTGTGTGTAAGTAGCTTGCCCGTCCAAATAAATTCTCTGCCAGGGATGTGAGTTTGGGAAAACGATGGCAGAGAGAAATGAGTTCTTCAAACATGGGAACTACTGATCCCAAATTAAAGATTAAAATGACCAGAATCTCTAGGAACACTAACTAGACCTGGGGACTACACAGATCTGAGGATTCTCAAGCATCCCATCACAATGGTGATGTGATTTGGCACCTGGGAATTGTTTCACTTTGCCTAAAGACTCACTGAGAAAATCAGTCCTTTCAAAGATGTCCAAGACAACTACAGAGGCAAGATGGAATCACAAACCTGATGCTTCAAGTCTCATGGGTCTACTCTAAATAATGGTGGCAGCCTGGAACACTGTCTTAAGGAGGATTCTGAAGCTGAATCCTGACACAGGGGAAAACCATGAATGCCAAAGATCTAGAAGAGAGAAAAGGTAGCAGATGGGCCTCTTTTGTATAACAGGTACACTTGTGTTCACCAAATCTAGCTTTTCTATAGTGTATCAATACAGCAACCAATATAATATTTTCAAAACGTTAAGTAGGATCAAGTCACATCTTGCCAGTAGCTTTCCATTCTACTCAGAGTAAAAGTTGAAGTTATTATTATTACACAAAAAGCCCTATGTTATTTGACTCCTCATTATTCCTCTGATCTCATTTCCTGCTACAGCATGTCCCCTTGATGCCATTCCAGATGTACCATTCACTTCACTGTTCTGCCAACACACTAAGCAAATCGCTGCCTTGGGACTTTACACTTGCTATTCCAGCCACTTTGGACAGTCACAAAGTTCACTCTCTTATCTTCTTACCAATGAGACCAATGAGACCTTCCTCAACTGGTTATTTAAAATTACTTCATACTCACACACACTCACACACACTCCCCCCCACCTCCTTTTTCCCTTCCCTTCCCCACTAATCTCCCTCTCCTGCTCCATACTTTCTACAACACTTATCACTATCGGACACAATAGTTTACTTTCTTTTTTTTCCTCTTCTTCTTTTTTTTTTTAAATTTTTCTTCTTCTAAAATGAACCTCCATGAGGAATGAGTTTCTGATGGTTCTGTTCACCCCTATACCCTTAGCAAAGTGTCAGGCACATACTGGCACCCAAAGAGTTAACAAATAAATGAATGAAAAAATAGATGATAATAGCAGATGATGAATAAATCAGTGAGTAAACAAACAGATGATAAAAACAAAGGAACCTGGGTCCTAACATGGGTTCAGGGACTAATAGGTTAAGTAACTTCAGGTGAGTTATTCTGGGCCTCAGAAGATTGTTATCTTTAGCTGTATAAACTCTGACATTCCTGCTATCTACAAAAGCAGAAACTATGTTGTGGAAGAATGACACCATTTCCTCTGGGCCAGTTAGTAAGACAGGAGAAAGCCAGGACTGGAAAGTCTCCCCAAGTTCAAACAGAATGCCCAAACTAAGCTCTTATAAACAACAACAAGATTATGATAGAATTGACAAATATAAAAACTAAATAATCCTAAAGAGAAAAATTCTAGAAAAGGAATGCAGACTCTTGAGCTTATTTTTTTCCACTTTTTTTTTTTAACTGACTCCACTCATTAAATCTCTGCAAACATTAGCAAGTGTCTGTGGTTGAGGGAGAATGTGCCACAGCAGAAAAAGGAAAAACACACCCAGTTTTCCACAGGAAACTTTGGAATAACTTAATATTCATCCTCAGACAAAACTCAGAATAATCCTCTCAGAGAGCCTAATATTAGGATAATGGTTAACCAAACAACAAAGACGCAATAAAGCGCACTAATTTCCCTCTGGTCTAATTCTTAAATAAAAAAATCACAAGCCCAGATAGGCTATGAAAGACAGTGCATCTTCATCGGATGACTGAATATTTCTTTTACCATTAACAATTTCAAATTCAACAAAAGAAAAATGGCAAGTGAGGAAATAATTAATAAAGCTGCTTTGGATGGTCACAAAAAAACTGGATGCCACTAATTGGGGGTCCTCAGAACAGTTCAAATGTCAGTCAAAATGTTGTCTCAAGACCCTGGAGGCCCTCGGGCCAGGAGCTCCTGCCAGGGGCATTTGGAGGAAGTGTGAGCTGCACAAGAAAATGCTCAAGCACTTTGCACTTCGAGAGAAACAACAGAATTGGATGTGTGATCTTTCAAACAGCTTTCTCCAGGAGACATGACCATCTGCTTCCAGCTCTACTTACGAATTCATAGTCTCCATCCTGGGGAACTTTCCAGTCTGAAGAGTTCTGCAGTGGGCCAGGGACACTCTTGCCGAAGCTGTTGATCTGATTTTCCTTTTCTTTTTGTTCAAAGTATTCAAGGAACGACGGTCTGGCAGGCTGCATGGTATCATCCCTTCCTGAAAACCAAGACAAATACAAGGTGAAATATGCTATCTCAGATTGCAGACAAGTTTAGTAAATGCATCTGTCTCCAGGTGGGCTACTGTTATGGAATCAGTGGCTTTTTGTTAAGATAATCCTTTAATGTTCTAGTGAAAAGTATAGGAAAATGCACCCAAAAAATTCTCATTCATAATACATTCCATAGGATTTCAGAGGATTCATGGCCCCCTCTGGGTCCCTTTTTCTAAACGGAAAGACCTGGTGATGCAATGACTCTGAGTCAGCTGCAAGTCATAGTTTTCGGATCCCTGATAGCAAAGAGTTTTCTGTAACATTTAGACTGAAAAAGGGCGCGCAAGTCAAAATATTTATTAATCGTCTACATATATAATATGCTCCATAGGCATCAGAGTCAGGAAAGGGGATGACACCACAGACTGATTGATTTCCCTTGGCAATCTCATGATCTAATTTGACGAATGAGAAAAACAGGTCTGAAAAAGAAAATCCAAGTATGTCACAGTCTGCTCTGTGAAATATTATATAACTTTTAAAACACTGTTTATAAATGGCTTATGATAAAGTTAAGGAGGAAAAATAAGATACAATATTATATATACAGTACAATCTCAACTCGGTAAAATTATATACATAGGAGAAAAAACATGACTAGAAAAAAAAAATGACTAAAATGTTACCAGGATTTATCTCTGATAGCAGGATTATAGGTGATTTTATTGAATTCTTTTAAATATTTTTTACTTGATCCAAAGCTTTTTTTAAAATTTATTTCTAATTGGAGGATAACTGCTTTACAAGCTGTGTTGGTTTCTGCCATCTAACAGTGAATCAGACATAACTGTACATATATCCCTCCCTCTGGAACCTCCTTCCCACCCCCACCCCCTCCCACTCCTCGAGGTCATCACAGAGCACAGGGCTGAGCGCCCGGTGCTAACAGCAGCTTCCCACTAGCTATCTGTTTTACCAATGGGGATGCATACATTCAGTGCTGCTCTCCCAAGTGGTCCCACCTTCCCCCCCCCCCCCCCCCCGCTGTGTCCACAAATCCGTTATCTAGGTCTGCATCTCTATCCCTTGCTGCAGACAGGTTCCTCTGTACCGTATACATGTGTTAATATATGATATTCGTTTTTCTCTTTCTGACTTACGTCACTATGCAAAGAAGATCGTATAGGATATTAAATAGATAGAGTTGACTGTAAGAGTTACACATGCCCAAGAGATGGTAAGATCTTGTAAGACAAGTGGTCGGGGAAGACTGGCTGAAGGACTTAGGTTAGCAGTCCCACAGCAGGGCAGCTTACAGAGCAGAATCAGTGGTTATGTAACAGCAGTTATCATATGAGAGCAGAATACAGCAGTTACTCACCAGAACTAGTAACAATCGCAGAAAGAGCAACTTTACTTGGAATGACTTAAAAACCTAGTCGACCTAAGGTACCTAGTTCACAGCAATCTAATCCTGGGAGGTACAGAAGCTTTTTTTTTTTTTTTTCAGTACTCTGCATGTGGATTTACACTGCCTTTTCCCCCAGTAACCAGGAAAAAAGACTAAAGGTTCAGAGCTAAGAAGTGAACAGGTAGGGGCCCAGAAGATAAAGAGCAGCACGTGTTTCTCTCCAAGCACCCTCGTTCCCTGCAGTCTCATTTCCTGACATCTGCTCAGTCCCAGTTTCAAGCCAGCATCCTGACTGCCTCTCAGATGTTTGTCTTACTTACTATCACCATTGCCAAGTTCAACAGCAGCCAGTCCCGGATCTGCCCACTTCCAGATGCTGCCAGTGGCTTACTTCACTGTCGCCCCCTCATTTATTAGGGGTTAAACACGATATTTGCTAGGACCAGTCAATAATCGTGTTCAATGTCTGTTCTGTTATGTCTGTTCTAGGTACGATGTTAAGTGCTTTTTACACTTATTTTTTAATTTTTTTACACACTTTTAAAGTTAAATTTAAGGTATTATTTCATAATATAGTTCTGACGGAACTGCAACAAAATAAAACTTGTAAAACTGGGGGCGTTTTGGATTTTCCAACAACTTAGGACATAAAGTCCTTTTGATCAGTCCTTTCCTATGGAGATCACCAAAGGAGAAGTTTGGCTCAGAGACAACTCTGTAGCAAGTCTACCCCTAATCCTACAAATAAAAACGGGTGTTTAGAGGGCCTCCTTGAACCGAGCAACTGTGACATGCTATAGGTGGCTGACACAGGCAGTAAGCAGCATACTTTTACACAAAATACCTTGGAACTTCCTTGGTGATCCAGTGGTTAAGACTCTGTGCTCCTAATGCAGGGGGGATGGGTTTCTTCTCTGGTCGGGGGAACTAAGATTCTGTAGCCACACAGTGCAGCAAAAAACAAACCACAAAAAAGGGCGGGGGGGGGACTGGTTCAGACCAGCTGAAGAGAATAGAATGACCAGAACAAGGCAGAAAGCCTAAATGTATATCAAACAACCGGATGGCTGTTTGGGGAAAGACTACATTGTAACCACACCTCCTATCTTCAGGAAAACTCCTATGAAAAAGACCTCTAATTATAAAAATGGAAATCATAAGTACTAGCAGAAAACATGTGTAAATGCAATGTATTTAAAAGCTGAAAGCAGAGAGAAGCCTCGACAACATGGTTTTAGATGATGCCTTTGGAAGCCAGTCAGCCCCAGCTGATCACTAAGTTTTTGAAGTGGTCTGTTACACAGCAAAAACTGACTGATACTGTATCTGAGATCTGTCTCCATCTCTTTCCATCACACCCCCCACACATCGAACTATACCTACAAGAGGAATTCCAGACTTTGGGAACTCAGGTTCAAATGCAACTAACATTGACTGAATGCTTTTCTAAGTTTCAGGCCCTTGACTTGATGCTTCCACAGGATGTTGCCATCCAAACTTCACGAACACCATGTAGATAAAGTAGGAGGGAAGATGATTTGCCCTTGTCGGCACCTACCAAGTGCTACACGATGTATTGTTTCCCTCTGTCCTCCCATCTTTTGAGAACCCAGATCGGAAAGATCCCCTGGAGAAGGAACTGGCAACCCACTCCAGTATTCATGCCTGGGAAATCCCATGGACAGAAGAGACCAGCGGGCTACAGTCCATGGGTTCAGAAGAGTCTGACACAACTTAGCAACTAAACCATCACCACCACTATCACTTCCACGTTCTAGATGAGAAATTTGCCTAAGTTATACAAGCCTGATCATCAGGCTTCAAGGCTGCCTCTCATATTGCAAATGCTCTAAAATCAAAATGAAAATTTTTGACATGTCCGAACTGCTATTAGGCTGAGTGCAGAAAGACTGGGGGAATGGAATTTTCCCAGTAACATTATCTCTGGACTCTTCTTTCAGCACTCCTGGGGAGAGCATCAGGCACGCTGGACAACAGCCTGAGGACGTTGAAAGGTGTCAGAGAACCGCTCCCCGCTGACAACGCCGTCCCAGGGCTGCTGCCAGCCGGTGGGCTCTGAGTTTCAGTGTGAGCTGTGGTGTTTTTCTCAGGTGTATCCCAGGAAATGAAGACGTCCCACTGAATGATGATACCAGAAACCTGAAGCCACTGGGAGAACGGACTCAACAGAAAAGTCAAACTCGGAAAATAGCCATGTCTTGCTCTGATTCTTTCATCTGATGCAAGGAAAGCCTGAATTCCTACATTATGACAGGCATGTTTCTCTTTGTAAGCAGCACCTGGTAAGCTAAATGGACAATCTGTCAAAGTCCACAAAAGGGCAAATTCATAAGCAACTGTATCTTATATTTAGTTTTCTTTGAAAAAATGCTATGTAAAAGCAGAAGGACACAACAATCCAAAAATCATCAGCTGATGAAGGAGTAAATAAAATGTGACAACGTCTATATATAGATACAATAGAATACCATTTGTAGATAAAAAATAAATACAGACACATGGTACAACATAGAGGAACCCTGAAAACAGGATGCTGAATGAAAGGAGCCAGTCACAAAAAGTCACATTCTATGATTGTATTTATATGAAATGTTCAGAACAAGCAAATCTGCAGAGACAAAAAGTAGATTAGCGGTTGCCTAGGGTTATTGGGGCAGTGAGTATTGATGGATACAGAGTTTCTTTAGAGGGTGATCAAAATGTTCGAAAATTAGATTTTGAACGAAATCGGGTATATCCATACAAATGGAATATTATTCAGCTATGAAAAGGAATGAACTATTGATATATGCTACAACATTGACGAACCCTGAACACATAAACTCAGTGAAAGAAGCCAGATACCAAGGCTGCATTTTGCATGATTCCATTTATATAACATTTTCAGAATAGGCAAATCCTTAAGAGACAGAAAGCAGATCAATGGTTGCCTTGGGATGGGGGAAAAGGGTAACAAGAAGTGACTGCTAATAGGACATTGGTTCCAGGGGTAACAAAAATGTATGGAATTCAACAGTGGTTATGATTGCACAACCCTGCTAAAATATTCTTAAAAACCACAGAACTGTAACCTTAAAATGGTGGATTTTATATGTGAATTATATCTCAATTAAAAAATAATAAATTAAAAAAATTAGACCATGGTGAGTCCATAAAAAATTAGTTCACTGAACTGTACATGTTAAATGAGTGAGTTATATATCAATAACTCAATTAAAAGAACAGAAGGACCCCTTTTCCCTATTTACTTATATTTCTGGATTTATATGAACTATAATACAATGCCAAGGCACTCATAACTGGGAAGAAGCTTGACCAAAGACTGAGGCCCTTTTCCTTTGGAATGACCATCTATTAGACACTAAACTTCATGGCCTTCCATTTAAAATGTTCATTTTTAAGACTGTCACTAAGTAATCCACAATGGTCAATCTATTCTTTCCTTAATTTCTACAGTCACTCTTTTCTACCTGGTTTAAAATACAGAACTGGAAAAAGTCTCCATTTTCTTCTCTGTTTCATGCATGAATATTTACAAGAAAACAAGTAATCTCTCACATGTTTTCTTCTAGCATGGAATAATATGCCTTATCATAGGGTTATTGTTTTGTTTTTTAATCTAACTTTCATTATGTGTGTGGTTTTTGGTTTCAAGACTGGGGCACCTAAGTGCTTTACCTGTATTAACCCATCTAATGGCACAAGTTATTATCCAAGTTTCTGTATGTGGCCATAAATATTCCTTTGAATGTTCTCTGAAACCACGAAGAATTGCCAGAATGGTTAAGTTGCAAGGTTCCCTGGAGTCCAATCCAAATAACTCTTCTAGGAACCAGTTTTGGTAACTGCCTCTATGTAAACTGACTTCTGGGCAATGATGCTCTGGTTCTTTAAGTCTAGTATGCTACCATATACCTATTCAAAGAGATCTAAATCCAGATTTCAAGGTGTTACTGACTAGAGCAACAGAGGCGGCTTACCCAAAAAGACACAAAAGGTTCACAAGATGAGAATGATCCATATTCAATTGTGGTTATTGCAACAACTTCCTAATTGGTCTTACTGTTCCTAGTCTTTTCAAACTCCGTATCATCCAACTGAATCTCCTTTTAAAAAAAACCCTTTGCTATATCAGTTTTCTGATCAAAATGTCTCTGAACTACCTTATTACCAACAAGATCAAGTTCAAACTTCTTACTCTGGCATTCAAGGTCCTCCAATATCTGGGCAACACCCACACACTTCAGCCAAACTGAATGTTTAATATATAACATACCGCCTCCTTTCTGAGTCTGCACCTGCTTGGAATATCCTCCCACCTCTCTGTATACCTAAATTCTCACAAATCCTTTAACACTTCTCTGAATCACTTACCCAGTATTTGGCTTCACATTACTACTTGCCTCTACAACGGTCCTCCTTAACTAAGTGATGTCAATATAAATACCACCATCAGAAGCACCCAGGGTAAAGCTCCAGATACATAAGGAAGTAGAAAGAACGTTAAGAATATGGTAGGCACTCCATATGTGTTAGACAACGATAATGACAAATGTCATCATCTCCTTTCAATCTACAAATTCCTGGTTGGCCGCAAACGTCTCATTTGGCTTTTTGTACACTACACAGTAAGGGCACATACTGAGTACCTAATAAATATTATTTGGTTGGGATTAAATCTTTCTTTTTAACAAATACTGGTTCCAAGCTGATATTTTTTAGAGCACAATCATTTAAGAGAATCATCTACTTTTTCTTTGGGACCCATTTAATTAGATCATAATGCATCTCCGTCTTCTTGCTGAACAAGGGTAAGCAGGTCGGAAAGCTTAGAGCACCAGGAAAATTATATTCCCCTAACTGATCAAAACTGATTTATCAGCCTCTTAGACATAAGAGCCAAAGTATATCTTTTGGACTTTTCCCTTTGATCTTCATTATGACTACCCTCTTTTGGAAAATAGATTTCCCCCCCCCATGGCTATTCTTGGCTCTCCTTTCACCAACCTAACTCTAGTGGAGCAGCACCTTATCTTCCCCAAAATATAGACTGTGAGCCCTTCAGCCACGTCACACTGAGATCCAGTACTTTCATATCCTAATATGTGGTCTGGCAATGAGGGGTTTGAACGAATTTTCAGGCACCATGTGTCTGGGCTTTTTGGCTCATCCCACAAGAATCAAGAAGGTTTCCAAAGATAAAAGTGAGCCCGACATCTGGATATAATTAGAAAAACTGCACAAACAATTAGGATTTAGTCTCCGCTCTGGCAGGATGACCTTGAATTACTTGTGCAAAAATTATTTGTGAGAATAGTCTAAAGACCAAGATTTCTGCTCTTCTGTTGTGAATCCCACCCTAGAGGGAGCTTCTGATAAATGCTCAGTGAACGCCAGATATTATCTTTCAGGGATGGAAAAAAAATCAAGTGGGTAATAAATTCCACAGTATTAAGATAACCTTTTGAAACTTCAAAAAGGAAGGCTCATAAGGGTCCAAAATCTAGCCTCTAAAATCTACAGTCTCATATTTTGAGGTACTACTTAACAGAGTCTTAAAACATCTGTTACCTTTCTGCCAAGGAATTAGAATTAATCTGTCTTTCTCTCCCCCTAGGTCTCCCCTCCTACCCTCCCTCCTCCAAATTTTAAAAACAGTACTGAAATTGACAAGTGACCTTCCTTTAGATCAATCAGCTTCAAGTCAGGGCCATAGAAGTGGCACTTATAAAATACCATTAATACCAAGAGTAAAACTGAAAAAAACATGACTAGCAAGAGAAAAGGAATTATAATGCAGAAAAGTAGTTCTGGTTGAAGGAATTTTTGAAGGTCCAATGAAAAAAAAAAAAACACCATCATACACTAAAAAAAAAAAAAAAACCACAAAAACCCACTGTCATACCCTATCAAATATCATGCTACTTACTCTTTTTAAGCTTTTCTATGCTAAGTATTTTAAATATGTATTTCTTACCATCTTAATCTGACACAATAGGAACTTTTATGCTCCACTTTTTCAGACTAGGAAACTGAGGCTCCAAAAAGGAAGTAACTTGCCAAAGCTTGATAAAGTTTATAAGATTCTGAACAAAGTTTCAAACCAAAGATTCTGATTCCAAAAATTAATGTTCCCTCTACAACTCCTTTTTCTTTATCCTACCCTTACTGAGAGATATGTTTCTAACCAAACTACATGTTTTAGCTTTTAGCTTTGGTACATACAAGCACACTAATGCTGTCTGCATCTCTCATATGATGCTGTGCACGACAAAGATACATGGACTGTAATTTTGAGAATACAAATATTCTCTGATGATAGTTTTAAACAACCTGAAGGGATCTGAAACCAGACAGTAAGGTCACTGTAGTAAAGAAGCTTTAAAACAAATTCTGTAGTACTTTACGTCCTATTTACCACCCTTGCAAATATTAAAATCTGAGTCTGAGAGAATGAGACAGAAAACACAAGGGAGGCAGTGTTACAAAGTCCTCTCAAAAAACTGCAGGTGGAAAGAAAACAGGCTGTGAGTCAAGAATTCCATCTCACGTAGCTCTGAAATTAGCAACTGACGGATGGTGTTGAAATAAAAGCATTTCAACAAGATCCTGATTGGTTTTAACATGAGCAAACTCACAACAGGTGCCTTCACGAGACATAGGACTTTCTGGGAAGCTACGAATACATCAAGTTTTTATCACATAATACTATCACAGCAGTTTACCCAAAACATAGTTCTGAGCTGCTCTAAGTTAACAATGCCATGATGCTTTAGAATTCCATTTCGGGACTTCCTTGGTGGTCCAATGGTTAAGATTTTGCCTTCCAATGCAGGGCGTGTGGGTTCAATTCCTGGTCAGGGAGCTTAGTAAGGTCCCACATGCCGCACAAACAAAAAAACCATAATGTAAAACAGAAGCAGTAGTGTAACAAATTCGATAAAAAGCTTTAAAAATGACGCACAGCAAAGACATCTTTAAAAAATAAAATAATATTTTGAAGAGATTAAAGAGCCTCTTAATACAGGTGAAAGAGGAGAGCGAAAAATCTGGCTTAAAACTCAACATTCAAAAAACTAAGATCATGGGATACAGTCCCATCACCTCATGGCAAAACAGATGGGGAAAAAGTGGAAGCAGTGACAGATTTTATCTTCTTGTGGTCCAAAATCACTGCAGACGGTGACTGCAGCCATCAAATTAAAAGATGCTTGTTCCTTAGAAGAAAAGTTATGTCAAACCTAGACAGCGTATTAAAAAACAGAGACATCACTTTCCCAACAAAGGTCCGTATAAGGAAAATTATGGTTTTTCCATGTACAGATGTGACAGGTGGACCATAAAGAAGGTTGAGCGCTGCAGAATTGATGCTTTCGAACTGTGGTGCAAAAGAGTCCCTTGGACAGCAAAGAGATCAAACCAGTCAATCTTAAAAAAAATCAACCCTGAATATTCTTTAGAAGGACTACTCTGGCCACCTGATGAGAAGAGCTGACTCACTGGAAAAGACCCTGATGCTGGCAAAGACTGAAGGCAGGAGGAGAAGGGGGCGACAGAGGATGAGATGATTGGATCGCATCACTAACTGAATGGACATGAGTTTGAGCAAATTCAGGAGATGGTGATGGACAGGGAAGCCTGGCGTGCTGCAGTTCATAGGGTCTCAAAGAGTCGGACACGACTTAGAGGCTGAACAACAACAACAACAAGAGATTAGAACGCAATTAGAAATTTAAGTTTCAAATGGAAACCATCCAATCCCTCCCTTTAGTTCACTGAGTCTAGTTTAAAAGGCTTGCGTCAGTGGAAATAATCTTTTAATTCAGTGGTCCAAGTTCTGCCTAATCAATGGCTTAATCAGCCTGGAGATAAGGAGAGGAACAGGCCATCATGTATCTCTTGGGAATGCAGTGAGGACAAGAAAACCATTTATCATAGCCAATGAGTCTTGGAAGGGAGAACCACTGCGTGTCACATCTTTAGCACATGAGGTACATATTTTAAGGGGTCCTCCTTTGGCCTGTCATTTCCTCATCTGGGACAAAAGTATTAACTGCTAAACTACAAATTTATGCCAATCAGGCTCAAATTGCTCCAAGATTTTTTGGTTATCTCTGCCTCTGAAAAAAAATTTTTTTGTTATTTTCAAAGATACTCTAAAGTATCATTAAAGTATAATAACACAGTTTATGTGATAAAATATTTTTAATATGTTTTAAAAGCTTGGATTCTTTGTCTACTTCTTGTATAGAAGTAGAAATTCTCATTTGTGCTCCTAATTATAATATCCTATTTGATCATGATGAAGTAAAACAGAAGAAATTCTCTTCCTTTAAGAAAAGATGCTTGCTCGAGGATGAAATGGTGAAGCCGTTTTCCTGCATATTAAGACACACCAAAAAAACCCCCTCATATATAACAAAATTTCATTACCTTCATAGCACTACTAATGATCTTCAGTGCCCAGTATATTACTTTGAATGACATATACTAATAATTAATATAACTGAATCACTTTGCTGTACTGTATACTTGAAACTACCATGACACTGTAAAACACCTATACCTCAATTTAAAAAATGGACACTGTAATTTTTTCGATTAAGAGGGCTGCTAATTCTTTTAAAAAATTAACATTTTCATAAATCTGTGGGATATGCTTGATTTTCTGAAGCACATATTTCTATAAATATTAAAGACAGATGTAATACCTGAATCAGTAGAAACCAGCAACCTCTTGATATTATTAGGAAACTGTTAAGTGAAGCACTTTCAAACTTATATCTCAAATTAAGCCTCTTGAGATTTATTTCTAAAAACTGAAAATCATAAGTTAAAAATAATGTAGTTTTATGCTGATGTACCAGATGTACAAAACCTTCAAGGTTACAAAGACTATCCAGATAACCTTCACTCAGACTCCTCAAATGTTAACTTCTTATTACATTTGCGCTATCATCCTTCAGTCAACCTAGCTAGCTAGCTATAAAACCTTATTACAATTGTGAGTCTTGATAACCCAAAACACCAAAGTCTTAGGTTTGAATATCCTGGAAATAGGTGTCAAAAAGTAAGAAAGGCAGGCTTTTCACAATTTTTAACCAGATGCCCTAAATCACAGAAGCAATGAGGATAGAAGCCAAAGGCTTGCCTAGGGTGACTTTAGACAAGACACTGAACTTCTAACTTGAACTTCCTCATTATGTATGGCAGGAAGCTCATAACTGATAAACCCGTATCTCAGGGAAGTTATGAGAGTCAAATATGAAAGGAACAATTCCCAGGAAGAGTTAACAATTCTAAATCTATATGCATCAGACAATACAACCTCAAAATACAAAAGACCTCTCCCCCAAAAATATAAATCTCAAAATTAACAAAAATAAATAGACAAATCACAACCACAGAGTAACAATTTTAACATCTCTCTCTCAGAAACCAAAAGATCAAATATCAAGAATTAGTTGTGAATAGCTATATTTGAAGACAATTAGTAAGCTAAATCTACCAGATACATATAAGATTCCTACAAGCAATTTGAAAACACACATTCTTTCTAAGGCACACAAACAACATTTAACAAAATTTACTGACATATTAGGTCAAATGTGTTCATTAGCTATAATTCTCTGAAATTGAAAATTAAAGTAAGTAGTTTAAAAAATTCATACAATTTGGTTTTTAAAAAGCACTTCTGAATAATTCAAGAGTTAAAAAAGAAATATGTAATAAGCACAAAGCACCACAAACTGGGAAAAAAATTTTACAATGTCACACATATGAAACCTGTAGGATGCAGAGAAAACTGAACTTCGAGAAAAAATTATAATGTTAGCTGAATACATTAGTAAGCAAGAAAACTGAACAGCTGTGTTCAACCAAAAAAACTAACAATAAAATTACCAATTTTGAATAAAAAAGAAATCTTTTAAGCTAGAAATAGACAACATCTTCTTTAACTTGATAATATACCAGATCCACTACAATGACTTAGTGGAAATTACTAGAAGAAATTTCTTTAAGATAAGGAATCAGACAAGAATGCCCACTACCACCTCTATTTTTAGAGGTCTTAGTAAGACAGAAAAATATATTAAGTATAAAAGATCAAAAGGAAAAACTAAGAATGCAATTCATAGACAATTAGATTGTCTTCATTTAAAAAAAAACCTAATAGAACAAATAAAATAATCTACAAAAATTAATTTAACAAAAAGATCTAAAATATCTTTATGGATATAATTATAAAGTTATCTAAGAATAGAAGATATAAGCCAAATGAGAAGACAAACTATGTTCACCAATAGGAAGAATTAACATCATAAAGATGGCCATCCTGCCTAATTAATCTGTGTATTCAATGCAATTCAGTCAATATCCCAGAGGTATTTTACAAAATTTCATAGACTGATACTAAAATTGGCATGGAAGACTAGCACAAATTTCAGTAGTAACCTGTAACTGAAAAGAAAAACAGGTAAGAGAAGGAGAATTTATTTTTCATAGATAGGCAAGGAAGGCCTGAGAAGGTAACAGGACCAAAGATCTGAATGGAGGGAAAAGCAAATCTTTCACATGGAAGAAATAAAATTAGATGACTATAGCTCATATTGCAAATTTTTAAAAATATCTGATATATTAAAGTCCCAAACGTGGACAGTAAAACTTTATAACCTTTAGAAAAAAAAAAATAGGAGACAGTTTTTAAGACATTTGAGTAGCAAAGAATTTCTCTTAGTTGAAATATTGTTGGCACATGACTTTATTTTAGTTTCAGTGTATTAAATAATGATTTTAAATTTGCATACATTATGAAATGATCACCATGCATTGTCTAGTAAACATCTTGATTATCAAAAGAGTAGGAGGAGTGATGAATTAGGAGTCTGGGATTAACATATACACACTACTACATATAAAACAGATAATCACCAAGGACCTACTATATATAGCACAGGGAACCTTACTCAATATTCTGTAGTAACCTACAGGAAAAGAATCTGAAAAAGAATGGATGTATGTATAACTGAATCACTTTGCCATACACCTGAAACTAACACTGTAAATCAACTATATGCCAATATAAAAATAAAATTTTTTTAAATACATTATTAAGAATTTCTTAGAGAAGGCACAAAAAAAGTATGGTATAAGAAAACTCTGACAAATGTGACTTCATGAAAACAAAAGTTGCTTTCTAAGAAAAGATCCTGAAAAATTAAAAGCACAAGTCACTAGCTGGGAAAAAATATTTACAATGCATATAACTGATGAAAAATTAGTATCCAACACACAAAGAACCACTGCAAACCAGTAACAAAAAAAGAAAGGAAAAAAAAAAGGACAACATCTACTCTCAAAGAAAGTATTAGATTTGTGAAGTCAATATAGAAATAAATTAGAGGAAAACTAAAGTGGCTACACAAGAAAAGATATAAACTGTCATTGTTAATGTTTATTATGATACATAAAATAACTTTTCCCAAGTCAGTTTCTGCAGAAGAATTTTAAGTTTTTAAATATATATATATATATATTCAGTTACTTTGTTAGCCACACTTTGGCAGATGACAGTTTCAAAACTATATGCATGGTACCATGCTGCAGAAAGAACACCTCAGTTCTGGTTAAGGGCTACCGAGAAATCTGGGAAGAGAGAGGAAAAGTTTAAACTATTTTGAGACGTTCTGACCGACTTTGGTCCTACTTGAACTTTGCCAAGTATGAGGTATTCAAACTCCTACCTAAATAAAATAAAGACATTGTCCTAGTGTTGCTGTAGTTACTTAAAATAGATGTTAAAATAAATAATTCACAGCCTTGATCTAGAGTGAAGACTTCCATAGAAAGGGGATTTGTGGACACAAGTGAGAATACCATTTAAACTCATAACCTGTGACAGAGCGCCCTCTACTGGTGCAGAGAAAGTACGACGACCGTGACCGACACAGAACCCTCTCAAGTCATCTCAGGAATGTGAACTTCAAATCATGGGGGCAAAAGCTCTTCTCCAGTCCTTATGCAAAAAGAAAAATAGGACCCCACTGACACAGACACACAGAAGCAGCCTACCCAAATCCCCAAACTGGCATTTTATCCAGACAGGGGTTTTCAAAGTAGTGTGGGCCATGATTGACCTTTGTGGTTGTGAAAGGTTGTTCTTGGGGTCTCTCATAAAACAAGCATATCGCACCCCTCTTCAACCCTCTCTCCAACTGCAATCTGATTCTTTATGGTAGTCAGACACATACAACCAAGACACACTCCCTCGGATGTTAACAGAATCATCAGAGGCGGGTCCCCTTAGAAAACTTTGTGCTCTCTGCCTCTGGAAATCCTGGGGAAACATGTAGAGAGGTGAGTTACTCAAGCTACCAGCATGGATCATGGCAAGCTTAGACCTCCCACCAGACGCCCTGGTCCTGTCCCTCCACAGCTTAATGAAGGGGCTCTGCGGAGGGGCAGGGTAACAAAATGGTTAAGAGCATGAGCCTGGAAGTCAGATGCATCTGGCCCCAGGTCTTGGCTCTTCTGTAGCTCACTATGTAATCACGAGCAAGTTACTTAATCGCTTTGCAATTCAGTTTCTGCTGCTCTGAAAGGGTGGAGGTGGCTATGGAAAACCACACAGCATGACTGCAATGATTAAAATATATGAGATGCTTACAAAGGATTAAGCACCACACCTGGTAGATATTAAGTGCCTAATCATTAATGATTATCATCACCAGTTCTAACGTCTATCCTCTGGGGTACAGTTAATATATATAAAAAACAACTGTTTCTTTTTTAAAAAAAAGATATCTCTGGAATTTCCTCAGAAGCCAACACCAGTCTTAACATGAATTTTGATAGGTTTATGTTATGGATCTAATACACATTATGGTTTCCCCGGTGGTTCAGGGGTAAAGAAACTGCCTGCAATTCAGGAGACATGGCAGGAGCCTCGGGTTTGATCCCTGGGTGGAGAAGATTCTCTGGGGAAGGAAATGGCAAACCACTCCAGTATTTTTACCTGGAAAACTCCATGGACAGAGGAACATGGCGGGCTACACTCCAGGGGGTCACCAAGAGTAGGACACAACTGAGTGTGTGTGTATGCATGTACACACATACACAATACACATTAACACAAGGATAGGCTTCCCAAACAAACCAGAAGTTCAGTAGAATGAAAAGAGCATAGACTTTGGGACTACAATTAAGAAACTTTAGTGTTTGTCGCTCAGTCGTGTCCAGCTCTTTGTGACTGTGGCCCGCCAGGCTCCTCTGTCCGTGGGATTCTCCAGGCAAGAATACTGGAGTGGGCTGCCATTCCCTTCTCCAGGGGATCTTCCCGACCCAGGGATTGAACCTGTGTCTCCTGCACTGCAGGCAGATTCTTTACCATCTGAGCTGCAGGGAAGTCCCATAGACTTGGGAGTTCTTTCAATTTCCAACTCCAGTGTTTACTAGTCATATGACTATAACCAAATATTAGCTACTGAAAAAACCACAAATGTCTGGGTCAGACAGTTGATTAGACATGACCCAAAAAAGAATTTTAGAATTAGAAGATAAACCCAGGGAAAACACTCAAGAAGTGGCACAGAGAGATTTAAAAGATGGAAACTATAAAGGGGAAATAGCTGGCTGTCCAGGGGAGAAACAAAGGATACTGATAATTGCTATTAATCCTTGTGGAATGTATACTGGTACAAGCCTTCTGGAGGACAGTATGGTAGCACATGCACATTATGTTGTTTAAATAATTATTCAAACAAAAATTGTTCCTAGGAAATTTTTCCAAGGAAACATTAAAAGGAAGACAAAATTTAGATGTAGGATGTTTGTTCCCTGCAGTTATTTATACTAGTGAAAAACCAGACACAGCCAAAATGCCCAGCAATGGGTAAATGACCAAAAAACACTGTTGAGTGTGATGAATACAAAAAGGACTACGCAAACAACATGGAAAAGTGTACGCTTTTTCAGCAGAAAATCATCAGAAAGTAGAACATCTAGGCAAATTATTATCAGATAGGAACTATACAGGCATATGGGCAAGAACAGGAGTGATCTGCTGGAATGAGAGGACTTAGGGGTGAACGAATTTCTTTTATGAGAGGGCACTGATACTGTTAGAATACTGCTGACACAAATAATTTTTAATACAGTAAATGAGAATAGAGGCAACTGCAATATCAAACCTTTTCTAAGGTAGTAAGTGAAAGCCTATTTATTATCACAAAATTTAAACTTGCAGAAACTTCAGTTCTGTATTAGTCATGAGTTCTATAATTTTTATAAACATGTGGGCAAGTAGAACTATAAGGGACAAGGGAAAAAATAAGATTGATAACTCTGCTTTTATTGATTAGGGGCACTGAGGCCCATACAAGGAAAGAGAATTGTCCAACATAACACAGTATCTGAGTCAGGCTTGGTTGGTCTCCTTTAAATGTTTAAAAATCAATTCTGAAGAAATGGTCTAATGTCTGAGATCGGCTTTAAATTAATTCAGTTTGTTATTTTTTTTGGCATAAGGCTGAAATATGATGGGCAGTGAGTTATTTTTGAAACTGGCTATATGTCCATATAGGTTATGACATTATTCTGAAAATTAAAATTATTTTAATTTTCCATAGTGAAACGTTTCAACAACTCCTAAAGTAATGAGTAAAGATCTCAAAATAAGTGGCAAATCTAACCTGTGACTCAAAAATTGAATTATACAACCTGAAACAGATTGTGAACAAAGTTTATTTAATGTCACTTAGCTGTGACTATTGAGGCTTTTAAGTGGGTTTTTCCCTCATGGCTATAATAAAAGATGCATGTTTCTCATTAGACATTCTAACACTGTCCAAGCTCAGAAACTGAACAAACAACCCACTGAATTAATGAGCACTTAAAATATGACAATTACATTTGGAACAAAATGAATTCTTTAAATTTAAAAAAGGCAGATTTTCCATAACACGTGCGTGCACAACACCCATTAATGGGTCAGCCAAGTTATATTACATAGGGATTATAATCATCTTCATAATTAAAGCCCTTAAAACAAGGAGACGATATAGCACTTAGAGTCAATGAAAAGAACCAGGAGTCAGCAGCTCATTACAAACCTAACAAAACAAACAAACCTAACAAATTACATAGGCTAGCTACTTAAAAGAGCGAAAGAAAAACTAAATTTAGTACATAGCATTCACTTGACAATTTATGGAACACCAAATCTTTCATCCAGGGGATGAAATATACCCTAAGAACACTTCTGTAATAAGAATGGAGACTAGGAGGCAGTGAAAATGTTTTTATGAACTCTTTGTGAAGTCGCTCAGTTGTGTCTGACTCTTTGCAACCCATGGACTATAGCCTACCAGGCTCCCCTGTCTATAGGATTTTCCAGGCAAGGCTCCTGGAGTGGGTTGCCATTTCCTTCTCCAGGGTATCTTCCAGACCCAGGGATCAAACCCAGGTCTTCCAGGTAGCAGACAGATGCTTTACCATCTGAGCCATCAGGGAAGCCCATAAACTCTTTGTAAATATCCATTTTTAAGGCCATAAACAACAATATAAGGACTGAAGGAAAAAAAACAAAGATTCTTAAGGAAATGCAGAATTCAAAGTCCTATTAATAATTTACAGGATACACTATGATATCAGCAGTATTTTTGGTGCTATTTTTTTTCTCTGAGAATAACTCTAGAAAATAACTTGGAAAATAAACACAATTGAAAGTACCTATTTATAATCCCTTTACCTACTTTTAATATTTGGTTGATTTTTCTCTAGTCTTTTGATTTTTTTTTTAGTCTTTGTTTTCTATGAACATATTAACATGTTAATTTATTTTTTTACTTTTATAAAGCTGGAATATTAATTTGCCTAGATCTTCAATTATTTTCTTGGGCCAAATTCCTAGAAATGGAATTTACTGGGTCAAAGGTTTGCATTTTTTAAACTCTTGATACACACTACATTCCAGAAAAGTCAGAGCAATTTATACATCCATCGGCAGTGTGACTACTCTTTCACCATCTGTATAATTCTGACCCAGAGTCAAACACAGATGATGAGCCTGGGCCCCAAACTAGAAAAAAGAAAACAAGAAAACCTTTTCCCTTCAGAAACAAAGGGCTGATTATAAATACACAGACCTGGAAGGTGAAAATTCGAGGGGGCTGCCTGAGAACCAAAGCCCTGGAACGGTCTGTTCCAGCTGCAATAAACCAGCTGCAGTTCCTCCGAACGCACTGCCTTTTGGACGCTGTGGACCCAGCTTCCTCTGCTGGCATCTCTCTACCCACCCTACTCACTGCCAACCTCCCTGCCTTTTGCCTCCAGGATTTGTCAGTAATCCCCAGCCTAAGTCAAATAGTCTTCCACTCTGCTTCGCCAACACCCTCAGATTACCTCTGCTTTAAAGCCCATTTTGTATGCTGAAGTATAATTAAATGGTCTGTCTCCCAGACTAGACAACGACTTCTTTCAGGGCACGGACTATTTCTTCATTCTCTGCTGTATTCTCAGCATCTAGCAAAGTGCCTGGGATACAGTAGTAGGCACTGAAGAGAAGTTTACTGAATGAATGAATGAGTCACAAAGCAGCAGGTCTAAAGCGCTGGTCAGAGAGCTTTTTCTGTCTGTAAAGGATCAGACAGCAAGCATTTCAGGCTCTGGGGGCCACCTGGTCTCATTCACAACTGCTCAGCTCTGTCCTTGTAGTGGAAGTGGTCATGGACAGTGAGTAAGGGGATGGGCATGGTTGTGTTCCAAGAAAACTTAACTGCCGAAGCCAGGTGGCAGGCTGGATTTGGCCTGTGGACCATAGTTTGCCAAATAATCCCTGACTTAGAAGTTTAAAACTCAAAGTTTTAAAAGGTGAAATAAAAAAAAAAAAGATGAAAAGACCATAGATATTTAATGCTTTAAACCTACACAGAGTTTAGGCTATACTGTATGTTTAGAATTCAACTCTATCATTATTATTGCCACTTTGTACTCCCAAATTCCTTTCCTCTGTGACTTGGTCTGTGATGCAGAGAGAAAGGGGAAAAGAAAATAACTCAAAGGAGAGGGGAGGATGGCCCCCTTCGATGGAAACTGAGCACAGGTATAAGGCCTCAGTCACAGGCCGAATAAAAATGATCAGCAACATTAGAGATGTGTTTAAACTAGATTAGAAGTGACTGATAGGACTCTTCAGTTTGTACACTCATCCTTAAGATACTGACTGAGAATTCATAAACCTGATTTAGACACACAGACTAAAGATCATGACAACAGACTGAAGATAATCCATATGGTAAATAGCTCAGTTTCACTACACTCTGAATTACACATCAAAATGATGTATGCACTACTCTAGAAGTAAAATGTATAACAATATACAAAGAAGAAGAGGGAGAAGCAAAAGAAGAGATACAAATAACCAAGAACTACATGAAAGTACGCCCCAAAGCATCAGTCAATAGGGAAATGTAAATTAAAACCACTATGAAATGCCACAACACACCAGCGAGATTGTCTACAGAGACAAAGACCACCCACATCAAGTAGACCAGATAACCACTGGAACCACTGATTTGGGCAATACGAACAGCCACCTAATCACTTAAATCAACTATGAACACTATAAATTAAAAATAAAATAATCACTTTGGGAGGAAAAAAGAAAAAACAATGTATGTGCTTGCCTCTGCAGACCAAGGAAAAAAAGAAAAATGATGACATTCAACAAGCGAATGGCCGTTCAGGTCCGAGAGTCAATCCTCACTGCTGCTGTTTTCCTGCCTCTGACTGCAGATGCCAGCTTCCTCCCTCCTCCAGCCCCCCACTGCTGCCCCAAGGCTCCAGTGCTCTCGCTCCTTAGACCGTAGCCACAGAGTGGAGCCTCGAGACTGGATCCACGTGGACTGCGAGGATCTGCGTTCTCTGGAACGCACCAGCTCTGCCGGTGAGGTTTACTCGGAGCCTTACTTTTCATCGTGCCTTCCTCTTCCTCGTCCTCCGTGTTGATCACCATGGTGCCCAGCTGGGATGGCAACGTGTCAGCGTGCTCGATCATCGTGTTGGCCCCGTCACTCATGCTGCTGGCTACGCGGACCGTGCCCATCTCATCCCCTGCCGCTCGGACCATCGTGCCGGAATCTAGCTCATCCTCCTCCTGGAAAAGGAGGAAATCCAAATGAGGGCTAATTTGATTAAAAAGATTGAGTTTTCTGAATTACTCTTATTCATCCTGTTGCAAATATTTCTGGATTTCAGGCTTATTCGTAGAACTAAGAACACTCTTTTAATTCAAGTGTAGTTGGTGTACAGCATTCTATACGTCGTCGTTGTTTAGTCGATGAGTTGTGTCTGACTCTTTTGCAATCCATGGACTGTAGCCCACCAGGCTCCTCTGTCCATGGGCAAGAATACTGGTGTGGGTTGCCTTCTCTAGAGGATCTTCCTGACCAAGGCATCAAACCCGCGTCTCCGGCATTGGCAGGTGGATTCTTTACCGCTGAGTCACCATTATATATGTTACAGGTGACAGTATATTGATTCACAATTTCTAAAAGCTATACTCCACGAGAACACTCCTCGTCAACCAAAGAAGAGCATACATTTATCCATATGAGAGCCGCATATCTAACCTGCATATTTTTTTAACACTGCTCTAAGGAGCTAAGGTACACACCTGTGGAATCTCAGGGTTGTGAGAGAGTCTATCAGTGTAAAGTCTACATACCTAGTGTGGATACTAGATGCCCCAGACGAGCACAGAAAAACACAGTCTCAGACCTGAATGTTCTCTTTCCTGAATAAAAAGTTAAACTGAAGAAAAGATATGGAGGCAAAAGAACAAAATGTGCACGTGCCTCAGGAAGCACTGGGAGAACAAACACACATCCAGCAAGCCCTGGCCCATGGCAGGACACGGTGCGGCGAGGAACGTCTCCAGCTGCAGGCAGATCCCACAGCTCTGACTCGTCTTACCTGGCTGGCAATCACAAAGTGACAGGCATTAACGCCCGAGGCCCACCACAACGCCTGCACTCACCGAGTTTTCGTCCTCATCCTGGTCCACCTCCCGCTGCTGGGCCTCCTGGCGTTTCAGCTTCACATCCATGGCTTCATTGATCAAGTCCCGCAGTATGGACACTCCTTTGGCACTCTTGACAAACGGGTGCTTCAACAAGAAAAGTTGAAGATGGTTTACGTGGCACTGGTGCCAAAATACCAGCCAGCACAGAGGAGGCCCTCTATAGTTTTTGCTGACTCAACCAGTGAATCTAATCGTTCTCTTTATGCTTTGGACAACAGCCAACCCTAACGCACACTCTCACCTGATGCAAAGAACTGACTCATTTGAAAAGACCCTAATGCTGGGAAAGATTGGAGGCAGGAGGAAAAGGGGACGACACAGGATGAGATGGTTGGATGGCATCACCAACTCGATGGACATGAGTCTGAGTAGGCTCTGGGAGCTGGCGATGAACAGGGAAGCCTGGCGTGCTGCAGTCCATGCGGTCGCAAAGAGTTGGACACAACTAAGCAACTGAACTGACCTCACACTCGCTTTATAACTCTGAGCAGGTACGTTCAATTTTGCCCATGTGGTTTTTGGCTTGGCTGGAATGTTTCCTCCATTTCTAGCAACTCTAGAGAGTCTCAACAGGCTGGCATCGCTCCCCTAGAGGAAGCTCTGTAAATGTGTATGGAGCTTATGGTTAAAATGTTTATAGAGAACACAAGCTGTATGGGACACAGGGTATGGAGCAGGGACACAGCAATCTTGTTTAAAATGCAGAAGAGTCCCGTACAAAAACAAACCGTGGCAGATTCTTCACACCTTTCAAATGTCGCAGAGTACATACACACTTTGATACATGTACCCTGACGAATTTTTTCAAGAGATAAGGATAGTTTGGTTAACAAGAGATAAGGATAGTTTGGTTAACTTGGGAGGTGATTTCGGAGAGGGGGGCATAAGTGGGATAAAGACACTGTTTAGAAATCACTGAACAGGTTACTCATCTTGCTTCTTCTTTCTATTCAATGTCCTATAGCATTTCCAACTATGTACTTGGGTAAAAAGGATTTGGCAGCTTCCCAAGTGGCTCAGTGGTAAAGAATCTGCCTGCCAGTGCAGAAAATTCAGGAGACTTGGGTTCGATCCCTGGGTTGGGAAGATCCCTTAGAGGAGGAAATGGCATCTCACTCCAGTTTTCCTGCCTGGATAATCCCATGGACAGAGGTGTCTAGCGGACTACAGTCCATGAGGTCGCAAAGAGTTGGACACAACTGAATGACTGAGCATGCATGCATATGCAAAAAGATTTTAGTGCCAAAAGATAGCTACTGCAGAAACAATACAACTGGTCACAAATACATAACAGATGTAAGCCCAAGTATTATGCGTCTGCAAAGGCACTTGAAACACAGGGATATTGTTGACTTTTGGGATTTTTTTTTCTGTACCATGTGGCTTGTGGGATTTTAGTTCCCCAACCAGGGATTGAACCCAGGCCCTTGGCAGTGAAAGAGAAGAGTCCTAACCACTGAACTGCTAGGGAAGTTTTTTTTTTTTAATTTTTTTTTTAATGAAGTATATGGTTAATTTACAATGTTGCACCAATCTCTGATGTACAGCAAAGTGACTAAGTTATACACACACAGACATTCTTTTTTTATATTCTTTTCCATTATGGTTTAACACAGAATACTGAATATAGTTACCTGTGCTATACAGTAGGAACTTGCTGATCATCCATCCTAGGCTCAAAGTTTTTAGTATTAATATCATCTTACAATTTTGTTGTTTGCCTTTGTAACACAATAAAAAAATTTATGCTGTGAAAGTTACACAGGAAAATTCTTTTCTGGAAGGGTGGGGGTTGCTGTTGTTTTCCAAACTTGTTCTAACATTGTCCCCAGTGTTTATCTGCAATTCATTCTCTGTTCACTGCCACCCATCAGAAGATATGGGCTCCAAGGTCTTTGCAAGAACTCTAGAAGTGGACAGTATGCGTCAACGTGTAGTGGGATTCAAATATGGGAGATATCTTTTCTATAAAACTGTATCAGTACCTCATCCAGGCAGGAAAAGAATCTGCCACTACTCAGAAAAAGGACTCAGCTCGTCTGCAAGAGTAACTATTTCCTTGTTCTCTCCACTGGGCAAGTCTATAAGGTCATTTCCCTCCTCTTATACAAATCAGTCTGCTCTGTTATTACTTAACATAAGATTTCTGTTAGTATCCACCCACTCATTTTCCTGTGTTTCTTGAATGGAACGGTTTCTGTTCTTCTTACTGCACTTAAATTTAAACTCATTCATGATGTTAAGTACAGGTGTCTGATTACTTCATCAAGTCTCTAAGTTGAAAAGCTGGAGCGTTTCTATATTAACACATATATTACTTTATTATAAATAATTATCCTTATATTTCTCCATCATATCACAGATATTACACTGTTTCTTTTTAAATTATGGGCACAAGTAGATTTTAGTATCTATGGGGTTCATTCCAAAAAGGTAATAAGTATTAAAAAATTTGTATTGGTAAGGGAGCAATGGATCTGACATGATTGAAAACCACTGGCCTAGCTCAATAATAGCTTCATGTCAAATCCATAATATACTATCTTTAAATAAGAAAATGTTATTCAAAGTCACACATATTGTATCACTTAATCTTCACAACCAACTTATGGGGCAGGTACTTGATCTGTACTGTATAGATAAGAAAACTAAACAGAGAGGTTATGTTACTTGCCCAAGGTCACAAAGCTAGCAAACAGGAAGCCAGGATTCAAACCTGGGCAGTCAGGTTCCTGAATCCAAGCTCCTAAATATTAAGCAAGAAAGTGTGAAAGTGTTAGTGGCTCAGTTGTGTCTGACGTTTTGCGACCCCATGGACCATAGCCCACCAGGCTCCTCTGTCCATGGAATTTTCCAGGCAAGAATACTGGAGTGGGTTGCCATTCCCTTCTTCAGGGGATCTTCCCAACCCAGGAATTGAACCCGGGTCTCCCACACTGCGGGCAGATTCTTTACTGTCTGAGCCGACTAAGCATACTGCCTGCCAAATTCTACCCATCCTTCAAGGCCCAAGGTCAGAAGTCACCTCCTCCAGGAAAGCAGTCCTGGCATCACCAGTTCAAAATGGTAGACCTACCACTGATCCCAGTTCTTTGCCAGATCTGGGTATGGCACTCCTGCTTCGGAATCAGAAAGACTGAGCTCCTAAGCCTGGCTTTGCTGCTTACCAACCAAGTGGCTCTAAATGAGCTAATCTCTCTAAATCTCTGTTTTCTCATCAATAAAAGTAAAATAACACTCCTCTCTCATAGGGTGTATGTGCTGATTAAATGGCACAACATGTAAAGTATCTAGCACATAGCAGGTGCTCAATAAAGGCCAATTCCTGTTCTCTAATCTCATACTGTCCTGTATTGTCTTACATGATTGCCCTGTTCAGTGATTTAACATTCTTTTCTATGCTCTTCTAAGCAGTTACATTCAAACCTCACAGGACGCAAGGAATATGCCTTACAGCTCTTCACCATCTCCATGTGGGTGGGTCAACAGCATCTTGGATGGATAACTTGTGAATGAAACAGAGAGAAAGGCAGCATCCCAGGGTGAGTCATACCTGGAGGAGTTGAGTGGCCGTGGCTCTCTGCTCAGGGCTCTTGACCAGACACTGCTTCACAAAATCCATGAAGCTATCTGACCACAGTTCCGGCTTTCGGAAAGTGGGGGGTGGGTTGGTAGGAATCATGAAGATGGCCTGATTGGAAAGAAAAAAAAAATGATTTGGCAAAATAAAAGTGATACTCCAATAAAAATATGACTAGACATAAGTTTGAAGTTTGGTAAAATGATTTTCCTCTTCTCCTCTATAAGCCCATCCTAATTGCAACAAAAATCTAAGTATCTCAAAGTAGGAAGTATGACCACTAGAGCAGGAGTCCCCAGGAAGCAGGCTGCACAGCAGGAGGTGAGCAGTGGGCAGATGAACAAGGCTTCATCGGGATTTACAGCTGCTCCCCATCACTCACGTTACCACCATCTTGTCAGAACAGCAGCAACATAATAAATGTAATGTGCTTGAATCATCCTGAAACCAACACCCACCCCAACCAGAGTGTGGAAAAATTACCTTCCATAAAACCGGACTCTGGTGCCAAAAACGTTGGGAGCCACTGCATTAGAGAATCTGATGCAGCTCTCCTGCCCCCTCCTCCTCTCTTTTCTCCCGCCCCCTCCTGCATATGTATTCTTGTCCCCTAAACAATAAACAGTCAACCCTAAAGAAAATCAGTCCTGAATTGGAAGGACTGATGCTGAAGCTGAAGCGCCAACACTCTGGCCACCTGATGTGCAGAATTTGACTCACTGGAAAAGATCCTGATGCTGGGAAAGATTGAAGGCAGGAGGAGAAGGGGACAACAGATAGCTGGATTGCATCACTGACTCGATGGGACAAGAGTTTGAGCTAGCTCCAGGAGCTGGTGATGGACAGGGAAGGCTGGTGTGCTACATACAGCCAAAGGGGTCGCAAAGCGTCGGACAGAACTGAGCGACCAAATTGAACTGAAACAATATCCAGCAACTTTTGTTTGTTTTTTGCTGACCATGTTGCCTTTCAAAGTGAAAAGGCGAGCTCTAAGAGCATCGATATCCTGAACATGACCTCAGCCCCAGAGCTGTTAAATGTCCCTCCTTCCTGAAAGTCACCCCCAGCACTGGATGCAAGTGGTGACTGCGAGGAGGTCATAAAACCAGAAGTCCCCCCAAATCACAAGGGATTCATCATCCAAGTCACAGCAACTCTACATAATTGAAAATTAAAAACTGGCCCACTACATTTCATTGAAATTCTACAATTTCAAAAAAGAAAACTACGGGAGATATTGCAAGTTCCATTCCAGACTGCTGCAGAGAAGTGAATATCGCAATAAAGCAAGTCACATGAATTGTTTTGGTTTCCCAGTGCATATGACAGTTAGGCTTACCCTATTTTGTAGTCTATTAAGTATGCACTAGTATTATATTGAAAGAAACAATGTATATACCTTAGTAAAAAATTACTTTATTGCTAAAAAATGCTAACCTTCAACTGAGCCTTCAGGGAGTTATTTTGCAATAGTAACATCAAAGATCATTGATCACAGATCACCATAACAAATATAGTCATTGTGAAGAGGCCTGAAATATTGTGAGAATTACCAAAATGTCACACAGAGAGATGAAGTAAGCAAACGCTGTTGGAAAAATGGCAGTGACAGACTTTCTTGATGCAGTGCTGCCACAAACCTTCAATTTGTAAAAATCCAATAAGGCAAAGTGCAATAACATAAGGTACGCTTGTAAAATTATTTATTGAGTTTCCAATAGAAAAGGTACAGATTAAAAAAAAATAAAACTCTTTGAATAGGCAGCTTAAATTATGTTATTTGAATCTAAAAGTAAAGCCAGTACATCTTCCCATCCTTCTCTATTTCTGTCCCCCAAAAAAGAGAGGTGCTTACCTTTGGGCATGTGAATAGCTTACAAACAAAAAGCAAAAAACTGTTAAGTCTATTAAAAGAAGCACTGTTTAATCAGAGGAGAGGAGGAACTGAGCTGGGTGGTATGGAAAAGACTCTGGAGCCTCTGAGGAAGGCAGGAGTCGAGGTCTTGTAACAGTGCTGTGATGAGGTGGGCAAAGTCAGGAAACCGCTTAATGTAGAAACACTGAAGGAGTGTCAATGGAGACAATCTGTGCTCTTCACACTCCAGAACTGGATGGAGATCAGGGAGCATAGAGCCTCTAGAAATCGCACATGTAAATCCCTACCCAGGCCAGGCAGGAAGAAGACAACAAATGAATCAGGCTGGGTGGTAGTGATATGAGTTGAAAATAATAATCTGCTTTCCTCTTAAGGCTAGCATAAGAAAAACAGAGAAAACACAGCAATACATTATAACTGATACGGGTGAACAGGGAACTGTGGAGGGAATGCAAAGCCCGTGCCCTGTATAAAGGAGAGGACTGTTTCTCAGCTCCAATTAATGTTATGTTAAAACAGGAGCACCTGGGGACTTCCCTGGTGATCTAGGTTTAGACTCCATGCTTCCAATGCAGGGGATGTGGGTTCGATCCCTGGTTGGGGAACTAATATGCCACATGCTGTGGAACACGGTCAAAAATTTTTAAATAAATTAAAAAAAATTTTTTTTAATATGTGAGTGCTTGAATTACTAAAAACATATACACTGCACAAGTCAAACCAATCAAGTCCTGCCAGAGGGATATCAATACACAACCTCTAGAATGAACAGGGGTGGATTACATTTGACTTAA
The DNA here is from genome assembly GCF_963930625.1 of Muntiacus reevesi. NCBI lineage: Eukaryota > Metazoa > Chordata > Mammalia > Artiodactyla > Cervidae > Muntiacus > Muntiacus reevesi. The sequence continues at coordinate 71,341,892 of NC_089250.1, read as the reverse complement.
TTAGTGATTACAACTAGTGGAAGTGTATCATCTGAAGTCTAGATTGACATTTATCAATTATTTACAATTAATTCATTTACTGTTTGGCACCTAATCAAGAAACTCATTTAACTCAGTTTCTCATTATCACCAGTAACTGACCATCCCACTGGTTTCCTGTCCATTTCCTTACCCTCATTGGATGGATATCAGCATATGGAGGCTTTCCTTCAGCCATTTCTATGGCTGTTATTCCCAATGACCAGATGTCTGCTACACAGTTGTATCCAATTTCCTGGATCACTTCTGGAGCCATCCAAAAAGGTGTTCCTATCACTGTATTTCGCTTGGCCATGGTATCCTGAAACAGAAAGGAGAGAGATCAACATTAACCATTGAAACTGTTGAGAAAGAGTCCTTCTAACAATAGTGACTGTCATGGGCTTGAAATACATACACAAACCATACTCAAACACGACCAAGTAAGTCAGTCACCAAACAAATTCAAATGACATTGAAACATAAAAGATTCTCAATCAATTATTAAAACACAAAAATAACTATCAACCAGTTAATGAAACACTAAAATGAGATGGACAAAAATTAAAAGATTACTAATAACTCATATGGATAACAGCATAGAAAAAAATCAGATACCAAAATACAATGATAAAGGAACATAAGTTGGTACAATGTTTTAGTAGGCAATTCAGCAATATTTATTAACTTTAAATGTCCATATCCTTTGATTGAAATCTATTTCTAGAAATGTATCCTATGTATAAGTATCCCAAGATAGGTGCACAAGTATTGTAAAAATAATTATAATAGAAGGGCTGGAAAAAGGGCATCTGTCTATTCATTTGTAAAACTATACACCTGAATTCCTAACTTATACTTTCAGCAAAATAAGTTCAAATAGGTTAAAATTTTAAATGTAAAAAACAAAATCCAAAAAGCACTCAAGGAAAGTACAGATGAATAGTTATATAAGGTTGGAGCAGAAAAGGACTTTAAAACATGACATCATGAAGATGGGAGTATTTTTCAAATTGATTTATGATTCAACACAATCTCAACACAATTCAGTTCAATCCCAACCAAAATCTAAATGAAGTCCAACTTTTATTCTTGTTTCTACTGCTTGTGCGTTTAGTGTCATATCCAAAAAATCATTGCCAAGACCAATGTCAAGGAGCTTTTCCCCTATGTTTTCTTCCAGGAGTTTTGGGGTTCCAGACCTTACATTTATTTTAATCCATTTTGAATTAATTTTTGTGAGTGGTGTAAGAAAGAGGTCTAGTTTTACTCTTCTGCATGTGAGTATCAGGTTTTCCCAAGAACATTTATTTAGAGACCATCTTTTCCTCGTTGAGCACTCTTAGCTCCCTTGTCAAATATTAACTGACTGTCTAAAAATGGGTTTATTTATGGGTTCTTGATTCCATTCCATTGGTCTATGTGTGTATTTTTGTGCCAATACTATACTGTGTTAATCACTTTAGCTTTGTAACATAGTTTGAAATCAAGAAGTATGAAGCTTCCAGCTTTGTTCTTTCTCAGGACTGGTTTGGATATATGGGGCCTTTTCTAGTTCCATATGAATTTCAAGACTGCTACTTTCTATTTCTGTAAAAACCATCAATTACTAAAAACAACTGATACTTTAAATTTGTAATATCTTTTACACAGCTCCAGAAGAATTTTTCTTTTCAATTTGGTTTCCTTATTAAGATTGTAATTTAGATAATAATGTTTGGTATTGTTTACTTATGCGTTAACAACAAAATCTTTTGAAGGGCTCACAAATCATGATATGGAGTAAGTTCCTGAGGTGGTTTTGGTTTTTTTTTTTTTTTTTTAATAACATCAAAGCAATTTTGATCTGTTTTTCATTTAAATTTTTTAAAAATAAAAATATACATGATACAGCTCTAAACAAACTATATATGCATATAATTGCCTACTACCCAAGAAACCTGATATATGATATTGCTGCAAATTTTTGTATACATCTGCCTAGAACTCTATTTTCTACACAAATTTCACACATCTTATGTATTTCACAAAATCATATAATTTTAGACTTCCTGTTTTGAAAGCATAGTGTTTTTCATTGCCATGCACTCTACTGAGGTAGGAGGAAAATCAAGAGCCTGTGTTTGGGAACCAAATGAGGAGAATGCTTTCAGTAAAGCAGCTGCCAACTGCTACCTAGAGGGTGAATGAGATGACATTATGTCTTATTCAAGGAAAGCTGATTAATTTTTATTCCTTTTGTAAATATGATGATGTAGCCCAAAAGAATTTAAACATCTAACTCTATCATTTCCTGTTTTAGCTTTTATTTTTTTCAAGCTAAACAGAGTTAAACTATGGGCCCTGAGCTCCAAGGAAGGATCTAAAGTAACCTACCAGCTCGTTTGTAACCTATCGGCACATTCTTCAATCTTTCACAACACAATTATATCAAATATTACATTTTTAAAGAAATAAATAAAAAGAACAGTTCTCAAGAAAGATCTGAAAGTTACCAACACAAGTAACATTTTCACTTACTGTAAGTTGACCTGCTACCCCAAAATCTGCAAGTTTTGCATGACCTTCTGTATTGAGCAAAATATTTCCAGCTTTGATATCTCGGTGTATTTTTCTCATAAAATGAAGATATTCCAGTCCCTTAAGTGTTGACTGTAATATTGTAGCTATTTCATCTTCTGTTAACTGAAAAAAATGAAAAATTAAAATTCCATTAGTTTACATCAGCACATTTGAGAAACGAGAAAAAATTTCGATCCAAACTCCTCTCCCGGAATATAAACGAGATCTCGTTCAACGTGTAAAACAGCACTGACAGCTTAAAGTACCATTGCTATGCTGACCACTCCCAAAGTTATATTTCCGCCAGATCTCTCCCCAAAAATCAGATGTATGTATCTTCCCACACCACACCTCCAGCTGAATACCTAACAAGCATCATAAGCATAACATGTCAAAATCAAATTCTTTATTTTTACCACCAAGCTACCCCTTTCCACACCACCCACCTACTCTATTCTTCCCACGGTCTTCTCTTTTTCAGTAAAAGGCAATTAATTCTTCTAGCTGCTCTGGTCAAAAATCTTGAAGTCATGCTTGGCTCTTCTCTATCTTCAAACTATATGCAATTATATCTCTGGGTTCACCCTGATTCAAGCCACCATCATGCCCTGCCTAAATTATTCTAATAATCTCCTAATTGGTCTCGCTGCTTCTGTCCTTAACCTTATATAATGCATATGCCACACAGTAGCCAAAATGAACCTTTTAAAATGTAAGCCGGGTACTTCCCTGGTGGTTCAATCTGTAAGACTCTGCTCTCCCAGCACAGGGAGCCTGGGTTCGATCCCTGGTCAGGGAACTAGATCCCACAGGTTGCAACTAAGAGTCAGCTCAATATCTGCTCAAAATCCCCATGGCTTCCTAAGTCACTCAGAATGAGAGCCAGTCCTCACTAAGGCCTCACCTTATCTGGCTCCCAGCTACCTTCATCTTCTACCACTTTCTACCTCGTTCATCCTTTTTCAGCCACGTAGGCTTCCCTGCTGTGTCACAAACATTCTAAACACACTCCCACTTCTGGGCCCATTTATCTGCTGTTCTCTCTGCCTGCAGTGCTCTTCAACCAGATTTCTGGATGAGATGGTTCCTTACATCACTGTCTCTGCCCAAACGTCACCTCATGAGGAAATTAGAGAGGCCTTCACTAGAACCCTCCACTCCTAGGTCATTCTCTATCCCCTTATTCTACTTATAGCTTAATGCAACATTATCACCATCTCACATACTACACATAATCTGTATACCTATTCATGCGACATCTTCACTACCAAACATGTGAACTCCATTTTAAAATGCCTTTGATTTGCTTACTACTGGATCCCAGCACCAAGAAAGACTCCTGGCATTTAGCAGGTCCTGAGAAAAATATCTGTTAAATGATGATGAATAAATGTAAGCAAGAAGGCAGGAGGCTGACACAGAATACCTGATCAGTCCAAGGCTGCCTCTGTGCTGCTCCCAGTCCAGTCCTACACAAACTCAACCAACAGACCCTCAGTCAGTCCCTCATGGCAACAACTCACATTTGGAAGAGAATATGCAGTGGGGCAAGACATATGTGATTTGAGTTTAGAAAGATCTAGTCTTCAGCCTTGGCTCTGCTTCCTTGTCACGACTTAAGCAATTTATCTAGTAATGTATCTGAATCTCAGTTTCTCAATCTAGAAAAATAGGTAAATCACCTTTTTTAAAGAGTGTCACAAAAATCAAACGACACAGTAAGGCATGGAAGAATTCATGGGGTTTAATAACTAGAAAATGCACTTCTACAAGAGCAGGGTCATTGTTCTACTGACTACTGGATCCCAAAGGCCTAGATCAGTGTTCTAGAAATACTTAATAAATGAATAAACAAAGAGTTAACGCAAATGAACCAAAACTAGAAACCATGACTCCTAGCTTTTCTCCCAGACATCACAGTAACAGCAAACTATCTTTCACAGAGAGGAATCTGATGAGGACTTAGTGGAAGCTAACCTGTGAACACCTGGGCAGAAGGAAAAACCCAACCAACTTTAAAGACTCAGAACTCATTGCTGGGCTTTCCTGGTGGCTCAATGGTGGAGAATGCAGGAGACACAGCATCAGTCCCTGACCCAGGAAGGTCCCACATGCCGCGGGGCAACCAAGCCCGTGCACCATGCCTGTGCTCTAGAGAATGAGGCCCGAAACGACTAAAGCCCACGCGTCTTAGAGCCCGTGCTCCGCAGCAAGAAAAGCCACCGCAACGACAAGCTCGCGCGCTGCAACTAGAAAGGAGCCCCCACCTGCTGCAGCTAGAGAAAAGCCGGCACAGCAACGGAGACCTGGCACGGCCAAAACACAAGAAAGATCCTGACCTAACTAAGATCTGAGAGTCGTTTTCCCCAGTTAGAAATAAGTAACGCACTTCACTGGACTCGGCTGGTTGGTATCAAAACTGCCACATTTAGTAGACAACAAAAAGCAGAGAGAGGAAAGAACCATGGAAAGGGGAAGATGAAACAGTCATCTGTCTAGATACATTAGTAGGAGAGTGTACATGAATACACAGCAGAGAAAAGAAGACAGTGTGAGAGACCAGCGCAGCTGCACGATTCCAGAAGGTAAACTTACCGTTTTATTTCGTAATCGAATGATATCAGATACAGAACCAGCCCCACAGTACTCCATCACGATCCACAAGTCTGTGTTCTTAAAGTAACTGCCATAATATTTGACTACATGAGGGCTAGGGAGAGAGACAATACTAATTAGTGGAACAACCTTCAAACATCCCTATGAATTCATGCTGTAAAATACGTGAAAATCCATTTCTCAGTTCAAAAGATCCATTATTGGTATTTAAGGTTAAAATGGGCACCCTCTTGATAACACATTAAAATTGTATTGATTTCTGGAGGCCAATAAATAACAGCAGTGCAAAAACCGTGTGGGTCCCTTAACCCAGCATTTCTAAGTCTGCAACTCACCCTAAGAAAAGAATCACAGATTTCAAAAAGAAATAGTTACCATAGTCACAGAACTGCTTAAAAAAGTGAAAATTTGGAAAGCATCTAAACGTCTGACATTAGGGAGTTTATTTAAGAAATAATGATATATCCGTATAATGGAATAACCATGAATCCATGGAAAATGTAATAGAAGAATACTTGATAAGAAGATTCTGTTTACCAAAACACAAACAAAAAAGGCAGGTTACATAATAGAGAGCACAGTAAAACTCCAAGACATACAGAAGGACATGTATTCCAAGGAGTATTTAACAATGATTATCTCTCCAAAGGGAAACGTGGTTTTCCTTTCTGATTTGCATTTTTCCAAGAAGTCACATATACTTTGTAATAAGGAAAAATAAAACTACACTACAATCTATTATAAGGGGAAAATATTCAGAATTAGACTTGAAATATAAAGTCTTGAAGAAAGATTTCAGGAAAAAGTCAAAATCCCTTTAAAATGAAATAATTTGGGAAAAAAAAAAAAGAATGCATCTTCTGAAGCTACCAGCTTTAACGAGCTAGATCATTATCAGGGCTAAGTAATATTGCGCAATATGGTAATGTAACAGGCTAAAACCAACTCAGTTGCATTAACTCTCAAAATTTCAAATGCCCCTTCATCCTTGGGAAACAAATTAAACAAACAAATTAAACAAAATGACAGGATATCAGGAAAACACACACACACACGAAAAATGAATATTAATGGAGAAATGGATGAATAAATCTCTTAAGATACATAGTACCACATTTGCGATCCCATCTCTGAATTTCTATAGTATTTATTGTCTCCATAAGGCAATTACTGTCAGGTATTTACTGCTGGAATATATCCTATACAATCATGCATAATCAACTAGATTTTCCCGTGCATATATAAGCCTGGGCTGTCCAATTACAATCTGCAAACTCCAAGAGGACAAGCGTGCTGCCCTGTATTTCTCGGTACTACTTATGAAGCCTAGTATAGAGTGGGCTCTTTGAAATCTCTCATCTCTAGAGACATGTGCACACTGTTTGAAACACAGCTCTCACACAGCCTATCAAAAGTGGCAAAGTCCAACTTGCCCACTGGAAAGAGCTGCCATCATATATCTTATGCACAAGACAAAAGAAACTGCTACCAAAAACAAAACAAAAAAACTGCTACCTTACTCTGGTCCATCCAAACAAGAAAAAGGATGGTTTTAGCCAGTTGAGAGTAACCACAAAAGTATCATGAAAAAAAGAAAAGGGGACTTCCTTGGTGGTCCAGTGGTTAAGATTGTGTCTTCCAATGCAGGGGATGTAGGTTCGATCCCTAGTCAGGGAACTAAGATCCACGGGGAACATGCCTCATGGCCAAAGCACCAAAACATAAAACAGAAGCAATACTGTAACAAATTCAATACAGATTTTATAAACATGGTCTAGGGCTTTCCTGGTGGTTCAGATGATAATCTGGCTGGACTGTGTGAGACCTGGGTTTGATTCCTGAATCAGAAAGATGCCCTGGAGAAGGAAATGGAAACCCACTCCAGTATTCTTGCCTGGAGAATTCCATGGACAGAGGAGCCTGGCGGGCTACAGTCCATGGGGTTGCAAAGAGTCAGACGCAACTGAGGAACTAACACTTCAAAAACATAGTCCATATAAAAAAATCTTTAACAAATTTATTCCTGAAAAGGAAAAAAAAAAAAAGGTGGGGAGAACAGAAGTGATTGCATTCACAAGTCTACAAGACTGAAGGGCTCCTGGACAAAATGTCTAGCAGGTAGCCCCATCTATCTTAAGCTTTACCAACAGGAGAGACTGAGTTGATCTGCTGACCCAAAGAACTTCAGACGGACAAGACAGCCTTGGACTGCACAACTATCTCATTCTCAACTCCCAAGAGCTGCCCCAGCCCCTCAGTTTGTGTTTCTCAGTCTGAACTGAGGAAGCCTGCTCCCCTGAAGTGACCCCACCATGTTGTCATGGAAATTCGGGGCAAACCACGTGCATTTCTGCGGTCGCCTGTGGCCCGACTTCCTGCTTGCAGCATTTGACAAATCTTAGTTCCTCAAAAATAAACACTTAACTACTCTCAGTTGGAATAGTTTCTTTAACTTGTGAAGGAAGGGACAGAACAGTAATATATAAATAAGCGTTCTCTTTTTATAGAACCGTTTGCTGTTCTAAGGTTTCTGGAAGTAAAAGCATTTGAACTATCTCTTCTGAGCTGTCTGCAGAAATGTTTTCTCAGTAGGAAGTAAGAGAGATCATTATCAAAAAAAAAAAAAAGGCTAGCCAGCACCACCTTCTGCCTCTTTGCCTCTTCTTCCTAGTTTTAAAAAGAGCTAAACTGAAACAAAACAAAACAACGCAGAAATAGAAACTCTGAAAGTTTAGCTGCTGAAACACACAAACTTTTTCATCATTTTTTTTTCTGAAAAGAAACATGTATTAAGTCCAATTAACTCTCCCTTTTGCAAAATATCTAAGTTGATGCAATTCTAGGAATCAAACTCTAAATAATCACAGCAAATTCAAAACTGCTATTATCTCCAGAGCAACACCATAAGCCTTTACCTGTCACACTGCTGCATGATAGAGATTTCTTTGATTATCTCCTGCAGGTCCGATTCCACAGGAACTTGCTTAATAGCAACAATCTGACCGGTCTCTTTATGGATAGCTTTGTATACACTGCCATAGGACCTGTAATTGCAGGGGACGAGGATACGTACAAAGTCAAAACAAGCCGAGAGATTAAAAAGTGCTTACAATTCAAACAGCTCACCACTCTAATTTACATCCCCAGGTGCCCAAGACATATATACTTAGCTACACTTGCAAAACTGAGATAGCTAAAGTATTGATACCTTGGGGAAAAACTGTCCTTAAGAGAACTACCATCTTATAAACTTAAAGTTTACTGAATGTATAAGTATGAAGTAACAGTCATAAGGGCGGTAGCTACCATGTCTGCTGGAAGCAGCATCCTCTGAAGTTCACCCTTAACAGAAAAGCCATGAAGGGGCCATTCTCTCTATTTTACAGGCAAATGAAAAAAGGTTCAGAGAAGTTACACGACTTGCCCAAGGTTACATTAAGTGATAAATAAGCAGTCAGTCCAGGATATGAATCCAGGTATGTCAGAACACAAAGCCTATATTCTCTCTACGTTTGTATTAGGGCAAAAAAAAAAGGGGGGGGTCTTCCTTTTCTTGCACTCATTTTAGCATCACAAGTCACAAGGTCTTTTAGTCCTTGCTGTCTCTTAGTCCTTGCTCCTCTTACTTGCAATAATATTTAAAATATTAGGAAATTTTTACTCCTCTTTAATTCTTTTTATCTTTTGCTTCATCTTCCCTTAAGAGTTTATTATCAAGATAAATAAAAGGTTAGGTAGCCTTTCAATCTGGGGGCTATAAGAGCAATACAGGAGAAGGCAATGGCAACCCACTCCAGTACTCTTGCCTGGAAAATCCCATGGACAGAGGTGCCTGGTAGGCTGCAGTCCATGGGGTCGCACAGAGTCGGACACGACTGATGCGACAGTTTAGCAGCAGCAGCAAAAGCAATACATTTAGAAACTAAAGACCCAGGACTGGAGTCATACCACCACTACTTAACAGTATTATTACAGTATTACAGTATATATGAGACATATTATTAGCCTTGTACCTCAATTTTCTCACCTGTAAGATGACAACAACATTACAAGAGAATTGTAATGGTTAAATGAGGTATCATTATCATTATCTTACATAGATTATATATTCGCTTAAATCCTGGATGGCTGTCAGTGAAATAATGAGCAAATTGTCTTTCACAGTTCCCAAACACACCTGTTTCTTCATACTCCCTTGGTGAAAAAAAAGATCAAAATAACAGTGCACCTAATACATCAAAGTAGCTGAGTGCTCTAGCTAACAAAATGCTACTCAAGGATTGTTTCAATGTGAAAGTCACACAAAAATTTTTTTTAAAGTCTATGCAAACCACATAAAAAATTTCCATTCCATCAGACTCTTTTATTGGCAAAACTAATATAATGATATTTAAATGTTGCCTAAAACTTATTTTTTTGCAAGGGAAAGACAACCACTGACCATGTGTGGAAGATCCAACCACTGCCTCTTCTTCCTTGCCCACTAGAAAAATCTGCCATCATATATCTTATGCACAAGACAGAAGAAACTACTACCAAAAAAACAAAACAAAACTGCTACCTTACTCTGGTCCCTCCAATCAAGAAAAATGAGAGTATTAGCTAGTTGAGAGTAACCACAAAAGTATAATGAAAAAAAGCAAGGGGGACTTCCTTGGTGGGCCAGTGGTTATTACTGTGTCTTCCAATGCAGGGGGTGCAGGTTCAATCCCTAGTCAGGGAACTAAGATCCACAGGAAACATGCCTTGCCTTATCTTCCTTGATCGGATAACCCCAAGATTTGTGACAAAATCTTTGTAACCAAATGCTTGGTCCCAGGGGATAAAGCCTGGTGGTCCAAGCCAGTCCCAAGATTCTGATCCCCTTCTGCCAGTGACTGAACTAGCAGTAAGTCTAAGACCTAGTACAGACCAGTGAAATTTGAGAGGAATTCTTCTGAAGGGTCCCTGGGAAAGACTTTCTTCCCTGATTAAAAAAAAAAAGAAGAAGCTTACAAGATGGCCCATTTTCACCTGCTTCTTCCTTTCCTGCTTCTAAAGTGGCCATCTTGAGACTGTGACTTACACAAATGCTAAATCATTATCAAACACTTAGCCATTCTGGAATCTTTCACCCCCAGACTTTTCCGCTCATTATTAAATGCCCTTACTGGTTAGCCACTGTTAGTTGGGTAGTCTGTAACTTTCATCCAAATTTACTCCTGATACCCTAGGTCAAGGGTCCCCAACTCCGTGTAAGGAAGCAAGCTGCACAGCAGGAGGTGAGTGGTGGAGCGCAACTGAGTGAAGCTTCATCTGGATTTGCAGCCGCTCCCCACCTCTTGCATTGCCACCTGAGCTCTGCTTCCTGTCAGATCAGCAGTGGCATTAGATTCTCATGGGAGCACACATCCTAAGCGAAAGTCAAGGCAGAATAGCCTGAGACTGCCACAGGTTAGAAGTAAAGGGAGTAATAAATGCAATATGCTCGAATCATTCTAAAACCATTCCCCTCACTCCCGGTCCCTGGAAAAAATGTCTTATATGAAACTGGTCCCTGGTGCCAAAACTGTTGGGGACCACTGCCCTAGGTCCCATATGTGTAAAGAAGTCCTTTATTTCCTCTTCACTTTGGAATGAATTTTGCTGGATATAGAATTCTTCTTTGACCATAGCTTTCTCTCAGCACTTGTACTATAGTTTATCAGCTTCTATTATTGTAGAGAAGTCAACTGTTACCAGGTTATCATTTTTCATGGGTAATCTTGGGCAATCTCTGCTGCAGTTCTTAAGACTTCCTCCTTATCCTTCACAATCTATAATTTTAGTACAACTAGCAGTCGATTTATTCGGCACTTCATAAACTTCTTCGATGTGAAGGCATATGTCTTTCTTCAAGTCTGGAAATTTCCTAGTATTACTTTTTTCCTGTCTCTTCCAACTGTCTTCTAGAGTTCCTATTGGACCTATAGTGGACCTTGTCAATCCATCCTGTCTCCCGAGTTTCCAACACTGCATTTCTGTCCTGCATTTTGTGATCAGTCTCATTTCTAGCTTTCAACTCACAAACTCTCTTTTCAGTTTATCCAGCTTACAGCTTTTGCAATTTATTGGGCCTTAGAACTTCAATTATTACAGTTTTCATTGTCAAGCCCTTCAACTGTTTCTTTTTCACGGGGCTGTCCATGTTCATAATTTTGTGTTTGTCTTTTAAGGATTGTATTCCCTCCTTTTATCTTTTTGAAAATTGTAAACAAACATGAAATTCCATTTCAGATTGCTCCATTATTTCTATTTCCTTGGGTGGGAATTTCCTATTTGTTACGTCTGTTGATTATTTAATGGCACTGGATTTCCTCGTATGGGTTTTACTTTGAAAGATTCTTTTCTACACAGTGCTCACTGTTCTTGAGCATTTCATGACATCATGATGGTTTCACGATTTCCTTAGCTCAGTCATCTAGGCTGTACAATTTAAGCTAGATCCTGCACTAGGATTTAGGGTTTTCAGTCCTCAAGACACCACACCTAAATACACTCCAGGCCCAGTTCCTATAGTCAGACTAGTCCCTCTTTTTCCCCAGGCCACAGGCAACTGATAGAAAAACTTCCTGCAGGAAGCCCAATCTCCCGACCACAACATGAAATGCTTTTCCCTCCTATTACTATGACAGCTATCTTTTCTATCCCTGGTCTATAGCTGGCTATGTATCCTTATATTTTAAAAACTAATTTTCATTCATTATTCTTATATATTTGAAATGGAAAAGAGAGGTTCCTGCATGCACTTACTGAGAAATCTTGACTAGAAAACCCTCCACACCTCGCTATGCTATCTTGACAGCCAAGAAAACTCCAAGAGCTCATATGAACAATTAAGACTCACAATTCCAGACTGCACTTAAGAGTACAATTTAGAAGGCTTCAGCAAGAACCACTTGCTGAAGGTAAGTCCAAGACCTGACTCTCTACAAAAAAAAACTACAGTGACTCAATGAATTTTAACTGGCAGAGAACAAAACAAATAATACCACAAAGGAGGTGCTTCACACAAGCTCTGCAAGGCAAGGGTCAGTGCAGAGGATTAGAAATTATACAGTATCTGAGGCCAAATTAACCAGGTATCAGTCTTAACCACATCACTCACTAATTACGAAACCATGGGCAAAATGTTTTTGCTCTTCTCCCCTCATTAAAAACCTAAATGAGTCCATGGGTAAAACTTTAAATATAATAGAAGGAAGAAAGGTGAAAGCTCTGATCAAAACACTTTCTGAGGGCTGTCCATCCATTCTGGTCTGGTGCTGTGGCCCTGCTCTGCCAAAGATCCACGATTTCCTCCAAACACAGAATGGCAGCAGTCTTGGGAATCCGACGCAATCCTCTAGCCAGGGCTCACTACACAAGGCCCAAGTCCACGCGAGTTCACAACCCATTCGTGTTCCAGAACCACGGCATGGTCTTCTGTGTTCAGGAAGGAAGTGCAGTTCAGGTCTTCCTTCAGGATTCTGCTGATTAAATGAAGCTTGTTCAGGCTCATTCCGTCAGGATGATAGAAATGCAAGCGCTTCTGGTAACATTTAAAACAACATGATGACAACATGCAAAGATCTGAAGCTTTGTTTTCTTTCTGGTGATAGATTTACAGGGACACTTCCAAGGTCCTTAAAGAAGACATCCACAGATCTAAAATGTAATTAAAATAATCATAATTAGCTTAGTTTCTCCTTACATTATATTTCTGATCACTCTCTATCTGCAGTTCTCTTTTGACATTCCTCAAACCCAATCCACCCAAACAGAGCTCCTTCAAGAACATCTAAATATACTTTAAGACTTAAGATTTAACTTTGTTTGGGCAAGGTAAGATCTGAAAAGTGCTTCGATTGATATATTTAAAAATAAAATAATAACTGCCATTTCCTGAGCCCTTACTAGGTGACAAGCACTGTACTACGTACTTCAGTCTCATTATCTCACGCAATACTCAATGTAATCCTATGAGGGAGATGTTAATATCCTCACTTCATAGCTGAGGCTTGTGAAGCTTCAAGATGTTCATCAACCAGAGTCTATGTTCTTACTACTGTAACACACTTTCATTAAAAATAAAACAAGTCAAAAATAAATAAATAAATAAAACAAGTCAGTTACATACCTAGTCAATTATGCCTACCACTCTTGATCTTATTTTAAGTATAACCTGTGAGCATGGTTAGATTAAGGGCCTTGCACTCACTACATAGAGGAAAATACAGAGGATATCACGCTAGAGTTGAAAATGGCCGGCCAAAGACATAGAGGGATTGGATTTTCTTTCCCCATACCTTTAAGGATGCCGAGTCAACTTGTAGTTTCAGATTCATCATGTACTTGTCTTTTCGTAGCACAGCTGTTGTCATCTTTTACTTCCCTTCTCTGCTTGATTTCTTGCTTGATTCCAAAGAGTATTTTTCCAACTTTCTAAAAGATGATGACTAACGTTTTTCACAAGGAGGTAATCCATGAAATTCTATTCCATGTAATCCAGGATTGGGTTTAGCATTTGTTATCTATATTAGGCATAAATAACTCCAAAATAAACTTATGATATATAAAAGCTGATTGTAAAGAACAAACACTAATTAGACAATAAACATTTTTATAAATTAACATTTCAGGTCTTCTCTTGAACCAGAATTACTTCCAAGAGATTTTACATAATGTACAAACACACCCACACATTTACATGCTTATTGATGTATAAACTACCTCTGAAAAATACATAAAAAACTGCTATACTGGTTGCTTCTGGGTGGCTGAGAGAGATAAGAGGCAGATTTTTTTCAGGCTATTTTTTATGCCTTTCAAAACTTGAATCACGTGACTTGATTACCTATTCAAAAATGAACAACGAAAACTTTGAAAGGGTGTCTGATATTTTAATGTCTTGGTCATTACAGAAAACAAAATAAATATACAAATATCAAAAGTATAAAAAATTATGATGTAACCTTTATTGTATCATGAAAGCCAATGATGGTCACTATCTATTACCAAATATCATACTACTTGTACTCTATAAACTCATTCACAAATCTGTGTTTCAAGAAGTCCTCCAGTTCCCAACCTAGGATCCTAGATCTCTTAGGAAGTTGTAAAGGTAGTGACAGTCCTTGATTTATTTTCTGTATTTCCCAAAGTGACTAACTAAAATGCTGGATTCCTTTTTTATTAAAAAAAAAAGAAAAGAAACAAGTTATTACATCTCTCTCAGAGGCTACGAACAGAAAATTAAAGTATGTCTGATTAATAACATTTCTTGAACAAAGTATAAACTAATTAGTGTTATCTGTTGAATAGATGTAATCATGCATACCACAGATTTTATGAAAGAAAACAACAGATGTCCATGGTACTGAAAAGATCAGGAATCACTAACTCTGTCTATCGAGTGATTGGGGGATGAGAGAAAGGGCATTTCAAGCCGTAAACTTACCTCCCACCCCACCCAGAGCAAGGCTGATGTGCAATATTTCCCTTTCTTTTCCTTAGCTTTACGAATTATTGCTTGAGAAAGCTTCATATTCTGCTGGTGTTGGGGCAAGAAAAAGACTTGAGATCTACTAGTTCACCTATGGAGAAGGCAATGGCACCCCACTCCAGTACTCTTGTCTGGAAAATCCCATGGATGGAGGAGCCTGATGGGCTGCAGTCCATGGGGTTGCTAAGAGTCGGACATGACTGAGCGACTGAACAACTGAGAGACTTCACTTTCATGCACCAGAGAAGGAAATGGCAACCCACTCCAGTGTCCTTGCCTGGAGAATCCCAGGGACGGGGGAGCCTGGTGGGCTGCCATCTGTGGGGTCGCAGAGAGTCGGACACGACTGAAGCGACTTGGCAGCAGTGCACCTACATTTTTCTGGGCACTCACCCTTCTCCAAGTTTTTCTAAGACATCAAACACTTCTTCTGGCTGTTTAGTTAAACTATCTTCATCCAACTTTTTCAGCTGCCTGTGAATGAAGAAATTTAAGCATAAAATAAAATTGTACTTACCAGCAACTTGCAAGAACACAAAACACATTATTTATTTTACAATTAGCATCTGAGGAATTTCTCTGCAAAGCCTATGCTGGTAAATGCCAATAAAGGCAAGCTAAAAGACCTTTAAGTGAAGCTGAAGGGCTGGTCTGTGGAAATGTTACTTGTGTCCTGGGTCACCTTCATGAGCAAAATCAGTACCGGAGGGTAAAGAGCTACCATGAGGCTGACTTCAGTTCCACAGGTGTAAGAATTTTCTAACAATAAAAGCTGCTCTGAAGTGGTTTAGACTGCAATTAAGAAGTCCCTAGATTCCCATCACTGGAGCATCTAGACAGAAAACGAGTTCTTGTGTAGGTGAAACGCAGTAGAGTAGATTTAAGTATTAGCTAGAGTCCATTTAAATCTTGAGATTCCGTCAACTAAGATGGCATAACTCTGTTCAGAAAAGATGCTTAATGCAAGCTTGGTAATGAACTGAAACATGGTCTTAGACCGGAGGTCAAGGAAGATGGAGAAGAATCTTGCTCTCCATTAGCAAGATTTTGGTACTTATTTTTGTTGAAACACAAGGATTCTATAAGGTATCACAGAAACAGAAAGTGGAGAGCACATGCTTAGATGTGATTAAAAGTGAAAAAAATAACCAGACAGCTGGAAGTTTCAAACAGTCTCACCAAGACTCCCTGGGGTGACTGTGTAGCTGACTATTCCCCAAAATCAAAGATTTTGCACACAACTTCCAGATAATTCAGATTTTTCTATGACAAACCATGATCAACACAGAGGTTATAAATTAGGCATAGGTTTTTTTTTTTAACTGAGAACTGTGAAAATTGTTAACAGTCTTAGATGAGCTGTCTGCTGAGGAGCATTTGTGTGCGTGCAAGTGTGTGTTCTACACCATGGTTTCCTGAAACTACAAAGGACAACAAAAAAAGGAGAGCTCAGGAAGTGGTGAAATATGGAAGCAGACCCCTGGAAATTTCTTTGTAAAGAAAAATGTTTAAACTAGCTGGACAATACCAGCTTTTACAAGGAAAGATGAACTAAAATACACAGGCACACAAATGTGTACCTTCCTAGAGAAAATGGCAAAACGGTAAGAGAAGCCAAAAAACCCCCACATACCTGAACACATCAAGTGTATCTTCCAGTAAACGCTGATTTCAAAAAGACAATCTCAACAGGATTTTATAAAATATCAAAGACTAGAGAAAGGGAGAACTGCTCTAGGTCAATAATTGCCATGACTTGAAAATTAACCAAAGAAACAACCACACTGACCTTTGAAAATCAAAAGGTCCTAAAAATTAAATTCCAATGACATCACAAAAACTCCCAGGTTCAAAACAAAAAGGGTTGAAGTGAAACTTCAATGTCAGAAGTGAAATTTCTATGAACCCAGAAATCAGAATGAACATCTCACAATGGGGATGGGGGGGCAGAAGTGGGTAAAGCATTGATTTATAACTGTATAAACAATGGACAATACCTCTTTTCTCAAGTATAAAGTTTTATAAACAGTTTATGTAAAGAAAGATCAGATGTGTCTCTTTGAAGTGGTGGCTTTGTGGTTTATAAAGAACAAAACTCACTATTTCAACTATTAGAAACACGGCGTAACAAAGGAAACCGCCACTGCCATGCGACAGCTGCAGGCCTCTGATAATACTCAGACAGACAAACTCTACATGAGTGTTCAGATGCTCCTTTAAAACAATCTAGGTGGGGTTCTGTTTGGGCGTAAAGGATCTTATCATCTCTGGTGCCTGAACCTAGAGGTGGTCTATAAGAACATTTGCTAAATGGACTAATGAATGCAATGATGAGAATCATAAACCTTTCTCAGTACTCTTCATGAGCTTTCAAAATTAAAAAGAAGTTCGCCCCGAGAAAGTATTACTGTGCTATCAACAAATAACAACTCTATGGAAAAACTTTTGACAAGGGACTCAATGATGTTTTCTACAAGAGTCTTCATGGAAGAAGCACTCTAAGCAAACAGCCCAACTCTGATGATTCAGCCCTTTCAACTGTACTTCCCCAGGTTCCAGGTAGTTTCAGTGCTTGCTCATAACTGAACAGGCCGAGCCAACACAGCCTCCAAGGACCAGATACCAGGGGATATTCCACTCCTAAGTCAGCTGCGTGGATGGTCAGTATCCCAGAAATGCACTCTACACACTCCACCACAGTATTAGTATCTAATGGCAACTCACTTCTTAAAATCATAAACTTCTAAAAAATAAACAGAAAGTGAAAAAACATAAAACTCCTATGCAATCTGTCAACCTTATCGTTATTCTCTTGTTGTTGATTGCTGTTTAGTCGCTAAGTCACGACCAACTGCTTTGCAACCCATGGACTGTAGCACGCCAGGCTCCTCCGTCCATGGGATTCTCCAGGCAAGAATACTGGAGTGGGTTGCCATTTCCTTCTCCAGGGGATCTTCCCGACCCAGGGATCAAATCCGACTCCTGCACTGGCAGGTGGGCTCTTTACCATCGTCATTCTCTTAGTCACACGCAAATATCAACCTCAGGAACACAAAGAGCATTTCCTACCTTGGGATTGCTTTCCCTTATTGGAAACACACATGCCATCTGAATCTCTGAAAAGACACCAGTACCTTTCCAAACACAAATAAGGATGTTCATGAAGTCATAACTCACTGGTCTGGCTAGCTCCCAAACCTCTTTCTCCCATCTTAGAACTTTTGTAAGGTCCATTTTATTTATATATACCTATTCTCTTCCCACACAGAATTCATTATGGGATACAACAAATATGTAAGATAAATGGATGGAGCTTTTCAATGAAAATAAAATTTATGTGCCCACCCTAATCTTCTCAAACTCATGTTAAAGTCTTAATGCTCAATACCTCAGAATGTGATTATATTTAGAGATGGGGCCTTTAAAGAGCTAATTAAGGTAAAAATGAGGTCATATGGGTGGGCCCTCATCCAACACGACTAGTGTCTTCGTAAGAGGAGATGAGGACATAGGTACAGAGGGAGGACCATGTGAAGACACGGGAAGGAGGCCATCTGCAAGCCAGGAAGTGAGGCCTCGAAAGAAACAACCCTGCTGATGCCTAGACCTCAGACTTCTAGCCTCCAGAACTGTGAGAAAATAAATTTCTGTTAACTCATGCCATCTGTGAGATCAACGTGGCAGTCCTAACAAACTAATATCACTGGTAGTAAAGTTAACTGGCTGAAAGACAGTTCACTAGCTACGATGAGCAGGAAAGCACCTGTCATTCAAGAATTCAACCCTGCGGAGGATGGGATGATTTCAGAGAACAGCATCATCGAAACATATACATTACCATATGTAAAACACATAACGGATGAAGCAGGGCACCCAAAGCTGGTGCTCTGTGACAACCTGAGAGGACAGGGTGGAGAGGGAGATAGGAGAGGACACTCCTATCTCCAGAATGTGTGTGTCCAGAATGGAGGGGACACATGGATACCTGTGGCCAATTCATACTGATGTACAGCAGAAACCATCACAATATTGTAATTATCCTCCAGTTAAAATAAATTTAAATATAAAAAAAAAGAATTCAACCCTGTAACACTTTTCTCTTGCACATTTAAAAAAATTTTTTAAATCCAAAAGGCACAGGAATGAGTGTGTCAAAAAAGGTTTACTTTTTTGCCCAAGATTATACAGCATAAAGTAAAAGCAGAAACAAAACTCAGATTCCTAATCCTCTCTTCAATTAAACCAGCGCGTCCGGGAGAGAACGAACATATTTCAGAAGGAAATATAACCAGTGTCCATTTATAATTGGATCTATGGTGCAACAGCAAATACCTACTAATATATACAAGACCCTGTGAAACAAGGGTACTCCCAGAGAGGAATCAGAGTGATACAGCTAAGAGCATGGACTTTGGACCAGACTGCCTGGATTAAAATCCCAGCTCTGTCACTTAGTAACTCCAACTTCTGGCCAATTGCTAACCTCTCTGGGCCTCAGTTTCATCACCTGTAAAACAGAGATACAGGTGAGAAGACTGCTATGATGGTCACACGAGTCAACAGTGAAGGTGAACCACATGAAACTAATATTTTTATACATCAAAAATGGTCAAATATCAGCAAATCCATAAGGTTCAATGAGAGACATGGAAAGCACTGAGAATAACGTCTGGCACCCAGTAAGTGCTAGATGGATGCAATAATCATTTTATTTCAGACTCAGCGCACTACAGTAGGGTGACAAACAAGTCTGTCCCAACCAGCTATTTGCCTTCTGCAGTGTTTGTGCACTTCAAACAAAGCCAAGGGCACAGGCCCAGCTGTGGAACCCTTCCCTTCACCTCTCCACTGCCCCGCACTCCCACACACTGAACACTTCCTACTTTAGAGCTCATTCTGCTACAGGAAGTCAGAGGGCTCTGTGAAATTGAAGCAAACTTCATGGCACCTCAAGCAGTACTCTCCATTTTTCTCCAGATGTGGCAGAGTGATTGAAAAACCCCAGGGGTCCACAGAGCAAATCACTGATACAACTGCAACCAACTCAGGAGGGCACACTATCTAGGATCGGCCACTCCCCCGATCTTGACTTAAAACAGTTCCAGGGAGCAGTAGGATTTGGAGCTGAAACAAAACAATAGAGACCTGAAAAAAGGGCACAGTGTGGCTGAGTCCAGTGAGCCTGACCCAGAGCAAAAAAAAAAAAAAAAAGGAAACACACAGGATTGTCTCTCAACTCTTCTGGGCCTCAATTTGCCCATCTTGAAAACAGTCTCTTATTTCTCTATCTACCTCCCAGTGCGGGAGTGAGGAAGATTAGGAAGATCCTGGATATTAGAGAGGAAAGATGCCATCATCTAGAGAGGGGACACTACCAAAAACATCTGAATCGCTGCCCTGCACGAAGCCTCCTTTACTAGACCTTCCACCTGGCACGGCACACCTTCAGCCTCAGGCAGCAAAGCTTCTCCCCTCAACAGACCCTCCCCACTGCACCTCTGGTGGGACTCCCTCCCTTAGCAAGTCTGCCCAGCTCTCCTCTCTGCTAGTTCCCGACCCACCCCTTAGCCAGACCCCCCTCGTAGGTCCTCATTTGGCTTAAGCATCCTCCCTGTCTCGGTGAGTCTCTTCCAGGACAGGCTTCACCCAGCGGCCCCCGCCCTCAGCAGGTGCTCTCCCTAACTTGTCTCCAGTCCCCCAGCGGCTGCCCTCCCCATCTGTCCCCCACCTTCCGCCAGGATGTCCGCCTCGGCAAGCGATCTCTCTAACCAGCCCCACGTTTACCCCCCGGGGCTGGACCCCCACCGGCCGGAGGTTCCCCCATTCAGCAGGTGCCCCTTCAGCCGGATCACCTCGCCCCGCAGGTCCGTCCCCTCCAAGGGGGCTCGCACGCCCGGGTCTCCCCTCCGCCGGTCCCCGTCTTTCCCTCCCTCCACCCCCTTCTTCTAAGCCAGCGGCCCCTCACCGGCGCGGCGGGTTCCTAAGCTGTACCGTCTCCATGGCGCTGCCGGCAGCCGCCCAGACCCGTTCACTGCTCCATCCTCCCCCGGGACCTCCTCGATCCCGCCCAGCAGACCCTCCCACACTTCCGCTTTCCGCCCCTACCGGAAGCCGCGTGCGGCGCGGGAGCGGGGCGGGGCCGCGAGGGCTGGCCCCCTGGTCACGTGGTGCGGACACAAGTCACGTGGTGCGCTGGGGCGCGGACCCGGAACCGCGGAAGCGTGGAGGCTCCTCCCGGAAATTTCAGTCAGGTCTGGAGATTTGGCGTTCTTGTCTGTCTGCGACACTTCGCCCAAGAAACTCGGTCTGAGACCCAAGAACTCATCTCTGCCTCGCGCCCTGCCCCCCTCCCGTTTCTCAGACACAGATACTGAGACTTCCTGCGAAGAACCGACTTAATAAAAAACTGTCAATTCTTAACCAGCCAAGTTTACACTGTTGCTGGGAAGCGCTGCTGCCGGTATCCCTGAAGCTATTTGTGGTTTTCTGCCGTTCTTCCGTGGTTGAATTCTTGCTCCAGGTGGACGGTGGAACGTGCTTAACGTCTCCTTGGATGTCACGGAGCATCAGCCTACAAACTGCCCCACCCTCGTAAGAGGCTTACCTTTGACTCAGCTTGTGGACATAAAAATAGCCAAGGTTTATTAAGCTCTTGGGGCCTCCCAGGTGGCGCTAGTGGTAAAGAACCCCGCCTGCCAGTGCAGGAGCCGAGAGAGACTCAGGTTACATCTCTGGGTGGAGAAGATCCTCTGAAGGAGCGAATGGCAACCCACTCCAGTAGCCCTGCCTGGAGAATCCCATGACCAGGGGAGCCCGGCAAGGTCCAATCCATAGGATCTCAAAGAGCTGGACACGACTGAAGCGATTTAGCACACATTAAGCCGAAGAATTGATGCTTTTGAACTGTGGTGTTGGAGAAGACTCTTGAGAGTCCCTTGGACTGCAAGGACATCCAACCAGTCCATCCTAGAGATCAGTCCTGGGTGTGCATTGGAAGGACTGATGCTGAAGCTGAAACTCCAGTAGTTTGGCCACCTCATGCAAAGAGTTGACTCATAGGAAAAGACCCTGATGCTGGGAGGGATTGGGGGCAGGAGGAGAAGGGCACGACAGAGGATGAGATGGCTGGATGGCATCACCGATTCGATGGACATGAGTTTGAGTAAACTCCAGGCGTTGGTGATGGACAGGGAGGCCTGGTGTGCTGAGATTCATGGGGTCGCAGAGTCGGACAGGAGTGAGCAACTGAACTGAACTGAAGCTCTTACCATGTTACTTGCCATTTTATGTTATCTCATTTAATCCTTCTATCAAGCGTGTAACTATCCTAGTCTTATCTATTATTTTCCACTGCTTATCATGTTCTTGGTACTCTACTACTAACTCAAAATGGCAACCCACTCCAGTATTCTTGCCTGGAGAATCCCATGGACAGAGGAGCCTGGCCGGCTACTGTCTGTGGGGTCACAAGAGTCGGACTCGACTTAGAGACTAAACTACTACTACTACTAACTCACTTAGTAGTTTTAAAACTGTTTATGTTAGGTAATATTACTCTCATAAGGCCAGAGAGGTGAGCTTACATAGCTAAAAATATAGGTTTGGGGACTTAAATCCAGATGGATAGAATTCCAGAGCCTGCACCACCAAACTGGACAACCACTTGGACCCTCTCATTGGGCATGAGAGTCAAAGCTGTGGCTCCACTCAGAACTCCAGTTCCAGCTATGGAAATTCATAAATCCTCAGCTGCTACCACCATCAATGAGTATTAAGAAAATAGAAAAATCCCAGCTTGCTTGTAGAGAAAGTTACTCAAAGCAGCCTCTGATATGCCATCTACAAAACTTTAACACCTGAGCAAACCACCTTTCAGGGTCACCAGGTATGGACCACCACGTGTTAAAATCAGAGTAATGGGGTCATTCTCCTGACACATGAGGAAAATATTTACTGAGAATCTACTAGGTGCTGGACACAATTCTAAGCTATCACTTAATCTTTAAAACATTACAACATAGGAGTTATCCTCATAATTCTGCTTCCTGGTGTCAGTCAGGGGCAGTCAGCATTTGGACAAATCTCTGTCCAAAATGGCTCACTCACAAGGCTGACAAGTTCCTGTGGGTTGTTGGCTGGGAGCCCACTTGGTGATCAGGGATTTGGGGTGGGGGTGGGGGTGTGGATTCCACTTTTCTTGAGCCTCACAGAATAAAGGCTGAGTTCCAAAGTATATTTCTGGAAAGAGGAGGAAGGTGTCACACCATTCTATGGCATAGAGTAGGCAGATACGTAATGTCATTTCCACTGTTGAAGGGGCAACTGAAAGACACTGGTGAATTAAAGCTGAGTGGACATGAGATTCCATCTCTTGTTAGGGGACTGACAAGGTTCTAGAAGAGCATGGAGAACTGGGAATATTGTTTCAGTCATTTGGAGAAAATACATCTTGCCACACATGTACTTGTCTGGCATACTACTTGTCTGGTGTAACACTTAGTATATATTCCATTTCAAACAGTAGAAGAAGACTCTAAATGGTGACTTAAGACATCATGCATTTGTTGGGCTGCACTCCTTATGTCTGCAGGCCTGTGTGTGCCAAGCTTCAAGACCAAAGAAAGAGCCCCAAATCAGCAACAGAGACATCAGTGGTTTAATAGATGGAGGATGTTACACATCTGAAGCAAGGTCCTGGGGTGACACCCTACCATGTGCGGTGCATGGCAGGCAGGACACACTGGCAGTCTTTGCTCCCCAGCTGGGAAACGGGGAATTATCAGTTATACAGGAATTGATCTCAGGTGGACTCATTAGTAACCAAGGAAACCAGCAAAGGGGCTAGCCATTCACCACCCCTTTGGTAAGCTGTGATTAGCTGGGGCTTGGGACAGGTACATAGGAAGGTCAGTCATGTAAGTAGGGTGTAGGTGAAGCAGGCTCTGTTTGGGCAGGGGATGTACAGAGAGTAAGAGAACAGCCATTTGAGTGGCCCAACCATATCACATTTCTTGTTTATTACTAAGAAGTCCAGGAGTCACTTGTAGGGTTGATTCACTGGCACAACAAGGCCAATTTCATCATTCCCCCCTGGCCCAGTTCAGCATGTTGGCTTTTCATTCTTGTGCTTATTGACCCAGATGCAAAATGGCTGCCAAAACTCCAGGTGTCATAGCCTTAACCCAACAGAAAAACATCAAAAAAGACTATTTGAAATTCTGTATCTCTTACCTGGGAAGGAAACCTTTCCCATAAGCACCCAGCACACATCCTTCTGTCTCATTGACTAGATCAGGGTCACATGCTCACTCCTTGCCCAATCATTGGTAAAAGAATGAGAGTATTATGATTGCTTTAGAGAAATCTTGATTCATTTTCTAGGCCGAGACAATCTCAGGCAAAATTATGAAAGTAAAGAATGGAGGTTGTTGAGTAGATAATCATGTGTGTGTGTGTGTGTGTGTGTGTGTGTTTGAGTGATCTGGTTTGCCCACCCCACTAAGTTTTCCTTCTTTGCTTTTGTATTGGGCCTATGCTGTACTGAGGGGATTCAGATGAAAGAGCTACCCAGCCCTCAGAAAGTTTAAGGTCTGGTTGGGTTATGAGTTTACACAAATAATTACAGTTGACCCTTGAAGAGCATGGGTTTTAGCTGCATGGGTCCGTGTGGATTTTTTAAAATAAATGTGTGCTACAGTATTCCACAATTTGAGGTTGTTTGGATCCCAGGATGCAGAACCTCAGACAAAGAGGGGCAACTAAAGGTACACATGGATTCAGTTGTGCAGGAATTGTGACTAAATACCTGACGGCAGAGACTAGGTTTTTGTTGACAAAACTTCATAAGTGCATGTTGCATGCCAGATCTTACAGGGCTTGGGGAGAAAAAGATAAGACCTACTCACTGCCTTTAAAGACCTCACAGTCTAAGAAACACTGTAAACTAATGTGAAATAAAATACATATTTTATGGCAAGACAAGAATTTTTTTTTTTTTTTTTTTTTGCTGTGCTACATGGCATGTGGGAGTTTAATTCCCGGACCAGGGGTCAAACCCGCGCGCTCTGCGTTGGAAGCACAGAGTCTTAACCACTGGACCACCAGGGAGGTCCCAGGAGAAGAAAAACTTGAACATAAATGTTTTTCTCTGCCCTTTGGC
This sequence comes from Muntiacus reevesi, assembly GCF_963930625.1. Taxonomy (NCBI): domain Eukaryota; kingdom Metazoa; phylum Chordata; class Mammalia; order Artiodactyla; family Cervidae; genus Muntiacus; species Muntiacus reevesi. The sequence continues at coordinate 71,317,035 of NC_089250.1, read as the reverse complement.
CTCCTCTGTCCCCTCTACTGTGCATTATGTATCTGCATTACACATCAACCAAAACTCTCCATTGGCAGAAATACCTACTCAACCATAAAGAGCAACATTCTGCTAGCATCAAAAGAACTTCTTAAAAGATGACATTCCAAAAAAAAAAAAAAAAAGATGACATTCCTTCTTGATCTTGTAAGGGGTCATGATGACAGTTGCCTTCTGTCTCAAAAAACTTATATAACTGTGCCCTGACTTCTAATGTGTGGACCAGTTTTCTGAACTGAGATGCTGGTCCCAGGTTACAATCCTCCAACTTGGCTCAAGTAAAATTTTCCACTTCTTTATTAGATTGACTATTGATTAATTTTCATCAACTGACAATCACAGAATAAGAGCTAAATTAGGAATACAACCTAGGAGCAATAGGAGCAGAGGAGGAAGATTATAAAGGAGATGATGTCTGAGTTGACTTTTGGCTCAGGGAGGATTAGGCAAGAGAAAAAACGTGTTTGGAAAAGAATCACAGGTAGAAGAGAGCATAAGCAAAGGTTAGGAAGCAACGGAAACAGCATAATGTGCACAGGAAGCAACAAGCAGCTTAAAAAAAAAACGGAGTAGTAAGTGGGACATAGAGTGAAGTCAGATGAGGCTGATGATAAGCTCGTTTCCCTCAGCGATTTACATCAACCTATCAGTGCATTCCTTTATAAAATCAGTATCTATAGGTAACTAGGTGCCAGTTTCCAGCCCAAGTGCCTTTGCACTTGCTAACCCTCTGTCTGAAACAGCATTCCCTACAATATTCTCAGATCTCGGCTCAATTATTAGTCTCTGGGAGATGTCTTTCCCATCCCTCTTAAAAAGTCTCCACGTGGTCACCTTCTATGGCATTACTGTTTTGTTTTCCTTAGAGCACTATCACATTAATGAAATTATCGTCTTCATGTGCTCACGAGGTAACTGAATGTTAGGTCCCAGTAGAATGTAAACCCTAGGCGAGCAGGGACCTGTTAGAGTTTCACCTGCAGGGTCCTATCATGCCAAGGTGCCCACCGCAGCCGCGAACTCCCAGCGCGCTGGTACCCAACTGAGCGTGCGTGGAGGGCGGGGCACTGGGCGCCTCGGGTCCGCGCAGGCCCCGCCCCTGCCCCGCCCCGCCCACTCCCCGCCGGGGTAGCCGGCCGGCAAGGCTACTCGCAGCTTCCGCCCGGGCGGCGTTGCACCCGTCTTGGCGGCGGGAACTGTAGCGCCCCCCAAGTTTACCGGCCCGGCGCCAGAATGGCCCCCATACTCCCAGAGTCAGTGGAGGAGCTCCGCGCCACCGGCAACCAGAGCTTCCGCAACGGCCAGTTCGCCGAGGCCGCCACACTCTACAGCCGCGCGCTGCGGATGTTGCAGGAACAAGGTGCGACCCCGGCCCCCCGCCCCCCGTTTCTCCGCCAGGCCTGCTCCCCCTCTCTCCTCCCCCGACCCCAGCTACCCGGACCTCGCTCTGGCCCTCTCGGCCTGGGGCTTCCGTTTACCCCGCGGCTGAGCGGCCCACCGGGTCTTCCCAGCACTTGCCCATTCCTTCTCCCCTCCCCCACCTTGGGCATCCTACGAGAAACTTCCTTGGCTTTTCTTTCCGCTTTTATTCTTCTTGTAACGTGACTTTATAATTGGCCCTTTTTTACTTAATGACATAACAGGAACACATTTTCATATTAATAATCTTTTATCACTTTTTATAGTGGTAAAAAACGACATCAAACTTACCTTAACCTCTTGTAACATTGTTGTGCAACAGATCTCTGGAACTTTCTCATCTTGCAGCACGGAAACGCCGTACCCAGTAAACTCTTGATTTCCCCCTCCGCCCGTGGTATCCAGCTTTTTTTTTTTCCTGTGTCAGTGATTTTTATTACTTTAGGTATTTCAAATGAATGGAATAATACAATATTTGTCTTTTGTGACCGAATAGTATCTTTGACATTATAAACTGTGTTGTAGCATGTGACAGGCTTTCGTTCATTTTTAAGGTTGCCTGATATTCCATCGTGTAGATATACCATATTGTCTTTATCCATTCATCCGTTAATGGACATTTAAATTGTTTTCACCTCTTGGCTATGAAAAACATGAGTGTGCAAGAATCTCCCAAGATCCTACTGTAATTTCTTTTGAATATATACCCAGAAGTGGGATTGCTGGATTAGATTGTAATTGTATTTTTAATTTGCAGGAAAGGAGGGGGCCTCCCAACTGTTTTCCAAAACTGTACCATTTTACATTCCCGCCCACAGGGCACAATAATTCCAACTGCTCAGCGTCCTTACCAACACATTTTATTTTTTCTTCTTTTGATAGTGACCATCCTGAGAGATTGCTTGCTTTTTAACTGTCTTGTTGGACCCCATTCTAATATTCAAGCCTCATTCTATCCCTGAGACAACTCTCATTTTCCTCAACTCTACACTCTTTAATTAACATTTGTTAAGCACCTGTATGTAATGAGTGTATAGTAAGACGGAGAAGGTCTTTTCTGTCAAGGGCCATTCTTTCTTGTTAATGAAGAGGCCCCAGATGTGATCTTAATACATTGACTGGGCGATTTTTGCAGAAATACTTGTGGCTAGTCATTTGTTCTTTAAGTGATATTGATGTTTTTGGTCACTAATGTTTGGGTAACAAGAAACATGGGCTTCCCTGGTGGCTCAGATGGTAAAGAATCTGCCTGCAATGCAAGAGACCCAGGTTCCATCCCTGAGAGAAGATCCCCTGGAATAGGAAATGGCAGCGCATTCCAGTGTTCTTGCCTGGAGAGTTCCGAAGACAGAAAAGCCTGGTGGGCTACAGTCCATGGGTCTCAAAGAGTCGGACACGACTGAGCAGCTAACACTTTGGACTTTCAACAAGAAACATATTAGTACATCTCTAGCCAATAATGTGTTAAGCTAAGGAATATTAAACAAGAACTGTGTGGAAATGATCTGGGCTGTGAAGAAGACAAATGTGGTGGTGTGGTAAATTTGACTAGGGAGCTCCTTTATGAAGAAATGCAAGATCAAGGACAACTTCTTTGAAGAAGTGACATTTGAGGTGATACCTTAATGGTCAGAAGAAGCCAGCTGCATGAAATTTTGAGTGCTGAGCAACCCAGGTGAAGAAGACCATAATTAACAAAGGCCCCAGACAGCAGTACCCTGGTGTGTTCCAGGACCCAGAGCATAGGGAGCCAATGGAGGGAATAGCAACACTTGATCAGTTACAAAGACAGGCATTTTACACGGTAGTTTATGGGAAGGAGTTTGGATTTTATTCCTTAATGGGAAGCTGCTGGAGAGTTTTCAACAGAGGAATAACGTGTTTTTACCAGTCATCCCGGCCTCTGGCTCAGTTCAGCCAACTAAGCCCCCTGCTCAAGGCCTCTCTGAAGTGGCTTATCCGAGAGCCTCAGTAGAGTTCATTTTCTGTAGTTTCTCTTTCCCATTGCTTTCCTCCCCTCTCTCATTTCCTTGACTAGCATTTGTTGAGTGCTTGCTAGACAGGATAGACGTTCTCCCTTTTTTATATCTTCCCACTAACTTATGGGTAAGATGCTTTATAGATAAGGGTTCCAGAAGACTTAAATCCCTTCTTCTGAAATCAGAGGCAGAATTTGAGCAGGGGTTTCTCCAGTTCCCAAGTCCAAGTTTTTACTCATTTTGCTGTACTTCTTCCCAAATCCTCTCCTAATTCCAGTCAATTTTGTTTGAATTTTTGCAGTTTCAAGCCACTCTTTTGCCCCCCCACCCATCTTTTTTTCCCCTAAAACTTTTCTCTGTAGGCCCACCACCTCATCTCAACTTGGTAAAATTGCTTTTTTTTTTTTTTTTGCATCCTACCCCAGCTGCTTGGAAAAACTTGCCTTTTTGTAGGGATTTATTCCAGGCCCCAAGAAGAGCCATGTTGATATCTCTTCTCAGTTTAGCAGGGGACCAGAATTTGGTTCTGATCCTGCTACTAATTTTCTAGGTAATTTATGGGCAAGTTGCTTGATTTCTCTGATCAATTTCCCTGATCTTGAAAGGAGAGCAGGGAGCAACCTAACACAGCGAACCTTCCAGCCAGTCTGTAAAATGATAGCTTCATCTGATAGGTAAGCACATGTGATGAGAGGGGATTGAATGACTTGCGCAGGATCACAGGCTGGATTTGGGGGTCTGATGTCCTTTCTGCCACATCACTGCTATTTTCTGAGCAACCATGCTCCAGTGACTTGAGATGGGTAGCAAGGTTTGAATACTTGCACTTGCTCCTCAAGAGCCAGGATGTCTTTTACTTATCTCTGTACTTTGCTGTCTCCCTCGGGGTCCGGCAACAAAAGGGAAGGCAAGATAATTGTATTACGTTTGGTATTGAATGAAGCAGGTTTTGCATCAATGTGGTAACATGATAATTAGCGAAGAAGGCAAGCCACAGAAGGAGAGAAAATATGATGCCACTTAGGAAAAGTTATTTAAAGGATATTGTGTCTTGCCTATGAATACCTATGTAATAAAGATGGGCACACATGAGAATGTGACACCCACTTTAGGACTGTGGCAACTTCTGGGGACCTGGGGATGGGGCAGATGGGAGAGAGTAGGGGTATTGAATCATAGCAAAACCAAAAAGGTGAGAGGACGTCCCTGGTGGTGCAGTGGTTAAGCCTCCGTGCTTCCACTGCAGGGGACACAGTTTTGATCTGTGGTTGGTATGCAGCCAAAAATAAATGAACAAAAAACCCCCGAAAAGGTGGAAAGTAAATATTAATAGAATGTATGCTGCGTTTAGTGATAGATAGCAAGTATCTATTACACTGTTGTCTATATGTTTTACCATTTTCAAAGGAGAGCTTGTTTTCTATTCTGGGCATGTGCCTGGGGATGGAATCACTGGGTCAACACTTAATAATTTCCATGTTTTATTTTCATTATGGCCTCTGCTAGTGGTTGAAAAATTATTTTTGAAAATGAAAATCATCATGGCTGCAATAAAGGACTTGAGCCTGTGAGATTCCTGAGGATAAAGACGATCTTTAGGGAAACGTCTATGATAATTCTCCTCCCCGTTTGATAGCTTGAGCTTTTCCCCCGATTAAGCTCTCCATAGTCCTGCCAGACTCAGAGGTCTTTTCCCTGGCAAAGGCGTCTCTGATTTGACCGGGTCGAATTAGTCTGTTTTTTGTGTCCCCACAATACTTATTCAGTCCATTTATGATAGCATTTATCAGATTTTTGTCTCCTTTTTTTTTTCTTTATTGGATTTACATGCTGCTTGTAATAAAATTAACATATACACACACCCCCAAGTAGTTACACCTTGGATTTCTTTGAGCTATTTCATTTTGATCTCTGGCCTGGTACCAAGTTAGTGCAGGACTGCGTAGATGAGCAGATGCTTGGTCCCTGTGGATAGCAGGAAGCTTGGTGTTCTTGCTCCCTTGCTAGCCCATCAGACCAACATGCATGATGGGGTTATAGTCATGTCTGCTGCCCTTTACTAAACCCCAGAGAGCTCAAGGTGTGGAATGCGCCCCTGATGTCCCAAGGCATCCATCTCCCAGCCTGTTAATTGTGCATTTTCTGCTTCCACCTGAGGCAGGTTCTTCGGACCCAGAAAAAGAAAGTGTTCTCTACTCTAACCGAGCAGCCTGCCACCTGAAGGATGGGAACTGCACTGACTGCATCAAGGACTGCACTTCGTGAGCGGGCAGGGCTGCGCCTGGGGTGCCCGGGGCTCGGGAGAGGAGACCGGGCTTCTCTGGCCCCACTAATTATCTATAATGTTAGGAAGTGTCACTCAGGGTCAGCCGGTCACTGAAAATAGAAAGCTGCCCTTGGTCCATGTGGCCCTTGACTTGTGTCCTTGGAGCCTCATCTCTGCTGCTAAAAGGAATAGGGTGGACAGTTAGAGGGAGGCCTTTAGTCTTTGTGAGATGTAGAACCTGGGCATGACCTAGAGTTGCAGACCAGTGACTGGCTTGCTCAGGTTTTTTTCTGGGATGGACATGGGTGAGAGAAGGAGGGAGGGAGAGAAAGAGGGATGGTGGTTAATAGATAGCCTCGAACAGAGAAAATGATATCCATCAATGACCAGGTATAGAGGATGTTAAACCATTCTCATGCTTCTTTTTGAAGCCAGTCTGAGATTGCCTTCGTGGTCATCACTGAACTCGCACTTGGATCTGATGTGACCTCAGGAATCTGATACCCTGGGACACTGCCTTAGCTTTGGGCCCTGGTGGTGGGTGGGAAAGGAGGAGAGAGGTGAGCACGCTCGTGGAGCTGGGCTTGGTTGGTTTGTGCCAGGCCGTGTGCTAGGCCTCCTTTGTGAAGCACTCATGAGTGCTCTGTGGGGTAAGTTTGCCACCCTGCCCAGGCTGGCACAGGATTGAGGTGGTCAAGTGATGTAGCTGGGGTCTCTTGGTTAGTGGCAGAGGGGGAATTCTGACTCCACAGCCTGTTTGTTATTCCCACTCGGCCACACTCTGTAGAGAGGAAAACAGAAGCATGAAAGCTACGAGGCACTTATTCTTGATTTCAGAGGGATCGCAACCATGAAAATTGATGCGCACACACACACACATTTCCCGGTAGTAGTGGTCCTCTGCCCTCCTTCCCTCCTCCACTTCAGTCTAAGTTGAAAAGTCCCTTTTCTGAGACTCAACAGCCTTCGCAGCTGCCATGCACTGAATGCTGCTGATGACCCAGACCGGAAGGAGCTGTGGGGGCATGGGGGGAGGGGGCTCTGGGGACTCAGCAGCCTGGTGACATCTCTGCCTCATGTCCTAGAGCACTGGCCCTGGTTCCCTTCAGCATGAAGCCCCTGCTGCGGCGAGCGTCAGCCTACGAGGCCCTGGAGAAGTACCCCCTGGCCTACGTGGACTACGTGACCGTGCTGCAGATCGATGACAGCGTGACGTCAGCCTTGGAAGGCAGCAGCAGGTGAGCTCGGGTCACTGCGGGCCATCTCTCCGGGATGTGCTGTCCTGTCCTCTCCGATTGGCTTGGAACCTTGGCTTTGCACGTCCTCTGGGGCAAACCCTGTTTTAGGCTCAGAAACTTCTAATGAGCACGGGCAAAAAGTATGGGAGGATGATCTGCTGTCGTATTTTAGCAGGTTTTTAAGGAGTCAGAATTACTGAGTGTGTGGGGTTTTTGGTTTTTTGTTACTGTTGTTTTGCCTGGATGCTCAAATACATTCACACAGTAGTACTTGGTTGAGCTCTGTCTAAGCCAGGTTCATTGGGAAATACTGAAATAAGAAAGAGATACAGACCCCACTTGCTTCAGAGAGCTTCCTAGAGTGGGGAAAGGAAGACACGGTGCAAGCGGCTGTGACCCGGGCAATAGGGCTGCTGTTAGTGGATGTGGTTCAGTGTATTATACTGTGACCCCTTCACAAGGCCCCTCGGGTGAAATTCTTTCTGGTCTCTTGAGCAGTTGTCTTTAATCTCAGGATGCCCTCATTTGGGTAACTGATCACATTTCCCCTCTTTGCCTGGTACCTGCTCAGTGCATCGTTTCTGGCTTGACTTATTTTCTCTTTGCTGCCTCTGAGTCTCTATCATTCAACAAAATCTGCCACTTCTCTGCCAGACTTTGCACTCAGGCTCGGGCTGAGGAGGAGATAGACCTCTTCCCACCCTCGAAGAGCTCCCAGTCTCCTGGAAAACAGCAGTTATTTCAGGCAGACTTGGGCAATGTGATGAGGGCTGTGGCGGCGGGTACCTGACAGCCAGCGGGGGCCCAGAGAGGGCTTTTCGCAGGAGGTGAGCCGAGACAGAAATGCGTAGCTGTCTGGGCCAGGGGCCAGCAAGGGGCCTGGGCAGCACGTGCACCATGAATGAGTCAAGGTGTCAGAGGAGTGGTGAGAAGCCCACTGCTCGTGGTGCAGCAGGCGAGGCACTCGGGTCAGGACAGGCGATGAGGCCCAGGGGCTTGGACTTAATCCGAACACAGCGAGGCATCGTGAAAGGGTCTGCAGCAGGGGAGGCAGCCTGAGCAGATCTGAGAGAAAAGCGGACTGATTACCTGCCGTGTTGACCATGAAGGAGAAGAGAATAGAAAGGGGGTGGGTGATAATCCAAAAGAGACGGTGGAAAGGGACCAATTCAGGGGACAGCTAGGCAGTATTTCAACACGTTCTGGTGGTTGGAGGGTGGGGAGAAGGGAAGAACAGAAGAGGTGTCCAGGTGGGTGACACGCCGAGGTGGCGGCGACCATGGGGCCGGAGACTAGAAGTGCAAGGAGGCCGGCTGGGTGTTTACACGCCTTTGGAGCAAAGGAGAAAAATACAGGTTGAACATAGAGATTTGAAGGTCATCAACCTAGAGATGGCTTGAGGTTCTGGGAGAAAAATGGAGTACCACTGGGAGTGGGGGGAGCAGGGGAGCTTTGAGCAATCCCGACATTTGAGGGGCACAGCAACCTGTGCAGCGGGAGGAGACTTAGAGCGTTAGTGTCACAGAGGCAGGAGTGTTTCCAGAAGGATGGAGACGTCATTCATAGCAGGTGTTGCAGTCAGCTTAAGTCCACTAAGGGTCTCAGAACGAAGTCACTGGTGACTCTGATGGGGTCAGTCCACTGGGGTCAGAAGCAGATGGCAGTGGATTAGCAGAATGTGGTTGTGAAGGGGCAGAGGGCTGTGCAGGAAGGAGTTTGATGCTGGTAGCTGGAGTCAGTAGAGAGAAAGGATCCAGGTGTGGGAGAGGGTGGTGCTGGCCGATGGTGGCCCGAGAGAGGCCAGGATCAGTGGATCCCGAGTGCAGGTGGAGGGGTTGGCCTTGTCACGTCTTCTGTAATGATAGAGAAGTGGCCAGTGTGCCCAGGCAGGGAGGTTTGTGTTCAGGGTGTGAGGAAGTCCAAGGAGGAAGGTTAAGGAGCATCAGATGGAGGAGGGTAGAGGTTTGAAGTAGGTTTGGGACGATAAGGAAAACAGCTCTGGGGGCTGAGGCAGAGACCGTGAGTTTGTAGTGATAGTGAGAGCTCTTCCTTGTAGTAACATAGGAACATGGTTGTAGGAGCAGAAGTTACCGTTGGCTTCATCTGCTCACTCAGTACATACCTCTGGGTCCCGCTGGGTGCCAGGTGCTGTGCTGAGTGCTGGAGATCAGTTAACAAAACCAGCATGTTCCCTGAGCCTAGAAGCGGAGAGTGGGGAGTGGAGGGGTTTGTCCCTGGGTGGGGTGGGGAGGGGAAAGACTTGAACATGAAGATCGAGAGAGGGGCGGTGGCACATGGTAAGGATGGAGGGGTGAGAGGGGTCCGGGTCTCAGACCGGGCCAGCCTAATGCAATGGGAACCACTGAAAGGTTTTAAATTTTGAATTACATAGGATTTACATTTAAAAATCTCTGAGCATTAATCAGATGTCAGGTGTTCCCATGGCCTTGTAAATAGATATGTCATCGTTGTTTTGTCGCTAATTCATGTCCAACTCTTTTGCGACCCCATGGACTATAGCCCGCCGGGATCCTGTCCATGGGATTTCCCAGGCGAGGGTACTAGAGTGGGTTGCCATTTCCTTCACCAAGAGATCTTCCCAGCCCAGGGGTCAAACCTGTGGTCTCCTGCATTAACAGCCAGATTCTTTACCACTGAGCCACCAGGGAAGCTCAAATAGATTAAGAAAACATAAAATGTGGGAAGGAGGTTCAGGAGAGAGGGGACCTGTGTACACCTATGGCTAATTCTTGTTCATACATGACAGAAATCAAACCAATATTGTAAAGCAATCCAATCAATTAAAAATAAATATAATTTCTTGAAAATATGGGGTCCATTCTTGGGGACATGCGTGGTTCCTTGGGGGTAAGGTTTAATTACCTTAACAAGCACCAGATCCCCCTCTGTGAAGTTAACAGTGTGAACAATCACGTGCCAGGCAGGGAGGGTGTGTCATGGTGGCTGACCCCTGCAAAGACCCTTATGGGTGGCAGGTTCCTGTTGCTCTCCTACTGCGAGTCAGAAGGGTACACAGCAATGGTTCACACCAGGGGAAGACGATAACTGACTCTTGTACACCTCCTTTGGGCTTATGAGAGAAAGAATACCTTTTTGACCCAGCTGGAAACCTTTCTGTCATCCCGCCCACCTTTCCAGAATGACCAGAACTCTCATGGACTCCTTTGGGCCCGAGTGGCGCCTGAAGCTGCCCTCTATTCCCTTGGTGCCTGTTTCGTCTCAGAAGAGGTGGGAGTGTCTGCCTTTGGAAAACCACAAAGAGACATCTAAAAGCAAATCCAAAGAAACCACAACCGCAAAGAGCAGAGGTAAGCGGTGACTTCCTACCCAGAGAGAGTTGCAGTCTCCCCAGAGCCACGTTCCTTAGAGTAATCCTGTAAAAACCGGCCTCCTTTAAGATGAGTTATTTTTAAAGTCCTATAAACAAAGTAAAAAAACAAGAAGCCGTAACCCCTTAGGGCCTGTCTCAGCACTCCAGTGGGCAGCGAGAAAGTCAACCCTACAGGAGTATGGGTAAGGTGATGTGAGGAACAGTGAACTCCCAGCCTGGCACACCCGGTTATCTGGTGTTAGTTCCCTTCTCATTCCTTTGGCAGCATTTGGGATGTATCATTTAGGATGTTTTAGGTTGCAGGAACAGAAAACTCCCATGTGGCAAAAATAATAAAAAGAACGTATTGGCTCATATAACAAAAAGGGCCTTCAGGCAAGGCTTGCTCCAGCAGCTCACTGCAGCATCAGGCTCCATTTCTCTGTCCTTCTCTCAACTCTTTTCTCTACGATGTGTCAGCTTTGTCTTCAGGCAGTCTTCCCTCCTGAGTAGTACAGTAGCAGTAGCAGTTCTATGCCTCACATCTACATGCCGTGCCTCATGACCAAGAGGGAGAGAAACAATTGTTTTTCTGATCGCTCCCTAAGAAAGAGAGGGTTTCTTCCCCTAAAATCCCTGGCTCATCTTTTCTTAAATCCCTGGCTCATGTTTTCTTAATACAGTCTAGCCTATAAACACAGGCCATTCCCTTAGCTAGTCCCTGTGACCAGGGCCTGAGATTTTGTGACGAGCTCAGCCTGACACCATCTGCTCCATCTCCATAGCCAGAGGAATTCACATACTTATTAGTCTCTGGGAGGGAATGAACAAGGGAAGGGAGGTCAAGGCCAGGTAGCCCCAAACAGGAGACCTCAGCTCTCTGAAACAGAGAGGAGCTTCCCTGGGCAGGGATGACTGGAAACTTATGAGGCTCCAGGGGAGTTCTCCCAGCCCAGCAGGCTAGGTATTGAGGATGGGAGGCTCAGGGGGGCAGGGCTGCAGCCTGTCTTTGGGTGTACAAGGGGACAGGGATTCTCCCCTTCCCAACAGGAAGCCTGTCTGGCCATGGGCAGCATTCACTCCCTAGAATGAGAACATGAGCCACTAATGAACTTGATGGCTTCAGTGCACCTCCTACTTATTTCACTGTTTTGAAGTCACAGCCATGTGTGGCCTGGAGAGGCCCTCTCAGAAAGGTCCCAGCCCAGTGAGAGACTGAGACACATAAACGGCGATTTAAAACACAGGAGGAAGAATGGGTGCTTTAGAGCCTCTAATGTTTGAGGAATTCAAATTGGGAACTGATATCAAGGTGCTGGGGGAAGTTGGGGAAAGACTCATGGAGGTGACAGGTTGAGCTGGACCTTAAAAAGCGAGTTCTTCAGGTGAAAAGGGAAGGGAGTTTTCAGCTGAGACAGTGGAAGGAGTTAGAGAATGAGGTAGTGGGGGTATCACGTGGTGCAGCGTAGGGTGCCTTGCAGAGTCCAGGTGAAGCTGAGGAGGTGATGCCGTGTACATTGCAACCCACTGGCTCTGCTTCTAGAAAACCTCATGCATGTGCCCACAAAGAGGTGAATACAAGGTGTTCAGAGCAGAAACTTGGTAAGAGCAAAAAGCAAAGTAACCCAAGTCCCTATAAACAGAACAGATGAAACCATTGCATTGCAGCAGAAGAGTAAGAGTGAAGCAGCTATGGGTGTGAAAATCCCAGGGATGTAATCCTGAGGGGGAAAAGAAGACCAGGTCATAGTAGGATACAGAGGATTATGTATTCCTTTATTTGAAGTTCTCAAAGTCAACAGTAAAGTTTCTAGATACTGTCATATATAGTTAAAGTAACCCATAAAAGGGGGCGGGGGGGTGGTCTCATTGTTTGGCAGAAACCAACACAACGTTGTAAAACAGTTATCCTCTAGTTAAAAATTTTTAAAAGAACACGGTGGGGGACACAGAATTGAGGAAAATGGTTTCCTCTAGGGGTGGATTGACTGGGGTGGGGGGGTGTGGAGAGGTTCATAGGACTTCAAAGGTCTTAGTAAATGATCTGTTTCTTAAGATGAGGGATGAGTTGAAGGGTATTAGTTTTATTCCTAGAACCTTACCCTTGTCGTAAATATTCAGTATTTTATGAAGAAAGTTTTTAAAAATTGACAAAGTAGATGATACGGGGGGCTGAGGCTGGAATAATTCATCAGGGCCATGCAGTGAGGTGAGGCCCCAGGGCTCCATGGAGCAATCCGAATCTCGCCTTGTTCTCGTTCTGTCTCCTGGAGGCTGGGACAGAGCTCAGCTGTCGGGTCGGGGAGAACACCGCCAGACTCAGACCAGAGCAGCTGAGGAGTCGGGGCTCCCCTGCCCTTTTCTGCAACCCCACGAGCTCCACTCTTCTCTTTTGTTTAACCAAATGCTTGTTTATTTAAACACTTCCACATTTACTCACCTGCTTTAAGTTTATACGGTGCTCTACACTTTCTCCTGTTTTCTCCCCATTTCATCTTGACAGTAGCCCAGGGTGAAGTAGGTATTGCCCCACATGTGTCGGTGAGCAAATTGAGGTCCAGAGGCATTAGGTCCCACAAGACTTCAGCTCCTGAGCGGCAATGCCGAGGCCACAACCTGGGTTACTTTCTACTGCGTATATATCATTGTGTGTGCAGAAGTTTATCTACATCAGGAACCCCCACCTCTTCTGAATGAAAAACTGTGTTTTTCCCAGAAGCTGTTGCTCGCAGGAACTCCTGACTCAGGAAGGGTGCTTTGCACAGTGCAGGAGACCTTGGGGGATGGAGCGCCGTAGACGGCTTAGAAGAGGCGCAGCCCAAGAGAGCTCCGCAGGCTGAGCTGGGCACCCGCTCCATGGTTTTTTCCTCTTCTGAATTTGTATCTAGTGCCTTCTGCTGGGGATGTGGAGAGAGCCAGAGCTCTGAAGGAGGAAGGCAATGAGCTTGTAAAGAAGGGGAACCATAAGCAAGCGATTGAGAAGTACAGTGAGAGCCTCTGGTTTAGTAACTTGGAATCCGCCACGTACAGCAACAGGTACCTTCCACACGGCTGCCTGGGGGATCTCAGGACGCCGGACCTTCTCCCGCAGCCCTCTCTTGGACTGTGACGGGCTCTGCTTCCTGGCGTTTAGTCAGTACAGGCAGACCTCGGAGCTGTCTCAGGTCGGCTCCAGACCACCACAGTAAAGCGGATATCGGGAGAGAGGGAGTCACACAAGTTCTGGGGTTTCCCTGTGCATATAAAAGTTGTGTTTACACTCTACTGTAGTCTGTTAAGTGTGCAGTAGCATCATGTCTAAAAAAAACAACGTACATACCTTAATTTAAAAATACGTAATGGCTACAAATTGCCAACCCCCAGTCGTCATCGTCACATCAAAAATCACAGATCACCGTAACTAGTATACTAATAATGAAATAGTTTGAAATATTGTGAGAATGACCAAAATGTGAAACAGGTACAAAGTGAGCAAAGCTGCTAGAAAAATAGCACCCATAGATAGACTTGCTCGATGTAGGGTTGCCACAAATCTTCAGTTTTGGTGTCTTCAGAGTATCTGTGAGGCACAGTAAAATGAGATGGCTGTATGTTACATCTCAGAACGTGTGTTCACATTCCCTTTGGTCACCATGAGATGGGCATTGCCAGTGGCATTCACTTTCTTAAACGGGTAGAAACTGGGGTTTCCCACAGGGAGCCTGGGCTTTGTTTCAGCCCATTCCAGAATTTTCATTGACCAGGTAAGCATAGGATGTAAGTAAATGCTCTGGGCTTGCTGTGCAAACACAACCCCAACACAAGTCTCAAAGCCTCTGTGCCTTCCCTGACTCTCACCCCATGGCTTCTCTAAGACCCACTGATTATAAATTCTGCCAGTCTGTCTGTGAGCACCAGGGTAGAACCCAGGTAGAACCTGACCTGAGCAAGAAAGAGGGTTTAGTTGAGCCTGAGGTGTCGGACTTGGTGGGGCTGTAGAAAAGCCTTCATCCTGAGCTGTTGCCAGTGGTCAGTGATCCTGTCCACCAGCAGTGAGGGCCTGGGAGCCAGGGCAACATCCCTTCATCGTGTGTGAGTACCTGCCCTGCAACAGCCCACAAGGGCTTTGGTAGTAGGTGCGCTTCCTGTCTTAATGTCAAGTAAACCAAGGCTCAGGTGGTAGGGCTTTGCCTCAGCTCACCCAGCCAGTAAAGGGCGGAGATGGAATTGGAACCTGGCTCCAGTGAGATCTGTTCGTTTTACTGTCAGAGGCTTAAAACATTCAGGCAGGGCCCAGATCTGCTCTAAACATTTCCTATAAAACATGAATAAATCTTGTGAGCCTGTTTTCCCTTCCCAGCCAGCATATTCTCATTACTCTTAAGTTCAGAGATCTTGGATCTCCTGTAGGCTCACTGCTCCTTATCCAGAACTCTTGGGATAAAATGTGTTTCAGATTTTAGAAAGGAATGATAGTGCATATAATGAGTTGTCTAACACTCCAGCAGTGTCTGGGCAGCTTGCTGAAGTTAATCTTTAGCATTTCTGCAGTGAAACGTGGAAATTCCATGATCACACAGAATAGTATCAAGAAGGACGAAGCAGCCTCATGTCACTTGAGGTAATTTTTTTTTGCCAAATGATTTAAAAAGGGAACCTTTAGTTTCACAGCTTGGATTTTGGCCTTTGGGACCTGTGGTTTTATTTGCTGATTGGACCCGAGGGTGCCTCAGTCAGCCAGTCGCACTTGGGATCAAGGAGCCCATTTGTGCATGTTCGTGCAGGAGCCTCTTCTAACTCCTTTTTCTGTGGGCTCTCTCCTTGCTCACCTCATGTTGCTGGAGATCTCTGTTAACCCATTTTCCTGGGTTTTTACCACATTCAGGACAATGTTTTGTTTAAATACTGGTTTTCATGCAAATGTGTCCATGCCACACCATTTTAACTACTATCACTTTGTAATATATCTTGTAGGGCTGATCTCTTCATTATTCTTCTTAACCAGAGCATCGCTCACAATTTTGATCTTCTAGCTCAGCCTTGGGCTCACTGATAAATTTCAGTCCATTGAGCTTTTGGTTGTAATTACATTGATTTTATAAATTTAGAAAACTGAATTAAAGACTGAACCTGTTATAAAACTGAATTTTCTATCCATGTAGTTGAATATACTGCATTCCAGATGCCATTTTAATGCTCCACTTGGTGCATATGCATCTGTATGGTACATCATCTTAAGACTTCAGTTCTGTCTGTGCATTGACATCTCAATGGGTATCACCATCAGGTACTTTGCACCTACAGTTTGCCAGGTCCTAAATGAACCTCCAGAAGAGTCTCATTGAGTACTCTCAGCAGTTCTTCAGGTTAGGTCATGGTCCCATTTTACCTAAGAAAACAGACTGAAGATGAAAATTTGGGTTCCTTTTCACTCATTCATCTTGTCTCTCAGACTCCTACTTTGTAATGAAAACCCTTCTCATTGGATACAGAATAGTCATTTTACCAAAAGCCACGGGTGATTATTTTATAGGCCAAAGTTACACATTTTTAACACCTTAAATATGATCTTTGGCATTCATATGTAATCATTTTCATTGTAACAGTTACATTCAGACGTCACCAAATAGTACCTAATGCTTACACTGTGCTTTTTCTACTTCCCAGAAACTTGGCTTATTCTTTAAATTGCTAGAGTCCATTGGGAGAACACTTCAGTTTCCTTAGAATTCTTGTGTGTTCAAATTTAGATCAGGGCCTACTGTTCTAAGACTTAGTGGCCTACAGCAGCCATTTTGTTTTGCTCATGATTTGTGAACCAGGAGTTCAGGAAAGGCAGTTCTTCGACTCAGGGTCTCATTCAGGGTCAGCAGTGGGGTGCTGGGACTGGAGTCATTTAAAGGCTTCTCAGCTTCCCTGGTGGCTCAGACTGTAAAGAATCTGCCAGCAATGCAGGAAATGTGGGTTCGATCCCTGGCTTGAGAAGATCCCCTAGAGAAGTGCTTGGCAAACCCACTCCAGTATTCTGGAGAATTCCCATGGCAGAGGAGACTGGTGGGCTACAGTTCATGGGGTTGCAGAGAGTCGGACACAGCTGAGTGACTCGGCACAGCACAAAGCTTTCTCCTGCATATCTAGCACCAGGCTTGGGATGACTGACATGGCTGGGAAGGGAACTGATAGAGCGAGCTGGAGACGTTTTCCTCCTCTCCTGGCAGTCTGTTCACTTGTGCCAGCTTGAGCTTCCTCACAGCGTGGTGGCCTCTGGGTAGTTGGCTTCTCACAGGGGCAGCTAAAGGCTCCAAGAGCAAGTGTTCCCAGAGCGCAGCAGAGCTCCAGGACCTCGGAGGCCTGGTCTCGGGACACACACTGTGTCCTTTGCTCTCTGCTCTGCTGGCCAGAGCAGTCACAGAGCCTGCCTAAATTCAAGCAGAAAGTGTTGATTCATAGGACCCCCTCTGTGGGAAGAATGCCACACAATTTGTGCTGCTTTCATTTAGTTTTTATTTATTTATTTATTTGGCTACACCAGGTCCTAGTTGTGGCATGTGAGATCTAGTTCCCTAATCAAGGACCAAACCCTGGTCCCCTGAGTTGGAATGTGGCATCCTAGCCACTGGATCACCAGAGAAATCCCTGTGTCTTCTTTAAAATTGATACAAGGAGAAGCTTTTTCTAAGTTAATTTTTAAGTTTCGTGCAATCTTAACGAAAATACTAGAATTTTTTTTTTTACATTCTTGGTAATAATTCCATGAGGAAAAGAATAATAACATAAGAGAATTTAGTACATGATAAATTATGGGGAAAGGGAGAAATTATCCAATAAATGGTGTTGGATTGGCTGGAAAGAATTAAAAAAAACTTGAACCTCCATCCTTACTCCTTATTTTAAAATAAAATCTAAATGGATCAGTTTCAAATGGAAGAAGTAAAACCATTAAGTTCTAAAAGAACATATGGGTTAATTATCTTGCAGTGGGGAAGGTATTGGTGGAGGGGGACCCACAGAAGTCATTAAATAAGTTAGATAAGTTTTATTTCATTAGATTTTAAAATCTTCCGTAAAGATGCTCAGTTTGGGGGCTTCCCTGGTGGCCCAGTGGGTAGGGCTCCATGCTCGCAATGCCAGGGGCCCAGGTTCAGTTCCCAGTTAGGAAACTGGATTCCGTGTGCCACCGCTGGGGCCCAGCACGGCCAAAATAAATAAAAAATAACGTATTTAGCTTTACCTGTATTTAAAGCAACTACATTAAAACAGACACTGTTTTCTTCTATACTGGCAGAAGTTAAAGGCTGAGCCCCAGGGTTGGTACAGTTGCAGGAAAATGGGTTCTGTTAGTAACTGTTTTTAAGTACAACTGATCCTTGAAAAAGTCGACTGTCAGGAGCACTGACCCTCCTCGCAGTCAAAAATCTCTCTATATATAGTTTACAGTCGACCTCTCATACCTGCAATTCTGCCACATTCACGGAGTCAACCAAATGCAGATGATGTAATACTGCAGTATTTGTTACTGAAAAATTCTGCACACAAGTAGACCTGCACAGTTCAAACCTGTGTTGCTAAGATCAGCTGCTTTATTTGGGAAGCATTTTGGTAATAGTCAAAATTTCAAATGCATGTACCTTTTGATGTAGCAGTCTCTCCTGAGACTGATGTACAAGGATGTTCATAGCAGCAGCATTTATTATTAACTGGAAATAGTGAAATATGTCTCCTGATAAGGAGTTGTTAAATTAGGATACAGACAAGTGAACATTCCATAGCCACTGAAAACAGTGTCTGTTGCATTTTTTAGTCACTGGGGAAGAGGATCAGAATTGAATAAGAAAGATGTACACAAATATGTACCTCTCCCTCACTGATGCAGAATGTAAGAATGATGCAAAATATAGGTTGGAAGAATTGTATATCAAACACCCATATACTTCCCAATTAAATTTATAAACACAGAAACAGCTATAACTTCAGTTAAAAGCAGTGTTGTGTGACACTGTTAGACTCCTGTCACACAGTTTGGTTGGTCGCTATGGCCATCTGTCGATCCATCTTCTTTACATTTCACCCCAACATGTCAGTGTGTGCATGTAATTAATTACAGCCTAGAATTTATGTGGCTTTCCTGGTGGCTCAGATGGTAAAGAATCTGCCTGCAATGCAGAAGACCCAGGTTCAGTCCTTGGGTTGGGAAGATCCTCTGGAGAAGGGAATGGCAACCCACTCTAGTGTTCTTGCCTAGAAAATTCCATGGACAGAGGAGCCTGGCAGGTTATAGTCCATGGGGTCGCAAAGAGTCGGACATGGTTGAGCAACTAACACTTTCATTTATGTGTTTTTTTCTTAAAGTAGATAATTTTTTGTCAAGGGGAAGGTTTCCAGAAACCTTTTCCTGCTTGAAAGAGTTAAGTGTGGGAGCATGAGGTGGACGATAGCTCTGAACACAGTCAGGATCACAAGTTGTTCAAACCCGGATCAAGTCCCGGGTCTGCACATGAGTAGTGGAGGAAGCCAGGGGAGTCGCATCACGCCTCTGAGCCGTAGTCCGCTGTAAAAGCGGGCTGGGTGGCGTGAGAACTGAGGAAGGTGAGAAGCACCCAGCATAAAGCGTTCAGGGCGCTCCTTGGAGTTAGTGGCCCTGAGGGAGCAGCTGACAGCCCGGTCTTTCCCCGCAGGGCGCTCTGCCATCTGCAGCTGAAGCAGTTCCAGGAGGCGGTGAAGGACTGCACAGAAGCCCTCAGGCTGGACGGAAAGAACGTGAAGGCGTTCTACCGCCGGGCTCAAGCCTACAAGGCTCTCAAGGTAAAGAGATCCTGTCCAGAGGCACCGAAGAGCCACAGCCAATCGTGCCCTTGGTGGCACTTCCAGACCATGGTCCAGGTGAGGGGGGCCTGCCACGTCCCTCCTCGTCCAGGGGCCCCAGGTGCTCTGACAGGCCTCTAGCCTGGGGTGCAGAAAGCCAGCTCGGCAGCGGTCCCCACCTCCGCCTGGTCTCCTGGGGCCCGGGCTCCATCCCACAGCCTCTCTCTCCTCTCAGGACCGCAGGTCCCACAGCCTGTGTCTCCTCTCAGGACCGCAGGTGCCTGCAGCCTCCCTCTCCTCTCAGGACTGTAGGTTCCACAGCCTCTCTGTCCTCTCAGGACTGTAGGTCCCTCAGCCTCCCTCTCCTCTCAGGACTAAAGGTCCCGCAGCCTCTCTCTCCTCTCAGGACCGCAGGTGCCGCAGCCTCTCTCCTCTCAGGACTGTAGGTCCCGCAGCCTCTCTCTCCTCTCAGGACCGCAGGTCCCACAGCCTCCCTCTCCTCTCAGGACCGCAGGTCCTACAGCCTCCCTCTCCTCTCAGGACTGTAGGTCCCACAGCCTCCCTCTCCTCTCAGGACTGTAGGTCCCGCAGCCTCTCTCTCCTCTCAGGACTGTAGGTTCCACAGCCTCCCTCTCCTCTCAGGACTGTAGGTCCCCACAGCCTCTCTGTCCTCTCAGGACCGCAGGTGCCTACAGCCTCCCTCTCCTCTCAGGACTGCAGGTTCCACAGCCTCTCTGTCCTCTCAGGACTGTAGGTCCGCAGTCTCTCTCTCCTCTCAGGACTGTAGGTCCCGCAGCCTCTCTCTCCTCTCAGGACTGTAGGTCCCACAGCCTCTCTGTCCTCTCAGGACCGCAGGTCCCACAGCCTGTGTCTCCTCTCAGGACTGTAGATCGCGCAGCCTCCCTCTCCTCTCAGGACTGTAGGTCCCGCAGCCTCTGTCTCCTCTCAGGACCGCAGGTGCCTGCAGCCTCTCTCCTCTCAGGACCGCAGGTGCCTGCAGCCTCCCTCTCCTCTCAGGACTGTAGGTTCCACAGCCTCTCTGTCCTCTCAGGACTGTAGGTCCCACAGCCTCTGTCTCCTCTCAGGACCGCAGGTGCCTGCAGCCTCTCTCCTCAGGACCGCAGGTGCCTGCAGCCTCCCTCTCCTCTCAGGACCGCAGGTCCCACAGCCTGTGTCTCCTCTCAGGACTGTAGGTCCCGCAGCCTCCCTCTCCTCTCAGGACCGCAGGTCCCACAGCCTCCCTCTCCTCTCAGGACCGCAGGTCCCACAGCCTCCCTCTCCTCTCAGGACCGCAGGTCCCACAGCCTCCCTCTCCTCTCAGGACCGTAGGTCCCGCAGCCTCTCTATCCTCTCAGGACTGTAGGTCCCACAGCCTCTGTCTCCTCTCAGGACCGCAGGTGCCTGCAGCCTCTCTCCTCTCAGGACCGCAGGTGCCTGCAGCCTCCCTCTCCTCTCAGGACCGCAGGTCCCACAGCCTGTGTCTCCTCTCAGGACTGTAGGTCCCGCAGCCTCCCTCTCCTCTCAGGACCGCAGGTCCCACAGCCTCCCTCTCCTCTCAGGACCGCAGGTCCCGCAGCCTCCCTCTCCTCTCAGGACTGTAGGTCCCGCAGCCTCTCTATCCTCTCAGGACTGTAGGTCCCACAGCCTCTGTCTCCTCTCAGGACCGCAGGTGCCTGCAGCCTCTCTCCTCTCAGGACCGCAGGTGCCTGCAGCCTCCCTCTCCTCTCAGGACCGCAGGTCCCACAGCCTGTGTCTCCTCTCAGGACTGTAGGTCCCGCAGCCTCCCTCTCCTCTCAGGACCGCAGGTCCCACAGCCTGTGTCTCCTCTCAGGACTATAGGTCCCGCAGCCTCCCTCTCCTCTCAGGACCGCAGGTCCCACAGCCTGTGTCTCCTCTCAGGACTGTAGGTCCCGCAGCCTCCCTCTCCTCTCAGGACCGCAGGTCCCACAGCCTGTGTCTCCTCTCAGGACTATAGGTCCCGCAGCCTCCCTCTCCTCTCAGGACCGCAGGTCCCACAGCCTCCCTCTCCTCTCAGGACCGCAGGTCCCACAGCCTCCCTCTCCTCTCAGGACTGTAGGTCCCGCAGCCTCTATCCTCTCAGGACTGCAGGTCCTCACAAGCTGTCTCTCCTCTCAGGACTTCAGATCCAGCTTTGCAGACATCAACAGCCTCCTGGAGATAGAGCCTAGGAATGGCCCTGCGCGGAAGTTGCGGCAGGAGGTTAACCGGAGCCTAAACTAAAATCCCAGAAGGGCAGCAGGACACGTCTGCCTGAGCACCTTCTTTGCCTGCTCCCGGGGCCTGGCGGGCCCCTGAGTGGGCTCCGAAGCCGCCGCGTCTGCCCCTCAGAGACATGATGGCCTCCCACCCCTCAGGAGGCTCCGCCTGTTCACGTTAAGCTCAGTGTAGTCAGAAACCAGACGTTTTGTTGGGAAAGTCTCCCCCTGTTCTGCACACCGTGTGGCGACAGGTGCTCAGCCTGGTCTCGGCCCAGCATGCTCCAGCCCCAGTGCTGCCCTTCAGCGTCACCAGGTCCTCTCACCCCCGTCCATCTGGGCGCTCAGAAAGCTGACAGTCCCATGGGACACAGGCCGGTGGAAAACCCTGGCCCGCCTACACCCACGGCAGCCAGTTGAGCTGGTTCTCCAAGGCTGCCGAGCCCTCCCCTGTTCTTGGCACAGCGCTCCGTGTTCTGAGCCCCAGTGCCTTTTGGCCGAGCCTCCTATGACAGGGACGCAGAACCTGTCCCCTGGCCGGCGTTTGTGGCTCTGTGCTGCTGTCGCCCACATAAAGATACCTAAGTTCCTTCAAGAGCCCAGAGGTGTGGCTGCTGCTCCTGACGGTGGAATGGGGAGAAACCTCCTTGAAATTTGTGTCCTTCCCTTCCCAGCAGGGACTTGCCTTTTGACTCCCACAGTGGCCCCCCCAGGCTTCTTAGTTCTTTGTAATATGTTGAAGTTAATTTGAACTGAACAGACTGACTTTTGTTGAACTGCAAGTTTAAGCAACTGCATTAACGTCATCTACATGAATGTCTGTTGTACTTTCATTTATGGTTCTTCAGCTTTGGTTCACTTTGAAACTTTGCAATAATAAAAAACTGGTTATGGCACATTCATCCTTCCCTTGATCAAATTTACTGGCATGTGTCTGCACGGGCCAGGCCCTACTCATAGTACTGGGGAAACAGCAGTGAATGAACTGACAGGGCCCCTGCACTCAGAAAGTGACGGTCCTATCAGACACAGTGAAACCGCAGCGGCTTTCGTGTTGTAAAGGAGCAGTCACACTTCCCCTCCAACCAGGGAGATCTGACCCTGTGGAGAAAAAGGGGTCTCTGAGGATTTCAAGTTTGAATTGAGTTCTAACATGGGGATGGGGAGGGTCAGTGGGTGAAGAGGGGAGGGAAGAGCCGCCCAGGCAGATGAACGGCATTGCTGAAGGCCTTGGCTCGGAGGACGGCTGGCAGTCTCAGCCTCACAGTGTGGTGTGAGTGAGGCTGGGAGCGCCTGAGGACCAGCCTGAACGAAGGGCTCCCATCCGCCACCCGTCTTCCCGGGCTTGTCGTCTTGTCTTCGGTCAAATCATTTTCGTCTTAATGGAGACATTGTGACTCCATAAAGCCGAGCAGACCGGGTCTTTACTGCCTGCTCCCCCATCATGCTCAGTGCTGGGCAATACTCAGCTTTTAGCAAGAGGGTTCCATCCTCTCCAAGGGCAGAGTCTCCGAGCAACCAGACCTCCAGGCTGAAGCGGATTTGAGTCACAGTAACTGTGGCCCTGGCACCATTTTAAATTGGGCAGCTGCACCCCCCTTTTCTCCCTGCCTCTTAAGCAGGCCTGACTCTTCCCCTAATTATTTTAGGCAGGTTCAGTGGTAACATCTAGTCACAGCTGATTTTTCCTTCTTGAGGTCCTTATATAAGGCAAGTATCTTGATTTACTCATGAAAATGTTTGAGGTTCAGCAGCATAAATCAACCACCTGGGAGGGTATCCTGAGGCCTCTCTACAGGAGTGGAGTTGCCACGCAACCCCTTAACCAGCCAGCCCAGAGAAAAGCAGCGGTTGGTACTTCCAGAGTGTTCGAGCGTGCAGGCTGCTCAAGCCAGGCGTCCAGAACCCCCAGGCACGTCCCACGTGTGGCGCTTCGGTGCCATGTGATAACTGTTCAGCCCCCTGATGCACCGTCGGCAGGCGGCCCCGCTCAGTCGCTGGCAGCTCTGCTCTGTCGGGGGCACGGTTGACAGGCCCTGTGTGTGCATTACCACACGTCTAGGCTCCTGTTCCTTAGAGCCAAAGCCCTGCCCACCTCCCTCTGACACAAGGCCGCCTGAGAGACAAGGTGGAGTTTGCAGCACTTTTAATACATAAAGCAACAGGTTAGAGGTTGGCATGGTGACCAGCCTTCATTCCACAAAAAGCTCAAGTAAGATACACCCCAATCGGAAGTCATGGCTCACAGGGCCTTAGAGACAAGAGCAGGAAACGCTGTTCCTCAGGCAAGGGAGTGCGGATTCCATCTTCTGGGGATGAAAAGATAAGATGCTTCTAAAACTAGCACGGCAGTGTAAGTAAGGATGCGGGCTAGCCCAAGCACCACCAGGCGGGCCCCAGGGCAAGGCCAGCCTGTTCTAAGCTGGGCCCCCA
The DNA here is from genome assembly GCF_963930625.1 of Muntiacus reevesi. NCBI lineage: Eukaryota > Metazoa > Chordata > Mammalia > Artiodactyla > Cervidae > Muntiacus > Muntiacus reevesi. The sequence continues at coordinate 71,293,342 of NC_089250.1, read as the reverse complement.
TGGTGGGCAGCCAGCGAGAGAACCACCCCTCCACTGGGCACCCAAGTCCACGCCAGCTCCCATTACAGTCTGTCCTTGCCTCTCATCCTCACCGCTTCCCCGAACGCCTCCAAGATAAGCCAGTGACACCACAGGCTTCTCAGGGAGTCTGAATGTCCCTGCCCTGTTCCTTTAGCTTCTGGGCTCAGCCCACCCTTCTCCCGCCCGCCCGCACCCACCTGGCCTCAGCGCAGGTTCACTCCTCGCATGTGCTCCGTGGCCTGGTGGGCCTGCAGCACTGCCAGAGCCTCTTCGACCTGTGGGGTACATGGGGGGGGGGGGGGCGGCCAGTGCAACAGCCCCAGCAGGGTCCTGAGACGGCCTCTCCTCCCCCGCCTCCCCAGCACTGCTGCAGAGCTGTCATCTGACCGCTCACCAGCTCCCAGGACAGAAACCCCCGAAGGCCACCTTCTACCCTAGCCCGACAGCGGGGGGAATCCTTCCCCTAGGCCGGGTCAGAACACAGCTCCCTGTAACAGTCCTGCCTGCGGAGCTGCAGAGAATGGGAGGGGCTGAAGCCGCAGGCCCTTCACCAGGCTCTCCCCCACCCCCACCCCCAGCAGGTGTTAGCCAGGAGACCCCCTCCTCAGCCCCAGCAGCAGACACCTGGCTCTGTAACCCTCCTCCACCCTCAGGCCTCCCCGCTGCCCCAGGCTCCAGCGCACCTTGGCGTTGAGGGACTCTGGGGACTCCAGCATGAGCAGCAGCTCCGAGTTGTCAATCTCCAGCAGCATGCCAGTGATCTTGCCGGCCAAGTGGGCATGGACATTGTGGACAAGGGGGAAGAGACGCTCACCTGTACAGAACAGTCCCGGAGGCTTAGGCACACACCTGGTGGCTAGCCCGGCATCCTGGGGGCAGGGGGCGGGGTATATCGTGGAACCCAACAGAGAGGCATTTCAGGTTTCGGTCCCAGAGTGGCTGCCTCCAGGTGTGTCACTGAACCTGCTTAGGAGCCTCTTCCCCAAGTGTAAGGTGAGCACAGCAAGCCCCACCTTGGAGGCTGGCTTGAAGAATCCAATTTGACATTATACGTTACAGCACATGGGCGCTCTGGCACAGCCTTGATTGCAGTTTAAAGACTACTCTTGCTGGACTTCCCTTGCACTCCAGTGGTTAAGACTCTGTGCTTCCAATGCAGGGGGCGTGGGTTCGATCCCTGCTCAGAGCACTAAGATCTCACATGCCGTGTGGTATGGCGGGGAAAAAACCAAACTACTCTTGTTCATTGGGCAAGAAGTCATTTTTGTTCATTGGGCAAGAAGTCATTTTTGTTCATTGGGCAAGAAGTCATTTGAAGGATCACATGGAATTCTAGACAGGATACAATAACGTGGAACTTGATTTTTCGGAGGGATGATGGAGCCAAACAGACGAAATAAATTCACGTTCCGCCAGCAGGCACTTCCAGGGACGGGGCCTCGTGCTGGTGGTGGCATGTGGAGGGAGCAGCTAGGACAGGGTGCTAGGTGCCATTGGTGGGGGCAGGAGGGCTTCTCCCACGAGGAGAGCGAAGAAGTTTCCAGGGCACTGCCCACAGAGCCTTCCCCCTCCAGGAAGCCCATTTGGAGTTTCTCTTTGAGGGGTGGGTAGGAAAGTGACAGAAGCCCCAGTGAGCTGAGTAATCAATGGGGTGAAGGCAGTGGGGGCCTTCAGAGAAGAGCCTGGAGGTCTTGGTGAAGAGAGAGCCTAGGGACCACGGCGAGCTCGTTCATTTCATTCTTTTAATTAACCCTAACCCTAACCCTTCAGCAGGGCCTGCCAGACGCCAGGAGGGAGATGCATGCACAGGAGCTCAGGTGTGGGGACACCATTTCCCCAGTGCATGTTTATATCCTGCCTCCCAGCAGCGGGCACTGGGTGACCGATGAAACGTGGTCACAGCCTCTTCCCGTCAGCACCCACCCGACAGGCCATTTGCTGGCAGAAACCCGAGACCCTACCCTCCTGCTCCTCCTCCTACCCCCTTGAGCTCCCCCCACCCATCTCCCCACATCTGGGGTTTCTCCCAGCCTGAGTCAAAGTCACGGAACAGCAAAGCTGGAAGAAATCTCGGACTGCCTGGTCTGACCAGTGTTTTAAGATGAACAAGAGCCTGGGAAGTAAAGGTGCTTTGAACAAGGTCACCCAGCAGGGTCAGCTTAAGGCTGGGGACCTGGTCTCCACATCTGACCTCCAGCTGGTGAGTCAGCTGGTGGCGCGCCCCCCTCCTGCTCCAGGGTAGGAGAACCAGCCACTCACCGATCATCTGCTTCTGCTCATGCAGTGGTGCTGCGGCCAGCATGGACGCAGTCAGGGGTTCCTGTCCAGGGACACGCACGGCGGGCTCCTGGACCTGCACATGGTATGGGGACACATCCCTTAACCACACAGGAGGGCAAAGCTACCCCTAGCAGCTGAGCACAGGCCTCCAGGAAGTCTCTGGAAGAGGGGGAACAGGGGGCAAGATACGGACAATTGGCGAGGGGGGAGGGGCGGGCAGAATCCCTAACAAGGGCACAGTGAACTAGAAGACAAAGTGACATTCTAATACAGACCTGTTCCATGGTGCTAGGAACCAGTGCATGTGGCCAAGTGAAGCTACACATTACTGACCAATAAGCACTTCTTAATCAGGTAGCTTTATGGCCGCATCCCCAGCGTGATTTGACCCTTTCTTGGTGAGTTTTCCCTGGTAAAGAATCTGCCTGCAATGTGGGAGACCTGGGTGTGATCCGTGGGTCAGGAAGATCCCCTGGAGAAAAGAAGGGCAACCCACTCCAGTATTCTTGCCTGGAGAATTCCATGGACAGAGGACTTTGGGGGATATAGTCCATGTCACTGGAAAGAGTCAGACTCAACTTTCACTTTGCACATCTTGGTAACTTCAAAATCATTTTGCTCTCTAGAGCCAACTTTTGTTCATTCTGCAGGAAATAGTTTGAAGTATATACACAGAAATTCTAGACAGGATATGAAAATGCTGACTTGGAGACTTTTTTAGGGGTCAGGGAGATAAACACACAGTCTTTTAATTACAGAAGATGTTTTCAGTTCCGTTCTGCAGACTGATATTCTCACTGCTCACCACTTAAGTACTAAGGAAACCCAAGTTAATTCTGGCAATAACCCAGGCAAAGCGGCTTGTGATGAAAAAACAAAACGTGATCCTAGCCTTTTTTCCCTTTCTGTTAGTAAGGGTGGGAAGCGGAGGCAGGGGACGGGGGAGGGCAGGATATCTCTTCTGATGGTACACATTAATAAATGAAACTTTACAAGCCAAGAAAAGAAAGAAAACCAAGGCCCAGAGACCAGCAACGCCTTAGAGAGGGTTGAGTCAGGCACCCCTGGAGCCCAAACTAAGAGGGCAGCTGGGCCAGCCTTACCCTATCAGTGCAGTGTGCTGGCGTGGAATATTTGTGTGTCAGGAGAGGCCTGCTAGGGGTACAGCATCCCATCACACCGGGTCCTGTGGTCTGGGTACCAATGTTGGCTGGAAGAAACAAGTAGGGATGACAAGGCCCAACAGCAACTCAAAAGCCTAACAGCTCAAAACCAGCATTCACACCGAATTCCCTAAACGGCGTAAAGGGTCAACACACAGATGTGCAAACACCTGCTGGGGGAAGGAACAGATGCTTGCCTCCTAGCCAGCACCTGGGCCCCTGTTCACAGCTGCCGAGGTACTTCAGATTCAGATCTGGAGCTGAGCCCCTGAAGGTATGACTGTGTTCATTCACATAACACAGCAGGGATACTGTTTTCACCCGGATTTTAGGGAAGAGGATACCAGGGTCAGCAGCAAGCAAGATCACAGTGAGTCAGCCCCAGAACGAGGTCTGTAGGACCCTGGAGCCCACGCAGACTGCCACACTGCACAGCTTCCAGTGCCAGCACTGCCCTCCAAGAGGGCCAGCGGCAGGGTCACCGTGGAGGCCGGTTCTGACTCCCCACCAGCATCAACCCCAGCAGCAAGCCCTTGCGCTGCCCCCCGCCCCACCCCCCCGGCCTCCGCTCCCCATTCGGTTCCTCTTGGCCCTGCCCACACTCACCCACTCGCGGGGTGTGGGGCACCAGGTGTGGCACGTGGGTGGAGACCTGCCTGGAGCTTCCAACGGGGGCCAAGGGGCGTCGAGACATGGCTGCTGGCCGGACCACCGAGGCCCTGGGCGAGTAAGCGGCTTGTGGCACAGGGAACACGGAGAAAGTTTAGCCGAGTGGAACAATCAGAGCGACACACTGCACCCTGACAGTTCCAAGGTGAGGAAGGGGTGGCAAGGTGAGCATGAAAGGCAGACAGCGGAGGGAGGGAATTCACCCGAGACCCAGACCTCCAGAGGAGGGGGATGGAAATCTGCAATTACAAAGCCAACTTCTGTCTACCCGGGACCCCAAGAGGCATAGGTATCAGGACCACACACCCTGGGCCCCCCAAAGTCAGCTTCAGGTCAGGGTGAACTTCCCTCTGAAGAGAAGGACCATCCTCAACAGTACTGCCAATGGAGTTTCGTTTCCTCAGCTTTGCAGGAACTTTCACCACCACCAATCAGGAGAGCCTTTGGAGCTCACTGAAGGTGACAGCTCACGTGTGCGTGTCTTCTACATGCACACAGCCCTGTCCTTGGTGTTTTACATGCATCTCACTCAGGCTCATGTTCACAAGAGGAAACCGAGGCTCAGAGGGGTGACGTCACCCACCCAAATGACTAGGAAGCAGCAGGACCAGGCTTGACCCCCAAGTCCACATCTTTAACACATTCTGCTCCTCCCCCCGCCCCGGGAGGGGCACGTGATGGGGGACGGGCTGGGTCACTCACATGACAGTCTGGGTGGCTGGGCCGTCCACCTGGGGGCAGGCTGGATGGGTGGGCCAGAGCCATAGTACGGAGCCTGGGCTGGAGGCTGTGTAGGAGGGAAAGACCTGGAGTGAACGGGGCTGGCAGCATTGGGGGGCGCAGGGGGAGGCCATGAGCAACTGCATCCCTCAAGGACACCACTGCAGGAATGCCAGTCTCCCCTCCAGGGGACTGGTCAGCAAATACCCACAAAGTTGGGGTGAAGGCTCCTGCTTCCCATCTTAGGAGGTCTGTTAGCCCTGGGCCCTTCAGGGCAAGATCTCAGGCTCAGTCCTTGCTCTGCTGATCAGTGGTACTAGCCCAGTGACCTAGATAAAATGGTGACACATCCCACTGTCCTCATGTCAGCTTAAGTAACCGCTAAGGGGAAGGAATGTTCCCCATCCTCTGAGCCATTCATCTTCCTACCCCTCCAGGTCACACAAGCTCCCTCCCCAAACCAGACCCCTCAGGACATCAACAACCAGGAGAGATGTTAGCAGACAGCCCACAAAAATGACCATCTCAGTTGGGAGACTCTGCAAATCCTGCCAGTTTGGGAAAGTCATGGTGCCTGCTGGCATATTACCATAGAAGAAGGTACACAGTGAAGAAATCTAGGCTTGTCTGGCTTAATGCAATCTTTTCCCAATGTATTGGGTTGGCCAAAAAGTTTGTTCAGGTTTTTCCATCACAGCTCATGGATGTTGAAGCTGAAACTCCAATACTTTGGTCACCTGATGCGAAGAGCTGACTCATTGGAAAAGACCCTGATGCTGGGAAAGATTGAGGGCAAGAGGAGAAGGGGACGACAGAGGATGAGATGGTTGGATGGCATCATCGACTCGATGGACATGGGTTTGGGTGGACTCCGGGAGTTGGTGATGGACAGGGAGGCCTGGCATGCCATGGATCGTGGGGTCACAGAGTCAGTTCAGACACGACTGAGGACTGAACTCAAGGAAAAACGTGAATGAACTTTTTGGCCAACCCAGTATCTGACCACAGAGTATCCTTCTCTGCACAACATTCACAAATCTCTCCCAGATCAGGAAGCACTGTTGGACAGACACACTATTACCCCTTTCAGAGGTGGGGTGACCATGGCCACCTTGCCGAGTTGAGTTTCCAGCAGAAGCACCCTGGGAATCCCTCTATGCCAGCAAAGCTTGGATCTGCCTGCTCTTCCTGGCCATCAGGGACGGAAGGCGGGCAGGCAGTCACCTGGGGCACAGCGGGCAGGAAGTAGCTGGCAGGCTGCTGGAAGGAGCCCATGATGGGGCCGCCCAGAGCCCGCATGGTGGAGAGGCGCTGCATGTACTGGTTGGTCAGGATGGCCTTCCGCTCTTCCTTGCGCTGGGCCAGCGCCACATACAGTGGCTTGGTGCCCACGATGCGCCCATTCATCTCTGTCACGGCCTTGGTCGCCTCTTCTGGAGAGGAAAAACACACAAAGCCAAACCCTTTGCTGTGGCCACCCTCTGTCATCACCTAAAAGCAAGACAAGACAAGGGCTGCTGGGGTGAAGAAGGAAGACTCTGGGGGTCAAGTTCCCCTCCCTTCCCCGGGGAGGGGGAAGGCCTGGTGCAGAGGGCACCCAGGAGAAGTTGCAATTGATGGAGGTCCTCTCACCCTTAAATTTACTGAGGCCCACTGCATGCCAGATGCTTGACAGGCCTTCGCATTTGACATGCAGAGCCACCTGAGTGGGGAGGCATGGCCACACCCACTTTACAGGTGATGGAAGTGAGGCTCAGGATGACCTACCCAAGACCAGCCCGCCAGCTACCTGGGGGCTGTTCCTCAATTACTAGACCATTCCCCAGAGTTAGTGAGAACAGGTGCATTTCAGAGTGCATTTTGACCACTAAATTTTCCTCCTAAAGATTTTCCTGGGACTTCCCTGGTGGTCCAGTGGTTAAGAATCCACCATACAATGCAGCTGAGGTGGGCTCAATCCCTGGTCAGGAACTAAGATTCCCACATGCCTCAGAGGTACTAAGCCCATGAGCTGCAACCACAGAAGCCGCAAATAGAGAGCCCGCGCTCTGCAACTAAGATCCGACACAGGCAAATAAATAAATATTTTTTAAAAGATGTTCCTAAGTAGTGATGAAAAGCTGCTTTAAATTGTTACTATATCTGCCTTCATCAGTGAGGCTATAATGAAGTGGGTCGATAGTTTGGGACAGGTTAAAATTTAGGGGCAGGGTTCCTCAGCCAGGCTACAATCTTAAACCTCTTGGTGGGCGTCACTGTGATGAAAAATCTGTATTTCAACTACTCCCTGGGTTTCATTAAACTACCCATACAGTTCTGTAGTTCATTTGTGAATTATGGACAACGTGGGATGCTCTTAAGAGCTGTAGTTTCTAGAGACTCCATTAAAGGGATTTGTTTGGAAGAGGAAAATAATTTGAATTTGTATTTTTGGTGCTTTATCATGTTGATTTTCTTTGCAATAGAAACAAAAATCCTCACTACTATGAAAAAAAAAAAAAAAAGAATAACTTGTCCAGGGTCACCCAGCCAGCGGGTCACAAATTTGCCACAACTAAACCCAATGCACAGTGCTGGAAAACCTCCACTGCCTTGGCAAGGCATGAGCCAAGTTCTTTGAAAATCTCGTGAAGAGATTCTTAGTCTTTTTCAAACTATTAAAGTAACCTTTCTGGGACTTCCCTAATGGTTCAGGGGCTGACTCTGTGCTCCCAATGCTAGGGGCCCGGGTTCAATCCCTAGTCAGGGAACTAGATCCTGAATGCCACAACCAAGACCCTGAGCAGTCCAAATTAATACATATTTAAAAAGAAAAAAGAAGCCACTTTTCCAACCTGGCTCATATCAGTTATAAAGGTGATTTTTAAGAAAAAAAACAAAACCTTTCTACTCTGGAAGGACTTTAGATTTATACAAAAGTTGCAAAAACAGTACAGACTTACTACATACTTTTCACCTAGCTTGACAAATGTACCATGTTAACACTGGGACAAAACTACAATATCAACTGATTGGGACAATACTATGAATTATTATCTACAATGCTATTAACTGAACCACCGGTTTCATTCAGATTTCACTGGCCTTCCTAACATTTCTCTCTTCCAAGATTCAATCCATATTGCATTTACGATTCCTGATTTTTTTTTTTTTTTTACGGTCAAGACACTGGCCTGACTCCATGAAGACTTGAGCTGAGAACATTGTAAATCTGCTCTATTAGAGCCCACACCCTAACATCAGTGATTTTCAACTGCACTTTGCTACCCATTCATACAAGGTCTTGACCTGAGCATTCACAGATCCCCTCAGAAAGATCATTGGATAGAACTCTAGGGGTCTGTGAACTTCGATGGGGAAAAAATAGCATATTTTCACATTAGCATTTCCTTCTATTCTGAATACAGGCAAAGAAAAAATAAAGTAGCATTAGCTGTGTGGACTTTGTCAAGAGGGATATTTTCCAATCACATTAATTATTGCTTACCTCAATCTTTTAGGCTCATTGCCACTTCACTAGTCTTGCAGTTAGGGTTAGGGTTAGGGTTAGTTTTTTCTTTTGACCATGCCATGTGGCTTGTGGGAATCTTGGCTCCCCGAAAGTCACTGAACCTGGGCTCTCAGCAGTGACAGCTCAGAGTCCTAACCACTGGATGGACAAGGAATTCCCCCAGATCTTAGTTTTTTTTCTTTTCGATCTTATAGCTTGATGCATTACTAAAGGAGCACATACTGCTGTCACCTTAGTATTTTAACAAATATATTTCAATACAGCTGTTTTTTGTAATACTATGAATTTTCTTTTATGCATTTAAAAATATCTTCAGAAGGGGTCCATAAGCTTTATCAGACAACCAAATTTTCTTGGCACAAAAACAATGTTTTAACAAGTTAATAAGAACTACTATTAGGTAGTTTTAAAAAGATAGAAAATTATACGATGAATACTTATGCAGAGCTCACTATGAACTTAATCTATATAACATGTTTACAACACTATCATCTCATTTTCAAGCATTATTTTATAAAATAGAAAATAAATTATGTAAGATTATATAAAATTTCCATTTTATAACAAGATAATCACCCCAGTGTGCCTCATCTCTAAGCAATCCAGATTTTAACAATTCCCTTCAATTCAAGAGTTCCTCAAGGAGGTCAGTGAGCCTTCTGAAGTTATATACAAGAAGTGTAAACAATTAGATCATTATTTCACTACTTATCACGGGCAGGTACTCCACTGGCAGGACTTTTAGTTCTCAGGACACCTCTCAAAGTAGGTAATATTACCCCCATATTTTACAGATGGGTAAGTAAACCAAATAGCTTCCTTCAGGTTCTATAACTAGTTAATGCTAGCACTGGAATTTAGACCTAGTTATGATTAACTTTAAAATCCCAGCTTACAACCACAGTACTATATAAAGTATGCATTGGCCAGCAAAGAGGGCCCAGAACTTTATACAAATCAAATTTTTCAGCTTACTGATTGTTCAACTGAATCAGAGTTACTGGTGTTTAATTCACATGTCCCATAGCTTCCTTTTTTTTTTTTTTTGAGAAAAGGTCCTTAACTCAGAAATTGTTAGAACCTCATCCCCAAATAACAGGCTCCCTGAAGGACATTTAAAAAGGATTCAACAGGCAAAAGAACTTCTAGACCACTCCCCAACCATCACACTACATGTGTAGGTCCCAAGGCCCTCACCCACACTGATCTCTTCGGAAATTTCTTCATTCCCACCCGCAGCTCCCTACCTCTTCACAGCCAAGGAAAATGCTGCTGCCACTGCTACTTCTTACAGGAAGTCCTCCTTCCCCTTCTGCTAAGTTACCACATCTCTGCCTCCTATACTGACCTCACCCCCACCACCCCCTATAGTAGACTTGAGTTAGTGATGCATCTGACTTCCCCACAAGACTATAAGCTACTCAAGAGCAAGGACTACATCTGACTTATTCCTGTGTGCTCCCCACAGGGCATGGCAAAACAGCAGGTGCTCAAGTACGGAATGAATGATCACTGTGTCTTTCTTCTTAAAAATAATCTGGGGAGGGACTTCCCTGGTGGCCCAGTGGTTAAGAATCCACCTTGCAATGCCAGGGACAAGGGTTCGATTCTTGGTCAGGGATCTAAGATTCTACATTCCTTGGGGGCAATGAAGCCCGCAAACTGCAACAACTGAGCCTGCGTGCCATAACTAGGGCATCTGTGCACCACAAAGACCCACATGCCACAACCAAGACCTGAGACAGCCAGATAAATATTTTTTTTTAAATCTGGGGAGCTTTTAAATTAAGATGCTCAGATATCTACATTCAGGTTCTCTGACTTGGGAGTCTACTTTAGAGCTCTCCAGGGGATTTTAATGAGAAGCCAGGGTTCAGAATCATCCAGGGAGTCCATCACCCTCATCTTACAGAGGGGCCTAGGAAGACATCTGCTCAAGGTCACAGAGCCAACACCACTTCTCTGATGCTAAGAGGGGTGAGCACACAGCAGGTGCTCAATAAATAATGAGCAAAGAATGATGCAGGCCAACTCTTTCATTTTCCATATGGGGAAACTGAGGCCCAGAAAGGGGTTATATCACTGGCCAGGGCCAGACAACATAAGTCAATGGAAATTCTGAGACATAATTTCTGGTATCTGGCATACAGTAGGCACTCAATAAATGCTTGTTGAATGAACCTAGGTTACAGTGAGCCCCAATAAGTCTAGCTGTGTGAGTGGGGCTGTATTTCTACCCTCTTCCCTTCCAGTCCAGATAAGATGCAGATAAACAACAAGCTTCAGTGGGGTCAGACCCAGTTCTCACTCCGGAAGGAGCAGCATAGCACCACCAACTCCTTGAAAGCCACAAGGCAGGGCGTGGGTGGGGTGTTCAAGGGCAGTGAGGATGGGAGGGAAGGCTACGGACCCCCTGTGGGTGCCCCAGGCCCTCACCTTGGCACTGGTGATCACTCCATAGGGAGAGAACTCTTTCCTCAGTTTCTCATCATCTATGGAGTCATCCAGGTTCTTCACATACAAGTTCACGCCCTAGAAGGAAAAGGACACCCGCTAGAAGCGACCCTTCCCCTCCAAGTCCCAGAATGCCTTGGGATGGAAGGAGGGGCTTATATGGGCTCCGCCCACCAAGCCTCCAGTTCCCAGCAGGCAGCGCTCCGGCACCCTACCCATCACTCAGCCAGCCCAGCACCCGGAAGCTACAACCCCTTCCCCTTTCTCCCATCCCCAAAGCCAAGTTTCTGGAAGTGGGACTGCTGGGGGAGGGAGCCACATTCAGGGCGGCACACACACTGTCACATCGAAGCAGCTGCCCCAGGAAGCCTGACCCTCACCTGGTAACGGGTCAGCCGGTCCTGCTTCATCTGCTCAAACCTGCGCTTCAGCTCATTCTGCCGCTCCACCCGCTTCTGGGCCCGGCCCACGTAGAGCAGCCGCCCGCTCACCTCCCTCCCGTTCATGTTCACCACAGCCTGTGCAGAGAAGAGGCAACCAGTTACCTCATTGGTAACCACTCTCATGAGCCCTTGGTCTTAACCTGGCCTCCAGTCCCATCTTCTGGGTCCAGGGGGCGCCACCTGCAAGTCAGGCCAGCCTTGTTAGCTGAGAGTTAACTGGTACCAGGATCAAGGCCATTTAAAGTGAATCCACTTTTTTAAAAAACATGGGACAAAATTTCAGAGTAAACTGTAAATATTTTTTTAATTGCTTTGAACTTTACTTTAAAAAGTGAAATTTTAATTTGCAACGTTTCCCATACTTAATATTTAGTAGGTTCCAAGTGTAACTACACACTGATGATTTGAACAAAGCAACAAGCATAATTCTTTCAAAATGGTGTGATGCTGTCATCCACAGCCTTCGTGTTGGGGTTTCACAGCACAGAGAACCCTTTTTGCTAACTATGAAGGCTTTAGTTTAGAAGCATTGACTTCTTAACCCATGTTGATTTTCCTTCAGTTAACTGATCTAAGCCTGCCAGATCCCAAACTGTCAGTGGTTTTGATTCCATGAAATCCTACATCTTCTTTAAGAGGTAAAATGTCTTTCTGCAGCCCATTCATAATGAACTGAATTTGCATCAGTTCATCTGCAAAAATCTGCAAAAGGCAGACCCATATGTGTATTGACTCAAAGATGTGGATTAGACACTGGTGTTAGGGAGGAGAAATGTTTGGAAGGGAACTGAATTTTTAAGTGGTCAGTTCATTAGTAAATACTTTCACATGATGATGACTTGCTTCTCTACCTAAACATGCAGATGAACGTAAATATATGTAAAAACACTGAGCCCCCAAGAACTGACTGTCTACATGAGTCTCAGGTCATTACCTAAGACTTTGGAGATTATGGTTTCCCCTGCCAGCTTCATCCATCTACTCCAACTTACCATTTTATAGTTGGGACAATCAAAGTCTACAAAAGGACAGGACTAGTTCAAGGACACAAAAAGTAAGTTTTCAAAGGAGCCCTTTACTTAAGAATAAAACTTCAGAGAAAGAACTGGTCCTAACTCCAATGATCTGTCTTCTTAGCTACAACCTGCTGGATCCTGATAATTACAGTAGAGCCCACACTGGAGGGAGAGACAGGAGAGCATATGAAAAACCAGGCGGCACCTGGCCTGTGGTGCATGCTCAGTGAGAAGTGATTGCTCTCCAGATGGGCCCAGGATCCCACCGTAGGCTGAGCTCTTCCATGACCAGTGAGCTTAATGGGGCAGCAGCCATGGAACCAGCTTCATGGTGAGAGGCAAAATAGGACATTAACCCTCTGTTACTCATGGTATGACCTTGAACCTTTCTCTAGCTCAGGATATATGTACCTAGTACCTACCAGCAATACTAGAGATTTAACGGTGACACAAGACCCAGTCTCTGCCCTCAGTTCTATCCAAGGAGAATCTGGGCTAATGATGGAGACAGATAGGAGGGGCACCTCATCAGAAGCATCGAGGACAGGAAGAGGTGGCTTCCTGATGAGGGAAAAGTATAAGCTGAGACCTGTCAATAATCTATAATTACACTGTCCAACATGGCAGTCACTTGTCACATGCAGCTCCTGAATACTTGAAATATGGCTAGTCTGAACTGCCATGTGCTAGAGGCACCAGATTTCAAAGAATACAAAAAAGGAAATGTAAAAATCTCAGTGTTTATCAATATAAATTTTGTATCACAATTATATCACTGTTATATCACATTGAAGTGATCATTTGAATAACAAAATATATTATTAAAATTATGGGGGTTTCTTATCCTTGCTAGCATGGCTGTTGGACAGTTTTGAACTGCATATGTGGCCCATGTTATATTTCCAGTGGACAGCACTGGTCTAAAGAATACGGGAGGGGAAGTGTTTTGAGAAAACGTCTGCAAAGGCTTGGAAGCAAGGAATAACATGGCACCGCCCCTCCCTGGCCTCAGTCCCACCATCAAGTCAAGAAGAGGGTAATGGCTGGGACTTCCCTGGTGGTCCAGTGGTTACGACTCAGCACTTCCACTGCAGGGAGTGAGGGTTAGATCCCTGGACAGGGAACTAAGATCCCACATGCCACGTGAAGGGCCAAAAAAATGGCTGTCTCAAAGGCCCCTACTAGCTCCCATGTAGTAAGATTCTGTGAAAAGCCAGCCAACCTCAGGGTATGGAAGCAACCAGAGGAGGCAGAAGGTACCTGCCTTCACCACAGGCATGAAGGGCCCTGGCTCCTGTGGACCCATTCTAGGAGGGACTTTTTCCTCCATGGGCAGCTGGAGCCCTCCGCTCCTAATCTCCCTTGTTCCCAGGCCTGGCTCCGCACCTCCTCCATGAAACAGGGCCATGGGGATGCTCCTACCTTCTGGGCTTCCTCATGCTTCTCGAAGTTGACAAAGCCAAAGCCGCGGGAGTGGCCACTGTCATCCCTCATCACCTTGACACTCAGCATCTTCCCTGGGAAGGGCAACTCGGCTCAAAGGGGCATCCAGGAAGCCCCGAGAAGTCCCCCACCCTCCCCCAAGCCTTCAGGAGGCCCCGGGGGCCCTCCCCACAGCCTGAGCTGGGAATAGAAGTGATCCTCAACTCCCTTGGGTAACACGCCCACCAAACTGGGAGAAGAGGTCCTGCAGGCGCTGCTCGTCCACGTCCGCGTGGAGGTTCTTCACGTAGATGTTGGTGAACTCCATGGCCCGAGCGCCCAGCTCCACCTCCCGCTCCCGTCGGGACTTGAAGTGGCCAACGAAGCTGTGGACACACAGGGTGGGGAGGTGCCTACGGCTGCCATCAACTGCCCCCATTCCTGCTCCAGCCCACGCAGCAGGCCTGGGTCCCTTGAGTCAATTTTCGCGGCCTTAGGGCCTCTGTACTCCTCATCTGGGGATTGGGCAGGACAATATTCCAAGACCAAACCACCTCCAACAGCCAAGACTCTATGTCCCAGAATAAGGTTCAGATGACTTTCCTCTTGGGACAAATGCACTGGATCTCCTATTGCACATGAGGCAGCTGAGTGCCCAAGAGACAAGAGCACAGAGTTGGGAGTCACACAGAAAAGGGCTTGAATCCTCACTCGGTAGCTGCCAAGCTATGTGACCCCAGGCAAGTTACTAACCTCTCTGAGCCTCAATGTTCATTCCAGTAAAACTGGGGATCAAACTCACATCACAGGGATTTGCTTATTCATTTAACATGTATTGGGTGCGCTGGTTGTGAGAGAACCAGATGCAGTTTATGCCAGTGTCACTAGGGCAGGTGGCAGGGTGGGGGCGGGAGGCACTGAAATAATTTAAATATAATATGAAGTTTAAAAATTGTAGTTTCCAAGTCTACATAAACATAAAACCTAAGAAACTATCCTAGATTAAGGAAAACAAAGAAAGCATAAGAAAACTTGAGGTACCTATAAGACATTTAGTGCAGATAGTTATAGCTGGCACCAAAAATGGAAGAAAACCAGGTAACAGGAAAACAGACAAACTAAAGCTGCCAAAAATAGAAACACACTTCTGGAGATTCAGGGAAAGCCCACCAAAGTTCACGTTCACTGATGGAGAAACTCTGGACAAAATGACCCTGGGCATTTCACAGCTCAAAGTCTCCTCCACTGCACAGCCTCAGACTTAGGGCTGGGCCATCTGATGAGCAGAACCAGAACCAGGGGGAAATTCCCTGGTGGTCCAGTGGCTAAGACACCACACTCCCAATGCAAGCGGCTGGGTTTGATCCCTGGTCAGGGAACTAGATCACAAATGCTGCAACTAAGACCTGGTATAGCCAGAAAAAAAAAAAAAAGAAAGAAAAAAAAGAACCAGAACTAACTGAGAAAATCACCAGAGCAGATTCTCTCCAGTACCTGTGACTCAATTTTCCCATCTGTAAAGTGGGAAAGATGCCAAACTTAAAGGCATGAAAGTGGCAGGCTAAGCATATGCCAACCTTCCTCCCTGTCTCCAAATCCCAGGAAACAAAAGGTTTAATAAAGTTCACAGCCGTACTGAGAAGGTTGGAAAACAGACAGAGATCACTGAGTCCATGGATGACTTGGCCATTAGCTGGAATCTCCAAAGCATCCCCTCATTTACTATTCAGAATCACCCTCCAACACATGTCAGAAGGCCCATGTTTTACTTGAGGAAAGGCAGTCCCCGGGAGATTGAGCAGCTCACGCGAGGTCCCACTGCCGGTAACCCCGCAGCCGCTCTGTGTCCAGTGTCCGTTAGCTGGCAGCAGTAGGACTGGTCCCAGGCTGGCGGTACCATGACTCTGCTCCTTTGGCCCTGACCCCACGCCCCCCAGCTCCTCACTCACACTTTGCGGTCATTCAGCAGCATTCCGTTCATGGTGCTGATGGCATTCTGCGCAGCCTCGTGGGTCTCAAAATGCACAAAGCCGAAGCCGCGGGAGCCGTGCTCATCACACACCACCTGCGCCACAGGGAAACAGGACACAGAGCATCCAACAGGAGGTTCCCGTAGAAAAGAGTGACAATCGTGATAAATGACCAACGTCTGAGTGCTGGCTCCCTGCCTGTCAAGACAATCCTGTGCCATGCGACAGCCCTATTTTACAGATGGGAAATGAAAGCTCAGAGAGGTCAATCTATTTGCTTACGATCACACAGTAAAGAGGGACAGAATCCTCAGATTGAACACAGGTCTTGTCTATACCACAGACCAGCTTCTAATGATCTTCCTAACACAATGGATAAAAGGATTAGATTCAAGTCACTTGCCCTCCCTTGCTGCATCGTGAAACAACCCAAGTGTCCATCAGAGGAGACTGGCGTCCCAAATGCTGCTTGTGTGAAATTAACTTCTTTCATCCCTGTTATAACACTATGAGGCAGAAGTTATTAACCTCTATTACAGGTAAGTGAAATGAAACAGAGGCTTCATAAATTGGTCCAGACTGTACAGCTAGTGAATACCCAAACTGAGACTTGAACCACCTCACTTCACTGTCTCTGGCATATAGTAATAATGATACACTGTTTCTAATATTTATACACTCAATTTGTACATTTTATTAATGCTGATCTGTTGTAAATAAACAAATCTATTTATTGGCAGGCCAAAAAAAAAAAAAGAAGAGAGAAGACTGGTTAAGTAAATAACATTACATTCATCTTGGTCTGCTGTATGCATAGTTGAAGAGATTTCATGGCTGGTAGAGTTACCTGTAAGGTATATTGTTACCTGGGGGAAAACAAAAATCAAGTCCACTTGGATTCAAGTGGGCATCTACACATTTGAGAAAATTTTTTTGACATTTTTGATAACATTTAAGTTTCTGCTAACAGAAGAAATACATATGTAGTGGAAAACATATGGGCAGTGAGAGAGACAAAGAGAGAAAGAATGGAAAAGTGACAGAGAGGGGAAAGATAAAAGAAGGAAGGAAAGGAAGTAGGGAGAGAGAAAGTGTGAGATGGCTATATTTTTCTTTTTATATAATTTTTAAAGGTGACCTTCCATTTACAGTGATTACAGAATATTGGTTATAGTCTGTGTTATACAATATACCCCTGAGCAATCCTACACCCAACACTGCGTACCTTCCTCTCCCCCACCTCTATACTGTCCCTCCTCCTCTCTGCATTGATAAGCACTAGTTTGTTCTCTATATCTCTGTGGCTGCTTCTTTTTTTAATTATAGTCACTCATCTGTTGTATTTTTTAGACTCCATATATAAATGATATCATATGTATTTGTTTTTTCCTGACTTATTTCACTTGGGATAATGCCTTCCACATCCATCCACATTCCTGCAAAGTAGCAATTTTTCATTCTTTTTTATGGCTGAGTAGTATTCCATTGCATACATAAACCACATCATCTTTATACGTTCATGGACATGTAGGTTGCTTCCATACCTTGGCAAAGAAATCTTTAAACAGACATGCAAAACTGTTAAGAATTACTATTTTGGGGAACTAGAGTTGAAAGTGATGGAATCTTTATTTTATTTCTTTCAACATTGTTTACACTGTAGCAATTAATGGGACTTTCCTGGTGGTTCAGTGGCTAAAACTCCATGCTCCCAATGCAGGGGGCCTGGGTTTGATCCCTGGTCAAGGAACTAGATCCCATATGCCACAACTAAGAGTTCACATGCTTCAGCAAAAATTGCAGCTGAATAAATATTTTCAAAAAACATTTCCCAATTAGTTATTTCAACAGCAGACTTGTTTCCAATTTTGAAAAGATCCACAAACATCCTACTCCCATTCTGCAAGGTTTCCAACTCAAGTTAGGACAGACTTCAAGAATAGGAAAGATCTTGGGTTCATAGAGTCCCCCTTCCTCTGACTGAATTTGCACTAAGACCCCTAGTGACCTTAGGGGACGGCCCACTCAGCTAAGTGACACTTTTCTACCTTGACCACCATCCCAGTTTCCCGACCCAGTTTCTTTCTGGGCTGACCTGTGCGACACTTTTTCTAACATGAAACTGTGACATGTCTCTCTGGGAATAACCCCCAGCAGCTCCTACAATCCACAGAACTACACCAGCCTGACAACTGAGGCTCTCCAGTTGGCGCTGCACAAGTCCTGCTTCCAAATCCATAACCAACACTCACCCATCCAGCCTCAAGTAGGGCCTCTCCACTTTCAACTCAAGCCCAGCTCTGCCGTTCAGATTTAATCACACTGACTGTGCCCCACTCCAAGTCAAACACCTGCTAAGGGCATCCCATACTGATATACTTGTCATAAGAACCCTTCCAGGCCATTCTTATCCTCTGAGTCTCAAATGCCTGATTGGGGAAAATGGGAATAAATGACTTGTCCAAGGTCAGCCAGCCAGCAGAAAAAATTATTTGATTCTTGTAGATACTTAATGGGCTTCCCTACTGGCTCAGCGGTAAAGAATCTGCCTGCAATGCAGAAGAGCCTAGTTCAATTCCTGGGTCAGGAAGATCTCCTGGAGGAGGGCATGGCAACCCACTCCAGTATTCTTGCCTGGGAAATCCTATGGATAGAGGAGCCTGGTGGGCTACAGTCCATGGGGTCGCAAAGAGTCGGACACAGATGAGCAAGTAACACTTTGACATATGCTTAATGGGAAGTCCACTACTCTTTCAAGGGCTACCTGTGTTGTGAAAATTACCTGAGTTAATACTGGGTGGCCAAAATTTTCATTCAAGGGGTTCTGTAAGATGTTATGGAAACACACAAATGAAACTTTTGGCCACCCAATACATTCACCACCACCCTACGAGGTAGGTTTTGTCATTGCCCCCTTTTAGAGGAAACTGAGGTATGGAGAGCTGAAACAACCAGCCCAAGGCCATACTGCCGGGAAATGGAAGAGGCAGGATTTGAACCCAGGACTCCTGGCCCCAAAGTCCAAGGTCTAACCAACTATGTTACATTGCCTCTCTGCTTGGTAGGCTGGCTGGCCTCTGCATTTGGGTAGCCTGGCTCCAGACCAGGGGAGACCCACCGTACCTCATAAACCTTTCCTCAGCCCCAGGGCACTGTCCTTCCTGGGCCTTTGTCTCCCTGGATCCCAATGCATCTCCCTCAGAGCTCAATTTCCTGCTGTTGCTAAAAGTCTCACAATTTCCCAACAGCCTGAGAGCATGCAAGGGCAAGTTCTAACACAGAGGGTGCCATCACTCCCAACCTCTCTCCCGCCCCCACCATCTCCCCAGAAGGCTGGATATACCAGGGTCTTGGGTAGGGTAACTGACCTGCCATCCTCATAATATATAAAGGCAAACACTCAGGGTAATGGACCACATTGAAGGCTTTGTACCTAACCTGGCCCCCAACAGGGCTTCATTAGGGCTGCAAAGACTTGCCCAAGTCACACAGAGCTTTCGTTCCAATCCTCAGTGATCCAGAGGGAGCCTCAAGCCCTCGATGATGGGGACAGACATACTCATCACTGTTAAGTTAGTTTCAACTAAGCCGGCAAACTTACTGCTTCAGATCCTGGCTCAGCCACTTACTTCCCACCCCCGTAACATATACCCGGGAAGAAGTGATCCCAGTTCTGAGCCTCTCTGCCTTCCACGGTAACTCAGGCATCCTCCTATTTACAGCTTAAGAGGCCACTGGAGGAAATTCAATGAGGATGTACATGCAGAAGATCTGCACACGGAAAGTACTGGGAAATCTGCTATTCTTATTGTAGGAACTTAGCACACAGTTAAGATTTCCCCTTCCACTGATCCTCAGAGCTAGGAAACAGCCCTTTCTATCATGGAGCGCCTTTAGCAGTTAATCCACCTCGTCTAGTCTGTGTGCCCCTCTGAGTCACGAGAGGGGTAAGTGAGTATCCCTCACTCAGAGAGGGGTAAGTCCTCACTTAACTTCAGGACTGTGCCTGGCACACAGTAGGAGTCAAGGAAGAGTTCTAACACATGGGGGCGCCATCACTCCCCCTTCCCCAGGCCACCTCCCCAGAAGACTGGACACGCCAAAGGCTGCAAGATAACCAACCAACCATCCTCATAAAATCAGAGGGCAAAAACACCCAGGGTTAGGCCTTTTAGGACAGACTAGCCAGCTGTATGGCCCACTGATCCTCAATTATAAGTCAGAGAAATGCCTACATCCCTTCCCAAGTGATAATACAGTTGTTAGCCCAACAAATATTTATTGAGTACCTACTGTGTTTCCATATCTCATTAGGTACTGAGAGACAGTGGTGAACACGATCCCTATTCTTAGGAAATTTCCATTCTATCATAAGAGAAATGCTACAAACATGATGTCCACTGCCACCATGGCCCCAGTTGAGGGCCTTCTTGCATCTACTTGTTCTGTCCTATACTGTCTACTGCCCTCTCATTCTGAATTTGGGTTGCTCTCATGACTTACTTTGGCCAGTAGAATGCAATGAAATGACACTGCGCTAGTTCTGAGCCTAGGTCTCAAGAGGCCTGGCGAGCTTCCACTCTCCACCTGCTGAGACCCTACTATTGCCATGAGAACAGCCTGAGCGAGCCTGTTGGAGGATGAAAGTCCACAAGAAGGAAAGCCAGGACAGTCCAGTTGATGACCACTCACTCCCTAGAAGCAGAGCCATCCAGCTCTCAGTGGGCATACGAAGGATCCAGCCAAGAGCAAAGGAACGGCCCAGCTGAACTCAGCCCAAACCACCAATGGCAGAATTATGAGCAAAATAAATAGTTGCTGTTGACACCTGCTATATTAAGAGGTGGTTGGTTATTCGGCAATAGTTAGCCAATCCATAGGTGACCACTTGACAGTTCTATGAAGATAAAACTGAGAATGACTATCATGCGGGTGCTAGCTGAACCTGAAACTTTACTGATAAGACCTTGTAAAGTGTAAAGTGAGGTGCTGCTTGCTAACTCTCTACCATCATCCAGGTGTCTAACCCTGAACCACCCGCCCGCCCCACCCCGCTGCAACAGGCACACCGACCTTACAAGACAGGATGTTCCCAAAGGTGGAGAAGGTGTCGTACAAGGCCTTGTTATCAATGGAGTCCTCCAGGTTCTTGATGAAGATGTTGCCCACACCTGACTTACGAAGTCCTGGGTCTCGCTGGGACCACATGATGCGGATGGGCTGGCCTTTGATCACCTCAAAGTTCATGGTGTCCAGTGCCCGCTCCGCTGGACAGGAGGAGAGAAAGGAGCTAATTAAGGATATTTTCTTTCCCTGAGCCCTCAACAGCTTAATTGGGAGCTAAGCCAATCAATAAATGAGCCACTGGCTGGGTCTCATTCAAGATAAGAGCTTGAAGGCTCAAGAGGAATAAATAGAATTCATGTGTGTGACTTCCAGGTAGGATCTCCTTCAACTCTTTTATCATAGTGAAATAAGCATGAATTCCTACCCCCATTTTATAAAGACAAACTGAGCTCAGAAAGGGGAAATGATCAGGAGAGTCCCTATGACAAGGGTGGCAGCAGTTTGCAGAAAGCGAAGCTCAGAGGTGCTGGGTGGCAGAGTTGAGATTTGATCCCAAAGAGGATGGCTTTCAGGAAAGTGAACATCACGTCTCTGAGCCCACTTCTACACTTGGAAAGAGGTGCTGATGATTATACTACTCAAGGACTTCCCTGGTGGCTCAGTGGGTAAAGAATACGCCTGCAATGCAGGAGACTCAGGTTCGATCCCTGGGTTGGAAAGATTCCCTGGAGAAGAGCACGGCAACCCACTCCAGTATTCTTGCCTGGAGAACTCCATGGACAGAGGAGCCCGGTGGGCTACAGTCCACGGGGTCATAAAGAATCGGACACGACTGACTGACTAACACACTTTCTATATCTAACAGTGGGAGAGAATATCACCCACCTCCAGCTTGTCAGACAGACTGAAAATTAAATAACGTGTGACACTCCCCTGGTGGTCAAGTGACAAAGACTCCATGCTCCCAAATGCAGGGGGCCCGGTTCCATCTCTGGTCAGGGAACTAGATCCCACATGCTGCAACTAAGAGTTTGCATGCTGCAACTAAAAGAGATCCCGCATGTTGCAATAAAGACCAGGTGCAGCCAAATACATAAATAATTTTTTTTTTAGTGTTAAAAACTAAATAACCTGTGCAAAGCGCCTTGTGCCTAGCTCAAATAGGTATTTGGTAAACAGTAGTATGTCTAAGCACAACAGCATATGCCCATCGTCCTGCCAGGCGGCGTGCTGTCCCCATCTACAGGGACACTTCTGGTTTCAGAGGCAAGGAGAGGAACCGTGGAATACTCAGTGGGCAAGTTTGGAGAAGTCTGGGTTTTCCATCTAGTCCTGCCATAAACAGCCAGGAGTAAACTCCTTCTCCGGTCTGGAGCTCAATTTCCCATTCTATAAAATCAGGTTGTACAGGACTTGGCAGAAGACGGCAAGAGGCAGTGGCTGGGTGAAGCAGAGCAGAGGGGAAAGCTCCCTGGAATCCAGCTCAGTCACCTGCTGGGAAACCAGCCAAACCTCCCCAGCATTTGCCCTTCCCCGAGGAGGGAACCCCGCAGCCTCCCAGGAGCCTCAGGTAAAGGCGCCCCCTTGTGGACTTATCTGGGGCAGGCCTCTTCTGGTTACGTCTCCAGAGTCTCACACCTGCTATAGTTACCAGCATTTTTCTTAGGTTAGCACTTACCGAGGGCTTACAATGTACCATAAGACACTGGAACTGCTTCCTAGACACAATTCCCATTCCTTCCAGGTTCCTGGGGAACAAGCCTTAGTCCCATTTTACAGAAGAAGAGGTGCCAAGTGTGACGACTTGCTCAAGTTCACACCCTCATGGCAGAGCTCCAACAAAACCCAGCGCTCTTGATTTTTCTCCTCTCGGCTCTGAACCGAAGTCAGGACATACCCAGCTGGTAAGCCCTGATCGATCCTATCAGTTCTGAGAAATGGGCTGTGGACTCCGGAGGGGAGGCAGCTTTTCGGGGTTCCCCAAAGTGGAGGCGCCTGATGCAGACCTCGGGATCCGCTGTCAGGAAGGGCCGCAGACCGAGGCCGAGCACCCCTGGCTGCCCCACCCACCATCACCTGTGCCTTCTTGGGCACAATCTTCCTCACCAGGTGGTGTGCGTTGCTCTCCTCCCAATCACTCTAAAAGGCAGGTACCACCCCTATTTTGCAGACAGGTAACCGAAGCTCAGAACGACTCATTTGCTCAGTCAAGGTCGCACCGTTGCTGGCCTTCTAATCCCAGGTCTGGCTGACCCCAAAGCCCTTGGCTGTTTTCACTCGGCAGCATCACCTCTCTTCCGGAAGGCGGAGCACCAAACAGGGTACGGGGCACACTAGCTGCTAGGTCCTGTCTCAGGGCCCCCCTCCTGTAACTCTGGATCTGTTTCCCTGGCTGCAAAATGGAAGACGCGGGAGTAGCCAGCGGGAAAGCGCACAGGTGGCTGGGATACAGTCTGTCTGTCTGTCCGTCGCCCTCCCCGCCCCCCACTCCCCCGGGGGCTCACCGTCCGCTGGCTGCTGGAAGTTGATGTAGGCATAACCCAGCGAGCGGCGAGTGGCCACGTCGCGGCACACGCGGATGGACAGGATGGGGCCAGCGGGCAAGAACTTCTCGTAGAGCATGGCCTCGGTCACGTCCGGGTGCAGGTCGCCTACGTAGAGCGAGGCGAGCGGGTAGCCCGGGCCGCTGGCGTTCATGGTGGGCGCGCGGCCCCGCGCTCGGCGCCCGCGTGCGCTCACCCGGGCGGGACACGGCAGCGGGGGCGCGCGGGGCGGAGGCGCTCTTCCCACCACGTCCGCCCCCGGCCTTGACCGCGCCCGCCGTCCCGAGCCAATCGCCAGAGCGCTCGGGTCCCGCCCCCGCAGCTGGGACCCCCCTCAGCCTTCAAGAAGCCCCAGGTGGGGGGCATCTCGCCCCGGGACGGGAAGAGGGGAGAGTCCTCACCTGGCCCCGGGTAGGGCTCCGGGCTGGCGCCAGCGGCGCAGAGAGACGGCACTCCATGGCAAGAGACCTGGGTTTTGATCCCCATCACGTCTTTGTCCTTCGCCCGTCTCCCCTCGCTGTGAAATTTAGAGGATTCCCTCTTCACAAGGATGAAAGGCTACCGAGTGCTCTGTGCGTTTTACAAACGCGAGAATTCCCTGCAGGATGCCGTTTCAAAACCTGTGGACCTACCCTCCTGAAAGGAGGCTTTCTGTCATCAAGACAGCCTGGGTTTAGTCCCAGCCATCTGGAACCCTTTTGGTGATATGCTTTTGCGCCCGCAACCCACGGCACAGGATGGGGGATCCTGGTTCCCCGGCCAGGGATCGAACTCATGCTGGGTGCACTGGAAGCACGCGGTGGGGTTCTTAACCACTGGAAGGCCAGGGAAATCCCCCGGCTTGGTGATTTGGGACTGAAGGCTCCATGTGAGAATTTCAGACCGCTCTAAGGCCTTCCTTGACCGGAGTTCTGCCAAGAGCCTTTCATGGAACATTCCCTGATCATCTCTTTCAGCGAAGGGATCCCACTTGTGCTCCACACCGAAGGTTTACCAAGTCCAACCTCTGTGGACACTGCAGGGACCTAACAGATCAAGGTCATGGTGGTGGTCTCACACTAAGCACCAAGACCCTTCTGTCAGTCTTCGTTGGCAGCCCCAATCTGTGGTGTGGAGTCCTTTTTGAAAATATTGGTCCAACCTACCGTGAAATACTTCCCCTGAGGCTCTCCTGCTTCAACAAAACAGGCAGGTTCCCACTGACCTTTGGCTGGGTGTGACAAGTGGAATAGCTTGGGAACCAGGGGCAGGAGTGCATCTTGGCTGCCCCACCTACACTATGAAGCATCAACCACTTCTGCTTGGGCTTAATTTATCTTCCTGTCTTGACCCCCTCCTTCATCCTTGTGGGAATGTGGATGTTTTCATCTTTTTGGCTGCACCCACCCTGGCTTGCAGGATGTTAAGTTTCCTGATCAGGAAGCAAACCTAGGTGCAGTGAGTGAAAACGCCCAGTCCTAACCACTGGACTGCCAGGGAATTCCCAATGTGGATGTTCTGAGACTGGGGCAAACCCCATGAGGAAACTCAATGCTGCAGGCTCTTAGATGATGTTAGGGCAGATAACAGAGCCTGAACAACTTTGGAGATGACTAGGACTTCTGCTACCATCTTCTTTGGTTACATCTCAGGGTTTTAAAAGAAGTGGTGGTGGTGTATGAGTGGGATGCAAAGTACTAGTCCATATCACTAAGTCATTGAAACCACAGATGAGGCTCTAACACCTGGATGGTTTGTTGTGGAAGGTGGACAGGTTCTGTGTTCATTCAAGGCAATTTCTTCCCAACACAACTTCTGGCTCCTTTTGAAGACTGAAAAGTGAAAGTCGCTCACTGGTGTCCAGCTTTTTGCAACCCCATGGACTATACAGTCCGTGGAATTCTCCAGGCCACAATACTGGAGTGGGTAGCCTATCCCTTCTCCAGTGGATCTTCCTGACCCAGGAATTGAACCGAGGTCTCCAGCATTGCAGGCAGATTCTTTACTAACTGGGCTATCTGGCTCAAAGTGATGAAGTGAAGCTGCTGCCTCCTTTTGAAGAGTAGAGCCCCAAGTGTGCTCAGGAGTCAGCTGGTTCCAGTGATGATACGGGGCACGCCACACATCAGTGCATCAGCCAACTAACTGATAAAATTTTTATTTCACTTTTGAGTTTTTACACTTTTCCTGATTATTTCGTGTAAGGTGGAAACTAGAACTGTTTAAAAGACATACACAAATCTAGTACATCAATAACCGGGGTTTTTTCTTTTTTGCTATACTATTTTCACAACCACGGGTGTGCTTGCTAGGCAATATAACCATCACAGAAGCAAACGTGAGGCAGAATACTGGTGAGGAAAAACAAAGCAAGAGAGCTACCAGATATACAGACAGGCTCGTTCCACATTCACTACTGCATTTTCAAGCGGCAAGTATTAACTGCACATTTTTGTTCAGCTAGAAAGGAGGTTTTTTTTTTTTCTTTTTTTCCTTTTGGTTTGTTTGAAATCAGTGCATGAATGTTTCTTTTCTTATTTCAGCAGATGGACAAACAGATGGGACACTACGGCTACGTGGAATGTTCGGGGAGGAAGGTAGAGACTGAGACTGGTAGGCCGGGCTATTCCTGACTCTCCCCATCGCGGTGTTCATGCAACTTCCCTGACATTTGTCTGTGAACTTGACGGGATGGGTACCCTTGGGAGAGCTGGAGACAGGTGCTAACAAGCATTATCAGGGTTGGCTGCAATATAAAGAGAAACCATGGATATTTAAAAATACTTTTTGGAGTCAGATCTTGGTGTGACTGAAGAGCAACCACCGTGCTGAGAACTGGAGGAAGACAGAGCTGAAATGTGGGAAGCTCTTTTCAACTCTCTGAAGCAAGGCTGGCTCACCAAAGTGCTCGCCAACATCCCTCACCCCCCTGTAGGCCCCCTGTCCCTGCCCATCTAGTACTAAATCATGAACAAAAGGCAAAGAGAGAGAATGCACAAAGAAAAAAATGTACGGAAGCAGAAGGACAGAAATTTAGAGAAGACTAAAGTCAACAGTCAAAAAGGACTGTGGGAAAGAATGTTTAGATTTCAAAATTTTAAAGCCCCAAGCTAGGAAGAACCCAAACACTGAGTACTTAACTCCTCAAGTGAAAGACAATCTCTGCAGAACATTATTCTTAAAGGTATTACCCAGGAAACAGATAAGGCCATTCATAAGATACACGGCTTTTTTTTTTTTTTTTTTTTCCATCTTGAGCTCACGGTTACAGGGAAAACAGATTCCACTACCTAAGCACAAGCTGCCCATCAGCAAACATGCTGCTATCTAGGGGAAGGGGCTGGAGTCACAGGTGGTCTATGAGCACTGGACCACTGCATGCTGTCATAACCCAGTTATCTGCTGCCAGGAATGTTCATTTCTGGCTTCGAGTTTCCATGGAGGAAGACACTGTGGCCATCTGTGGTCACGAACTTTTCAGTGGCAACAAGCCCCAACATACCAAGTGTCTAAAAGCCCTGATCAGAATGGGCAGAATCACTAGAAATTACTGTAAAACTCGAATGCCAAATGAGAGGTGACCCACTCCAAGTCCCAGTGTCACAATAGAATCTATAACTTTCTGTACAACTTTACAATGGAACTGTATTTCAGGGACAACTGTTTTGAATCAAATTTAACTTTCCAAAAAGTTACACATAATTCAGGTCTATTTTTTTTCCTACCAGTAAGAGTTCTGCTAAATTACAAAACCCCATAATCACAGTGTTCAGTTTGGTTTTTTTTTTTTTTAAAAATGAAACACACAGTAATCCTGTCAATGTTAATCAAAATCAAAACTTCAGAATGCCGTGGCATTTATGTGACCAATCTGAATTTTAGATACAAATACCAGCTGTTCATCCCATGGACCATTTTTGCTAGGCTGAGGCTGTGAAAAATTGAAAGTCGACGTACGTTTCTTTTTTTTTTTTTATCGCACAAAGGGATATATGTGGAGGGTACAGAGTGACACTGAAGAGATCACGAAGCACGGTAGACATTAGTTCTCTCCCTCCCCAGCATCTCCTTCGTCTCCCTGGTTTTCCGACGTCCACAGCTGCAAGAGAAAAACAGAGCTATAAACAAAGTAGGGCTCTCAGGACTTTCTCGGGGAGGTGGCCCATTCTGTATCACCTCATCTCAACTGTTTATAATTCTTCTCATATGACTGCAGACAGTGACAGCAAAGGTCCAAACTTCAGCAGGCGTTTATAACCCATTAAACAAATTACACGTCCAGGGCACAAGTCCTGTCCTGAGTCTCGGGCTATGAGGCAGAGGACCAGGAACAAGCCATGAGCCCCCCCGCGGGAGCAGTCACGGGACGGCGGCACTCACAGTGAGATTGTCCCTCAGCAGCTGCATGATCAGGGTGCTGTCTTTGTAGGACTCTTCATTCAGCGTGTCCAACTCAGCAATCGCCTCATCAAATGCCTGAAACAAAGAGCCTTTAGCTAAGAGGTCACAGCTTCCTTGGAACTAGTTTAGCCCCGTTTTCCTCCTGCTACCAAGTGACTTTCCATTTCTCTTCCTGTACAGTATTCTTGGGGAACCTAGGTTATTGTTACCTTGCTTGCTAGTCATGTCAGTAAACATGTGATGCTGGTTTCCAAAGCATCAACCAACCATGACAAAAATTCCTAGGTAAGAACTTCACTGTACCTATCAAGTCAACAAGTATTACTCATTCTAAATTAATTCACATGATATTTGAATTACCAAAGACATTTCTAGTAATCCCTCCTCCTCTTTTTCATTAAGCGAAAAAACAAAAGGTTTAAATACAGGAGATAAATGGAGATGGGAAGTTCACATCACTAAATCCGAACTTCAATTAAGTGATGGAACTCTGAGCATTCATTTCACACAGTTTCTACCAATTAAAAAAATGCTCAAAGACTGTGCATATTGAAACATGACAAAAACACGAAGAAAAGGCAGTTTTCTACCCGAAAAAGACAAGACGTAATTCAGGACACAAAGAAACAGGATCTGACTTCCTTCTCTACACCTCCTGCCATAACCTCCCGCCTCAGTACAAGGACGACACTGTGGAGCAGAGGCCTACAGCCCAGGGCGTGCCGAGAGCAACACACTTCGTCCTCCCTGGACTGTCTACAACCTCCACCCCAAGAGAGAAACCGAACAACTCAAATGCCAATCAGCATGAGGTACTGAGAAGACGTCAAGAAGTAATAGCTCTGTACTGACTCCATAAAAGATGGAGTCAATACAGATGGTTTCTCCTACCCCCAGAAAAATCTTCACAGAAGTCCAAAACAATGAGTTACGTTCAGGTAATTTTAAAACACAAGGTTCTAGAAGGCATGAGCATTTTTACTATCAGAAACCCCAGAAGGTCCTTCTCACCGTTTTTGCCAGGCTGCAAGCCTTTTCAGGAGAGTTTAGAATCTCATAATAAAAGACGGAGAAATTAAGTGCCAGGCCCAGTCGAATGGGGTGTGTAGGCTGCATTTCTTTCTTACTAATTTCAAATGCTTCTTGGTAAGCCTGCTGGGAGTTCGACACAGTGGCTGTAAGAAAGAGAAAAAACATGAAAGGGTGGGTCTTTCATAAGGCTGCATTGTACGCCCGATCCACTACCAAATTATTTTGCCAAGCTGGGCTGGAGCAAAGGTGCCGTCAAATGTCTCTACTGCCCACTTAGTAACCGTCTGTTACACATGGACTCTAACCTGAGTACTGTGTGAAATGCTCTGAGGGAAGACAAAGACAATGATGACAAAAGTCTACAAAAGCAGTTAGGAAATACAGGAATAACTCTGAACAAGACGGAACATGGAAAGCAATGTGCTCTAATGAAAAGATCGTGGACTTCAGTCAAGACGCAAAACTGGAATGAATCCCCAACTCTTAATTGTGTGGTTTGGACTGAGTGAAAACCTCTCTGAGTCCTGGTGTCCTTATCAGAAAAAAAGGACAGACTCCCACCAACACTCCTAGAGTTGTGTGAGGGATAAATGAGACACACAGGAGGCACTTAATAAAGCTAACACTCGTGTATGACAAAAGAAATGCATCTCTCTTTACCATGGCAGTTTTACTCTATCAAACATTTTAAAGTTTCACATCTAAGACAGTTAGCAAACAATCCTTAAAATAAAGATCTTTTTAAATGCATACTGCACCAGACTTTGAACACCCCCACACTTGTCCCTTCGGTGTATCTGTCAACCCCATGACCCTGTTCAGAGGCTTCCCAGGTGGCACTAGTGGTGAAGAACCTGCCTGCTAATTAACACAGGAGACACAAGAGACGCAGGTTCGATCCCTGGGTCAGGAAGATCCCCTGCAGGAGGAAACGGCAACCCACTCTAGTATTCTTGCCTGAAAAATCCCATGGACAGAGGAGCCTGGCAGGCTACATTCCATGGAGTCACAGAGTCAGACATGACAGAGCACCTGAGCTCACTCACACAGCACTCATGACTGTTTATCAATGGTCAGCACAGGCTGTGGTTCTTTAAATTCTGACTACAGACCAAGCAAAGACTCGAAATTATTATGAAGATGGTCTCTGCTACTGGTCAAATTCCTCAAAAAAAAAAAGAAGAAAGAAAAGAAAAAAAAAGTTACTTACTTTGTTTATTGTCTCCAGATGCCACCTCAGAAAGATATCTAAAATAATCGCCTTTCATTTTCAAGTAGAACACCTTACTTTCTGGCTGTGTAGCATTGGGAATAAGGTATTTATCCAACAGCTCCTAAAAAATGATCCACATTCTGTTAAGAATCTGGAAATATTACTTACAAGATGTTAAAATTATGTTTGAGATTTGAGATACTACCACTTCTAAATAATTGGGGGGAGTGGGGACGTGATTGCAAAATATATAATTTCCATCCAAAGTTTTAAAATAGTTGTTAGCCCAGGTCATAACAGATGCCAGTATCCACTAAAATCCACTTTGACAGTCCAATAAAGGGTTAAAACACAGCCATACAACGGCATGCTACACAGGCATTAAAAATGACGATGTAGAACTACACTGATAATGTGGAAAGGCTCTCCAAAAGAAGGCTGAGTGGGGAAGAAGAAAAACGGATAATAAATACCAAGTGAATCCTATTTTAATATCAAAATAGATATATGCACATGCATATAAATACCTAAGGGAAAAATCTAGAAGGATATTTATCAAGATGTTAACAATGGTTCTCTAGGTGGTAGTATTAGAAGTGATTTTTTTATTTTCTTATTTATACCTTGTGCTTTAAAAAAAAAAATTCGTATTAATTCTGTAATTAAAGAAAAAAAAAAAAACTTTCCACTAGGGAAGAAAAAGGGTGATACTAGGGAGAAATTCCAAGAACTAACTTTAGAATCGCTCAGACCTGGGTAAAAATCCCTCCGCTGCTGCTTACCATCTGTATGACCCTGGACAAAGGACCTGATCACCCTGATCCTGTTTCCTCAGCTACACAAGGGGAAGCCTAACAGCCATCTCCTAGTGCAGTTACGAGGATAAATGAGCCAATGTTCAGAGTGCTTAACACGCCGCCTGGCACTAGTAAGCACTCCAAAAGTAGCTAAGACTATTATTAATAATAAATTCCTTTAAACATTTATGCTTACAACAAAAGCAGTTCTGAAGGAGTCCACGCTTCGTATACAGAGCAATATTTTCGAAGAGTTGTTTTAGAATGTGGCATCCTGAAAAACTGGTTAAGAGGCAGTAAGTACCATGCTTTTCTTCACATTCTTTCAGATGCTCGTAAAAGCTGGTCTACCGTTCAGGAATTAGGGAACTTTCTTGCCTTGGGAGTGCATGCCATACTTCATCTGAGTACCAGATGTACCTAACATTCGGGAATTAGCGCACCATTAACAAACCCCCAAATGACCAACAGGCAACAAATTTAGCCACGACACTCTTACACCAAGAAATCTAACAAAAAAAAAAAAAAAATTTAAACAGCAGCTTGATGCAAAAGCTTAGCAGTAAGGGGGACTGAATCAATCAAAGTGAGAGGATGCGGGGGGGCGGTAGTCGTTTTAATAATCTGTGCATTCAGACAGGGTGCGACTCCTTATGGGTTAGACATGAGGAGTCCTGCCTGATGGCTAACAAGCTCTGTACTGGTTTTCAAAAGAAAGGTGTCAAGGGCAGTAACTTGGAAATGCAGCCAGCAGGGGAGGAGGTAGAACCACAAGTGTGAATTCCTTTTCCCTTCAAAGCAGCCCTCAACCATTCATTTTTACCTGATTTCACCTGGAAGAAAAAAGAAAATTCCCAGTGGGCTCAGGACGTGAGGGACAGACAGTGTGATCATGATTTGCTCGAGGGTATGAGGCTCTCCCACCCACCCCCAGGTCACGGCTCAAGGGAAAGCAGTGAAGAATCAGTGGTTCAACTTAGGTTCACATGAAACACTGCAGCGCAGAATCCCACCACTTGTGATTTGCCTTTAGAACGTAGGCCCAAACTGATGGACAGGGCTAACTTACAAAAACTACCGCTGTGCAGGGGCCAGGGATTGGCTGAAAGAAGGTCAGCTTTCGGCTCCCCTCTCCCCTACTGGAGAGGGCACCGCCGTCAGACTAACACAGAGAACAGCCTCTCTGTGGTTGCATCTATCGAAAATTCTGCCTCTCTGGCCTCAATTTTTAAAGAAAAGATGGAGGGATGTTGAGCAAACGTTCCCATTTTCCAGAGTTCTTTAGAAGAGAGAGGAAAATATCCCACAAGTGACGAGCAACCTCTGATCAGGTAAGAGCTGAGGGGAAAAAAAAAAAAAATCACATTGTGTCCTTAAAACTTAGTTGCAAATGGTGTGCGGCTTCCCAGTATATTCAGACACCTTTCTCAAGAGCTGTTTGAGAGCTGGCATTTGTTCATGAAATGAACACTATCAGGAGGTGTTCTTTAGAGCAGGAACACGGGCCCCTTACCAGCACGTCGTTGCAGATGTCCTGCAGCTCAGCCTCGATCTTCTCGCGGTACTCTTTGCCCATCTGCTGCTTCTTCTCGTTCCGCTCAGTTTTCTGTTCGATGCTGGAGATGACACGCCAGGACGAACGGCGGGCACCGACCACATTCTTGTAGGCGACCGACAGCAGGTTTCTCTCCTCGTTGGAAAGCTCGTGCCCCTGCTCCGTGACCGCCTTCATGGCTGCAGCCATGTCATCGTAGCGCTCGGCCTGCTCGGCGAGCTTGGCTTTCTGTACCAGTTCACTTTTATCCATGGTCATTCCCTAGAAGGAGAGGGAGAGAGAAAGTGAACATCAGGCTTCGAGGCCCAGGAGGTGCATATGTGCCAATCTCCTTCCAACCCATCTGGGAGGAAACACAGCTAAATGGGAAATGTCTATTCCCAAAAGCCTCCGGTAATACTGGGCAGGAGCACCCACAGGGTTAGGAACTTTGCTAAAAAGGTGTTTTTACTTTTTAGCCATTTAATCTTCCCAGCAGTCCTACAGGTAGATACGTTCACAACACTCCCTTCCCCCTCCATGAGGTGAAAAAGTGGAGGTTCAGAGAAGCCAACTGCTGTGTCCAGGGCAACACAGCCAGGAAAGCAGAGAACCAGAACTCAAACACACATCTGTCTCTCGAGCTGTTTTCTTCCACTTTCCTAATCTGCCTCCTCAATGCCAGAGATGGCTTAATTCTTTAGAAGCTTATGTTAAACATACAACCTTTTCTTCTTTCAAGAGATAATCTGGTTTTCACCAAATCTGTTTTTCCCCATACTACAGGGAAAAACACCATGCGATGATTGTTTCAATCAACCTTAAAGCAAAAGATAGGACTTTCAGTGTTATATTTGGCAGTGCCCATCAAGTGGTAGGTAGGTACCTTAAACATACGGGCCATTTTTATCCCATCTTCTGCAAAGTGCTAACTTTGGTACAAGGACACACTGTCCACAAGAGCAGATCTGGCTCTACCTTGCACCAGCTCAGCTGCTTACAAGAAACATGACCTTGGTCAAATCACTCAGCTTCTGAGAGCTTCCGTCTGCTAACTGGAGAAGAAGAACACTGCAAACTCTCTGGGGGCCACTGTGAGGTGCAAGTGACCTCATCTGTGTGGAGGCGCTGCGGAGAGCCTAGGGCAGCGGCCCCAACCTTTCTGGCAGCGGGAACTGATTTCGTGGAAGACAGTTTTTCCACCAACCGGGGATGGGAGTGGGATGGTTTCAAGATGATTCAAGCACATGACGCTTTTCGTGCACTTTATTTCTAACCTGAGGCGACTGCTGATCTGACAGGAGGTCCCAGTCCATGGCCTGGAGGTCAGGGACCCCTGGTCGAGAGCATTATACACAAATACCAGGCACTGACTGTACATAGTACAGACTTAGAGAATACATAGAGAGACCTGGGTGGATTCACCAAGATGCACAGCAACAGAACTGTGAGCCGTAATTGAGTCTGTTTAAAAGTCTTCCTGAAACAGACAAAAATCTTGGTGATTTCAGCTTTTCATTTTCTCAAACCCTCTCTACACCAATCAGTGAATACCTCTTAAAATGATTCACCTCACCTCAGTCAATTCCCAACTATACTAATCACCATTACGGAAATTCCCTGGGGGCCCAGTGGTTGGGACTCTGCTCTCATTGCCAAGGGCGTGGATTTGATCCCTGCTTGGGGAACTAAGATCCCACAAGCCTCAAGCCAAGGCCAAAAAAACAAACAAGGCAAAAATAGCCACCATTAATATAATGCAATAATTTTTGGATAACATGTAGCTAAAAAAAATTTTATTAACCAATAAGAGATAAGTTTTATGTACTGTTGGTTTAAATTTCAATTGTATTCACCTATGCCACCGTGTTAAAATACACTAATATCCTGAGGTGGAAAAAAATAAACTACTACTTATAGTATCTTATAACAGTAGTGGGAATACCAATATTTTTAAAACAAATGCTTTCATTATTTTATACATCATATCACAATTTAAGACTCTGGTTTTGCCTTCACAGCCATTTCTGTATTTTCAAAAGAGAAATTCTATAGACAAGACTCTACCACATGAAAATGTCTTATTAGATGAAGGACAATTTTAAGATACACCCTAAATCTAGACAATTTAGAAAGAGTTGGTGCTCCAGTTCAGAACTGTGAGTTTTCTTCCCACCTCTTTCTATCTAAATCATATTAAGAGCTGTGTCCTATGTAAGGCTTGCTAACTCTAATCTTACACTCTAAGGTAAGACTCCCCTTGACCTGTCTGACATCTTCACCCACATCACTAGCATGAGCCTACAGCAGAGATAGCAATCCATCTGCTCACCGACATCTCCCAGCAGCCCCTCTGCACTCAGGAGGGGTCATGTGGCTCATTCTGTTCAGTAAGGATAAAGGATGCTACTTCCAGGCGCTGACACTGCAAAAAGCCACGCGAGGCTCTCTTGCCTTGCAGCAGCCACATCGCCTGGACGGTGCTGTCACAGAACTGCAGTCTCTAAGCCTGAGTCCCCGAGAGACTGGGCAGTGCGGTGGACATGCAGGGTGAAAAGGAAATAAACCCTGCTGGCTGAAGCTACTTAGACACCGGGGCTGTTTGTTACGGCAACACAACTTAGTCTACTCTGATACACGTGCGTCACAGGTACACTTGCCATCCTCTTAAAATCACATACGTTCTCCATACATCTTTCTTGATCATGACAACTTTCTGATCAGGATACTATCTTCACCATTAGACAACCCTACTGCATGGTCTAAGAGGCAGAAAGAAGCCAACTTTTAACAAATTTTTAGAAATTTTCCAGTCTGTAGATTAATTCAGAGTTAGAAGTTACTTAGTACATAAACAGCACCTGTGCAACTCTACCCAGGAACAATCCTAATTAATAACAGTCCTGGCCAAAGCCAATTCAAAGTGAAGCCATCCCATGGAATTATTACAGAAGAGTAATAGAAAATACAATTAGCACTGCTAAAGGATACTGTGAAACTCTTCAGCCTACTAGGCTCCCCAATTAAGGTCCCCTCACCCCCCACTTCTCTTCCCAAACATTAAAAGTTCAACCATACCTTTCCAAAGAATCCTGACTACTCCCTGAGACCAAACGTACACGCCCTATTTCTCA
Organism: Muntiacus reevesi; assembly: GCF_963930625.1. Taxonomy (NCBI): domain Eukaryota; kingdom Metazoa; phylum Chordata; class Mammalia; order Artiodactyla; family Cervidae; genus Muntiacus; species Muntiacus reevesi. Next base: position 71,257,973 of record NC_089250.1, on the reverse strand, counting down.
AAATAAAATGTGGCCTTTCTGGTTTGGAGCTGACTATTTCAGGCTTCTTTGGGATCCCTGCAAGAGCTCTTAGAGATGGAGAACCATCATGATACAGTAAAACTGAATGCATGCCTTAAAAAATGTAGCCATCTATTTAAAAATTTCTTACCTACAACCCCCCCCCCCAACTTACAACAAACAAAATCCATAGCTAAATGTCTGATGCCTACTGCTTACATAACTTGTGCTTATATAACAAGGATTTTGAAGCAGCTAGACCAATTTCAACAGGAAACGGGTTACACAACACCCAGCAGTTTGGAGGGAGGCAGCAGACAAGGGAGAAATGAAATTGTTCCTATTTCTACATCCTAATAAACCTCCTATCCATCATCTTTCCCTAGTCCCACTGCTCTCAGTCTTTCATTTTCTTTAACCCCCTTCATATCCACTATCAGATCCATTTTAAAGCTCTGATCAAAGTCACTCTGCTCAAAATTCTTTAAAGTTCCCAACTACTGCCAGTAAAGTCAGACTTCCTCCCTTGTCAGTGTAGACTTTCCAAACTATCTTCCCAGACTTTTGCCCAAAGAGGCCTTCTACACAGTAGGTGCTTCTGTCAGAATGGTTTTCTTCCACATGCTTTTTGGTCTTTGCTCATCCAGTACTCCCTCTACCTGGAATAGCCATTCCCATTTATTCTGCATTTAAAATTCTTCGAGCATGGCTCAAATGACACCCCCTCCATGAAACCTTTCTTAAGCTGCTTAACCTAAGCTGTCTAATAAGACTGCCTAGGCCACATGTTAAAATTTTACTGTTTCGGATATATGGAGTTAATTTTTTAAAATTACTAAAATTAATTTCATCTTTTCCCCTCACATTTTAAAGGTAGCTACCAGGTAATTTTAAACTACATGGGACTCACATTCTATGTCTACTGGACAGCACTGCTCTAAGCTGAAAAGTTTCACAAAGCATTTCATCTACACTTCTCTTTAATGTCTTATCACGTTTCCTCAGTACTAAAATTATTTGTCTACATCCCTTAAGTCCCCTCCCACACTACAAACCCCTTTAGGGCACATCCCCCGCAGCACCTTGCAGAGAATCAGCATGAACAAATTTTCACTGAATGAACGAACAGATCCTAAAATGGCAAATCTGCTAGAGTTCTGTCTCTTCTCAAATAATTCAAATCACCTATTCTTCCTAAGCACATTAAACCCTCATTACATCCGTACCTCTCTCCATGTACTTCTTTTTTTTTTCACCATGTACTTCTGATTCCAAAACTCCCCTCAGTCATGCCCGGATTCTTACTCAAGAACTTCTGATGACTCTCTTTTGGCTACTCCATCCAACTGAAATTCTTGTCTGGCTTGCAAAGTCCTTCATAATTTGGATCTTCTGTACCTGTTTCTCATCCCCTATTCTCCAACATGTACCCTTCTCCCAGGATGAGCATCACCAGACACCCTTAAATGTCGGGCTTAAACATGTCTGAAATTACTTCTGTAGTTTCCTATTTACTTCCTGCCGAGGTAAACGCTATCCATCCATGTAGGGCTAGAAAGCCTTCCCTGACTACCCTAGTCCCCCTGATCTACCTGGACTACAAATTCAAATACACTGTAGCCTCTTACACAGCCCACGCTTCTCTAGGCCTCCATTCTATATGCTCTACGGTCCAGGTGATGAGTGGTGGACCATGTACAGCGTGTCACATGTATGTCTTCCGAAGGAAGACTTCACGTTTCTTTCTCATCTAATGCCTAAAACTCTGCCAAGTACAAAACTAATACTCAAGTAAGTATCTGTGAATTTTTTCACCAAGTCATTACTGGGAGGCTACTTGTACGTGGTGTGAAGAGAGGCCTCTTGTGAGAGCAGGGGCTTCCACATGGCCTTGTCAGTTCAGTCTCTCAGTCGTGTCCAACTCTGCGACCCTATGGACTGCAGCACACCAGGCTTCCCTGGCCATCACCAACTCCTGGAGCTTGCTCAAACTCATGTTCATCAAATCGGTGATGCTATCCAACCATCTCCTTTTCTGTCATCCCCTTCTCCTGCCTTCAATCTTTCCCAGCATTAGCGTCTTTTCCAATAAGTCTGTTCTTCACATCAGGTGACCAAAGTACCGGAGCTTCAGCATCAGTCTTTCCAATGAATATTCAGGACTAATTTCCTTTAGGATTGACTAGGTTTGATCTCCTTGCTGTTCAAGGAACTCTCAAGAATCTTCTCCAACACCAAAGTTCAGTTCAGTTGCTCAGTCAGGTCCAACTCTTTGCGACTCCATGACCCACAGCACACCAGGCCTCCCTATCTATCACCAACTCCCAGAGTGTACCCAAACCCATGTCCATTGAGTCGATGATGCCATCCAACCATCTCATCCTCTGTCGTCCCCTTCTCCTCCTGCCCTCAATCTTTCCCAGGATCAGGGTCTTTTCCAATGAGTCAGCTCTTCGCATCAGGTGGCCAAAGTATTGGAGTTTCAGCGTCAGCATCAGTCCTTCCAATGAACACTCAGGACTGATCTCCTTTAGGATGGACTGGTTGGATCTCCTCACTGTCCAAGGGACTCTCAAGAGTCTTCTCCAACACCACAGTTCAAAAGCATCAATTCTTCTGCACCCAGCTTTCTTCATGGTCCAATTCTCACATCCATACATGACTACTGGAAAAACCATAACTGCCTAGATGGACCTTTGTTGGCAAAGTAATGTCTCTGCTTTTTAATATGCTGTCTAGGTTGGTCATAGCTTTTCTTCCAAGGAGCAAGCATCTTTTAACTTCACGGCTGCAGTCACCATCTGCAGTGACTTTGAAACCCAAGAAAATAAAGTCAGCCACTGTTTCCACATCTATTTGCCATGAAGTGATGGGATCGGATGCCATGATCTTGGTTTTTTGAATTTGAGTTTTAAGCCAGCCTTTTCACTTTCCTCTTCCACTTTGATCAAGAGACTCTTTAGTTTCTCTTCGCTTTCTGCCTTAAGGGTGGTGTCATCCACATATCTGAGGTTATTGATATTTCTCCCAGCAATTTTGATTCCAGCTTGTGTTTCATCCAGCCCAGCGTTTCACATGATGTGCTCTGCATATAAGTTAGATAAGCAGGGTGACAATACATATCCTGGATGGACTCCTTTCTCAACTTGGAACCAGTCCACTGATCCACGTCCAGTTCATTTCTTTTTTTTTTTTTTTAAGTCTTTATTGAATTTGCCGCAATGTTGCTTCTGTTCCATATCTTGGTTTTCTGCCTAGGAGGTATGTGGGATCTTAGCTCCCTGACCAGGGATCAAACACTCACCCTCTGCATGGGGAGATGAAGTCTTAACCACTGGACCACCAGGGAAGTCCCCATGTCCAGTTCTAACTGTTACTTCTTGACCGGCATACAGATTTCTCAGGAGGCAGGTCAGGTTGTTTAGTATTCCCATCTCTTGAAGAATTTTACAGTTTGCTATGATCCGCACAGTCAATAAAACAGAAGTAGATGTTTTTCTGGAACTGTCATGTTTTTTCTATGATCCAACAGATGTTGGCAATTTGAACACTGGTTCCCCTGCCTTTTCTAAATCCAGCGTGAGTATCTGGGAGTTCTCGGTTCATGTACTGTTGAAGCCTGGCTTGGAGAATTTTGAGCATAACTTCTGCTGGCGTGTGAAATGAGTGCAATTGTGTGGTGGTTTGAACGTTCTTCAGCATTGCCTTTCTTTGGGACTGGAATGAAAACTGGCCTTTTCCAGTCCTGTGGCCACTGCTGAGTTTTCCAAATTTGCCAGCACATTGAGTGCAGCACTTTTCACAGAATCATCTTTTAGGATTTGAAACAGCCCAGCTAGAATTCCATCACCTCCACTAACTTTGTTCGTAGTGATGCTTCCTAAGGCACATTTGACTTTGCATTCCAGGATGTCTGGCTCTAGGTGAGTGATCACACCACTGTGATTATCTGGGTCATGAAGATCTTTTTTATACAGTTCTTCTGTGTATTCCTGCCCCCTCTTCTTACTATCTTCTGCTTCTGTCAGGTTCACACCATTTCTGTCCCTTACTATGCCCATCTTTGCATGAAATGGACACAGCCTTGTCAGCTTGGTCACACTCAGTCTTTCAATTTCTGAACCGTTGCCCTAACAGCAGCTTCCTAGGGGCAGAACAGCTACACCCGTGAAAAAGACAGACGAGGAATTAAATAATAAATGTGGAAATCTTTTTTAAAAAAGTACACAGCGCAAAACAAATTGGAAGTAGTGTGATTCCTCTAATATATCGACAGATCACTGTTAGCCCACAAATGTGAGCCTGAAATTTAAAAAAAGGAAAATAAAGGAGCCATGAGAAGGAAAAGAAAGTCTAGACTAATCTTGTACAGGAAGAGGGTATAAGGTTCACATTCCAGATAAGACTCCACCCTTCAGTGTCCTGAAAAACGGGACGTGCTTGTTAACTAACACTTTCATTCATTAGTTCCCAATTTCCTTAGGAGGTACCAGTGAAAAAGTGAATTCCCTCAGTCCCTGACTCTTTGTGACCCCATGGACTGTAGCCCACCAGGCTCCTCCATCCACGGAATTTTCTAGGCAAGCACTGGAGTGGGTTGCCATTTCCTGCAAGAAGATGGCAGGAAAGAAGATCCAGGGGATCTTCCGGACCCAGGGATCAAACCCGGGTCTCCCGCATTGCAGGCAGATGCCCTACCATCAGAGCCGCCAGGGAATCCCAGGTGCAGGCAGTCATGGTTTATGTATCAGGACCTACCAATCGCCTGGTGAGACTTTTGAATCAAGGACCCACCAAGGAAAACACTGGCAAGAGAGCCTTTATTTGCTCCTAAAAAGCCTTAAAGACCAGTCTCCTCATCAGGCCTGCCTGGCACAAAAGCAGAGTCAAGACACCAGAGTGGACAGAGGAAGCCGCTGACACGTGACAGAGCAGAGGTCTCAAGCACGGTGTCCCCACCTCTTCTCAGCCACTGCAGGCAGCACTCTAGAGGACTGGGGCACTGGCTGATTAAACCAGTAACTGCTCAGTGAAGAAGGGGAAACTGCCTCAAGTAGCCAACAGGGGAAAGGCTAAAAAGACACAGCTGACACAAGATTACATGGCCAGCAAAAGAAGGGATTTCATGTCATAGATTTGTTAAAGAGGTAATAATGGGGGTGGGGGGCGGCGGGTGGAGTTTACTACAGTCTTCCATTTTGTAAAATATCCCCTAAAGAATATTATGAAGAATCATTCTAAAGGTGCCTGTGAAACAAGAGGATTTCCCTCAAATAAACGAAACCCTAAATAGACAGTAAATGCTGAAACAAAAGTATAAATGAATCAACTAGCCCCTCTATTTGGATTCTTTGCCTAAGGGACTTTTTTTTTTTTTTAAAAGCATGGGTCAGAATCCTGAGAAGTCATCTTCCAGCAGCCAGAAGGAGACATCCAAGAAAGGAAAAAAATGAAAAATGACTATCCATTGCTAATATTAAAAAAAAAAGCACTGCAAAGGACCTTATGGAATGTGGGTTTTAGAAGTATTAGCTTTCAGTTATGTTTTGTTTTCAAGGAAAAGAAAATGCTCAATTCTGAAACTGAGGTTTTGAGTTTAGCAATTTGCTAGAAATTTAAAATGAGGATTCCATTATCAGGTGTCAGGATTACCGAGGGCTTCCCTGATGGCTCAGCTGGTAAAGAATCCGCTTGCAAAGAACAGACTTTTGAACTCTGTGGGAGAAGGTGAGGGTGGGATGTTTCGAAAGAACAGCATGTATATTATCTATGATGAAACAGATCACCAGCCCAGGTGGGATGCATGAGTCAAGTGCTCGGGCCTGGTGCACTGGGAGGACCCAGAGGAGTCGGGTGGAGAGGGAGGTGGGAGGGGGGATCGGGATGGGGAATACGTGTAACTCTATGGCTGATTCATATCAATGTGTGACAAAACCCACTGAAATGTTGTGAAGTAATTAGCCTCCAACTAATAAAAAAATAATAAAAAAAAAAGAATCTGCTTGCAATGTGGGAGACCTGCGTTTGATCCCTGGGTTGGAAAGATCCCATAGAGAAGAGAAAGGCTACCCACTCCACTATTCTGGCCTGGAGAGTAGGACGTGACTGAGCGACTTTCACTTCACAGGATTACCGAAGTTCCAGCATGAAACCCATGTGAGAGGGATCTGTTTCTAGGGAAGCCCTACACACAACAAATCTGGGCTTCTAAAGAGAAATCAGGTGATTTTAAAACTAATGTCTCTGAATCTCAGTTTCCTCACATGTTAAAAGGAAACATTAATAGCTATCAAAAAAGATCATGTACATAAAAATGCCTAGACAGTGCTGGCCAAAGTGAAGGCTCATAAACAGGCCTATACTCTTACTCTGAAGTTACTTCTCAAAAATATAATGTACATAATTTAGTATGTGTTGCAACCAGGTAGAATTTCAGGGAGGAGGTTTAGTTTTAAATAGACTGGGTCCTTCCTGGTTTTATGGGCTGGAGGGGTTCTGGGAGAAAAGGGGGGCTCTAGGCAGAGACAAGAAACACAGATGTATGAATAAAATGCATTTTTGTTTCTAGATGCAAAAAAAATCACAGGTCAAAGTACACAAGGAAATGAGAAAAGGTAGGATCTGGAGATTCTAGCATCACCGACTCAAAGGACAAAAATCTATGCTAGAAAGGTCCATGGGGTACGGACCTGACAGTAAATTCTGAATAGCATTCACTGATATACCATCCTAGACACAGCATCCACAGCAACATCAAGTCAAAGTCAGTTCTGGAGTCACTCTGAAGGAGAAACAGATGCCAGGCTAATGTGGGAGGGACTGAGAGTGCCAGTGGGACCAGGTGTTTGGTGGGTGTTACTCAAAAAAAATTGAAGTACTCCTGGCTCTTAAAGAATTTTAACTAGTCACTGAAAAACACCGGCTCTAAAAACAGGTCTGTGTGCCATTCTACACACAAAATTCTGAGTCCTGTAATAAATTTAATTCCATTCACACGCTTACAGGCTCTTTGTTAGAAAATGAAACACAGCATGTCTAACATACAAAGGCAGTAGCTCTGATATCCAGCCAACACTGAACTGTGGAGGGAAATATCACTTCTATTTCAAAATCTGTTCCTTCTTTCATATCAGTTGTTGAATATCACTGTTAATTATGTCCAATTAGCCAAAATCAAACTTAAAACAACCAAGGTGTCATACCCAAGGTCATACAATGTGAATCAATAGCAGACAGGACGATAAACGGATCTCTTGGCTTGAAGTTATCGATAAGATAGAATAAAATTTTTTTAACATGCTAATTCTGATTCAGAAAGATAACCAATTGGTCAACCATGTGAATAGGGTTGAAAGGCTTTGGGCCCAACAACACAATAGAACAACACAGTCCAATTTACCAGTTCTACACACCAACTCCATAGGCTACCTGACCCCTGTGAAGTCCGTTTTCTCATGCATAAAATAGGCAAATCTACCTTAGAGGGTTCTTGTAAGGGGTAAATTAGTTCACAATGCAAAACATTTAGCATAGTCTCCGTAAGCACTAAAATGGCAGCCACAGTGTATTTCACACAGAAGTCAACAAAAGGTCAGCTGGTAAAGGGACACTTACCTATACACCTCATTTCTTTTCAATCCATATGGCTTTCTTTAAGACTTTTAAGAGGAAGGTACATGTTAACTTACCCATGCCTACTTCTAAGACAGCATTTATCAGAATCTAGAGCAATGTCTTTGTTGGCTCCCACACTAGACCATCAGCTTAAGGTGGGAATCCAGACTTCCATCTCTGGGCACCCAACATGTGCATGATGCCTGGCACGATGCATGTGAAACTATCTGACCAACTGATGCAGTTTTTTGAAGAAGTGAGCAAGGCTGCTATTTCCGATGTGGAGAGAGGTAAGCAGACCACATCTGGCCTATAAAATACAGAGTACATTTATACGCTGTCTTAGAGTGCTCTTTGAAAAGAGCCATCTCAGCTCCAACCAGGAGACCACAGTACACTTTCTGACCAATCATTTCTCAGGTACCCCTTGTTCTATTTATAGGTTCAAACTGAGTTCCAAAAGCCCTTTGACTCCTCTCTTCAGAAGTCCAAACGATTAGCTATACCACACCAGCTTATTAGTAAATAATAACAAAATATCCCTCATTTATGGTCTGCCTCAATGTGCAAAACAGGAGGTTGTATCAACTCCTTTTATCTTAAATATCCTAAGGGGTAGGCATCACCATCCCAGTAACCTGTCCAGGGTTCCACAGGTGTACCTGGCACATGCTCTTTCCTCCGTGTAGCACCATCTCCTAAAAATCAAAGATGATTCTGAATGATTACTGAAGGAAAAGAGAGAAAGAACACTTTTTCAAAGAACCACACAAAGTTATTAGTGAGGTCTGTTTGAGAACTGGACATAATTTATCTAGCTTTAAAAATCAAAATCAAATTAGCAATTCAGACAGTATATGCCAAAAACTCATCAGACTGTCAAACAAGCTTTAAGGTGAGGTTTGTAGGCAAACAGTAACAAATGGCAAGGACTCATTTCAACTTTATTGTCTCCTCCAATCTCTGCTCAGGTCAAGGCCATTCAGAAATAACTTTTATTGTTGGGTCTCTTAGGGAAAACAATAAAATAAACTAACCAGTACAGGAAAAAACTTACATAATAGAGGGCTGGCCAGATTATTTAAAAAGTCACCTTACTAACCTACAGTCTGCTAGAAACACCTTCATCTTGAGGCCATCAATTTCATTTCATTGTAACAGAAACACACAATTATGCTTACATTAGAATACCTTTTAGCAGAGAAAGCAGAATGGTTGACTTTCAAAATACACGTGACAAAGCAGAGAGTACTTTCGTCCATTTTCCCCCTAAGTAGTCGCTTCAAAAAAATTCCCTCAGACTCTAGCTCTGTCAGTTTCTCCATCACTATATAGAAGACCAGAATCTATTCGTGGGGAGACCAAGATGGTTCTAAATCTCAGAAATTGCTATTATACAACCAATATCTTGCCTCTAGTGTGAACTGTCACCTCTCCCTAGAAAAGCAAAGGAACCTAGGAACTTAAATTCCAAGCAAATTTTAGTTCATTCGCTAAGGTACCCTCATTTAAAGGAAAACGGCTTAGTTTGCTGCCAATGAAAGAGCAGGCAGCACAAAAGGCTGTTCTAATTTAGAATGCTTTCTCTACTTATGGAAATATATTAATAGATAATTGGTCCTGACCAAATTCTATTAGAACCACCTAGGATTGGATAAATCAGTGTGCCATAAAGTAATTGATGAATTTTCTCTCTAGTATAAAGCAAATACTAGAAAAACCAGATTTTTCACAAGGTTCCTTCCTAGAGCACATCAGCAGTATCTTCCCTGCATTCCACAATGAATATGCTCCCCCTCCCCCCGCAATAAACTATATTCCCAAAAGTAGCTAAAATTCTTGTCCAAACACATTTACTTGAATAAGACACACGTAAAGAAAAATCAACTAGTACACGGTGTTCACACGAAAGACACACATGTGCTATTTCTACCACAAGTACAAATCTATCATTAGAGTCAGACCGCCTGGGTTTGATTCCTGGCTCTGGCACTTAACCAGTGCTGCACGTGTGTATGCCTCCAAGAAAATTATTTAACTTCTCTGGGCCTCAGGTTCCTTAACTGCAAAATGGGGCTAGCAGTACTTACCTGTCATAGATTGTTATGAAGACTTATTTAATACGTGTAGAGTGCTTAGAACAAAGTTTGGCACATATAAATAGCAGCTATTATTATTATTACAGCTTGACACTACCTCATCAGTTGATGAATAAACATTGGATGGACTCTCTATGTGCCTATGCACTATAGCAAATATGCATGTGTCTTATCTACATATACGTATACTCATGAATATAGTCAAATAACATTTATTAAACATCAGGTATATTTCACACCCTTATTTTAATTACTGAGTTTGTCACAATAATACATCAAAGACTATTACCATTTGCACTGACCAATGAGAAAATGGACTCAGAAAGACCGAAGATGCTCCACAAATCCAGTTCCATAATAAGGTACCTTTTTTTTTTTTTTTGAAAGCAACATGTATACAAAGTAGCATTGGGTCTCATCAGAATGCAACCAAGGGGGGAAAAGCCCTTAACAGTGAACCCTGTGATTAAAACACAAAAGCTTACACTTAACAGTCTACAGTTTGTAAAAAGGTTTCTTGACAAGCCTGGAGATAGAGAAACCAGGAACCAGAGATTAAGCAGAATACTGAAGATCACACAACTAGAAAGAAAACGCTGCAAGGAAGGGTGGAATAGAATTTATCTGACTCCAAATCCAGGGCTCTTTCTGCTTCCACATCCACAGCCAAATGGGTAAAATACACTTTTTGTAGTGGCCCAAATCTCTGGAGACTCTGCCTCAAGAACTAGCATTATGGGAATGTGCTCAGCCTGGTTCTCTGGAGGCTGCCTCCCTGATCTATAGAGCTCAGATTCTAAAATGGCTCCAACCTAACACAAGCACTGCCTGATGGGAAATGTACAGAAGATTATAGGGTAGGAGCCATACTCCTGGGACTGACAGGCCATAAATATTTGCTACTGATGAATGAGGATATTCAACTTGGAAACCAGGTGTGTGGTCTAGGCCAAATCATCTCCTTTCTCTGAAGGATTTTATCTGTAAGACAGGTGAAGGGTTTCTTATCTCACTGAAAGGAGATAATATGGAAACAGTTCAGCAGTTGCTACTGGATTATTAGCCTTCCACCAAGAAGATCACCTGTAAAATTCTAACCTGGGTCCAGTACAATGACAGGTCTCATGCTCACCGTGTGTGCTAAGGACACAGATCCTAAAAACATGAGGGCTCAGGCAACTGACGCATTCCTAAATAAGAAATGGGGTGCCCTGGAAGCAGTCAAGAAGAAAATGACCAAGAATCAAGAACACATATTATTACATAAATACCTAACATGAAAAGGCAAAAAGCAGAGTACCCACGTGTCTAGTTCTGTAAGCTGTGTCTGTGTGTGGTTTCATATGAATAATTGAGATAGAGTGAGAAATGCAGACTATTTTTCATATTCTTCCAAGTGCCTCATCTTTCTGTTTTGGCTCCTGTGGCCGCCTGATGTTCTCTGTTCATAATAGCATCTTGCCAAATCCTGTCTCCCACACAGGGCAAGTAAAATCAGAACCTGATGCGATTTAGCCTTACTAAAAGGAAAAACAGTGATAGCAAGGACAAGAGACAAAAATTTTTACAGAAAGGTTACCAATACTGCCACCTTTGAAAACCCCATTACACGCAGAGTTCTCCATTTGCAATAGACAAAGATGCACTCATTTTGTGCAGAAAAGGGTCCTAATCACTCCCACCCCTTCGCCACCACCAGGGAGGCCACTAGGCAAATTTCAGTCCTAAAAACGTGCTAACACACAGTATAGGGGAATTTGGGGCGAGGACACAATGACTCTGGCATTAAATGACGGTAAATGCCGTTGGGAAAATATTCCGATTCTCAACCTCAGACATTATTTTATTTTTTTCCTGGGGATCCGGCCTGACTCAGTAACCAGTTCCAACAAATGCATTTTCTTGATACAAATCTCAACCCTGTGCCTCCTAGGGAATCTCGGGTCCTGCCAGGCTCCCAAACCAGCGAATGATGATGAAATGGCTTTACTGCAAAGTGGGAGGGGGGTTTTCCCTTTGCTCTCTCCCAAGGTTAAACCCGTTACCCATCCCGTGGGGGTAACGAACAGAGGAATTGGGCCTGAGAGCTCGCCTGCATTTGGTTACATTTTCATTTTTGAAAACCGGAAAGCGAGGAGCGAGGGTGACAGAGCTGAAAGGGTCGGATCTGGCAGCTCAAGGTGCAGGGAGAGGTCGCGCGGAGATCGAAGCTGGGTCGTGAGAAAGAGTCGGAAGTCCGCGGCTCCTCATCCCTTCCCGCCCGGTATGGGGAGCCGCACCCCGCCCGCCGGGCAGGGCCGCGGGCGGCGAGGGCGGCCCGGGCCTCTCCCAGAACGATGGGCCCGGCCCCGGAAACAGGGAGGGGCCGCGGTGAGGCCGAGCCCGCGCCGCGGGCGGCCTCGCGGGGCCGAGAAGGCCGCGCGCCGCCGCCCCCGGAGCCCACCCGGGAGGTCGCCCTCCCCGCCGCCGCTGCCGCCAGTGATGGGGGAGCTGTGGGCTCGGGCCCCTGGGGGCCTCGGGCGGACCCCGCGCCGCACTCACCGTGGGAGGACTGCAGGGAGCAGAGAACCTTGCGAGCGGAGCTCCGGGCGCGGTGACCACTTCCTTCCCAAGCCCACTCCTCCGGCGGCGGCGGCGGCTGCAGAGGCGGCGGCGGCGGCGGCGGCAGCTACCCCGGCTCCGGAATCGGCGGCTGCGGCGGCTCCACTTCCGCTCCGGTCACCACTTCCGCTCCGGCTCGAGCCCCGCCCCTGCGCCGCCTCCTCATTGGGCGAGCGGGGCACGGGGTCGCCCCGGCCTCCCGAGAGGGGCGCCGCCCGAGGGAGGAGGGAGGAGAGCGGGGGGCAGGGGTGCCGCGGCCGGGGCGGGGCGGGGGTCTGGCCCCGGAGCGCGGAGGAGGCAGTTGTGAAGGGGAGACGGAAATGGGGGCGGGGAGCGGAAGAAGGAGGTGGGCGGAGTGCAGGCGGGGCTGAGAGGGCTCTAGAAAGGGGCTGTGTGGAAACTGGGGGACTGGGCGAGGCTTGGGGCTGGGCGGGCCTGAGGCTTAGGCTCGGAGCTCGCCGGGGCCAGGCCCAGTGTCCGAGGTTGGTTCCCACCTCTCCCAAAAAGGAGTCGTTACGGAGTCGGAGGTGCAAGTAAGCCCCCTATTGCTGCGTGCTCTGGAAGTACTCGATTTAGAGAAGGACTGCAATTGCTCATCCATAGAGCTTTGCTTTAGTTCTCCCTTCAGTCCTTCAAGGTACGTCATTTTGTGGACTGAGGAAACCGGGAATCAGACTGCCGATGGTCTTTTTTTTTTTTTTGAAGCCTGTGTCTGTACTCTCTTAATCGAATACCCTCTGCAAGTGAAAAGTGAAAGTCGCTCAGTCGTGTCCCCATAGACTCTTTGCGACCCCATAGAGTATACAGCCCATGGAATTCTCCAGGCCAGAATACTGGAGTGAGTAGTCTTTCCCTTCTCCAGGGGATGTTCCTTACCCAGGAATCGAACCAGGGGCTCCTGTATTGCAGGCACATTCTTTACCAACTGAGCTATCAGGGATTCCCCAAAACTCTTTACTCAAGAACTTAAAGGAAGTTTAAAGAAAGGAACCAGGCCTTCTCTGCCCCCTACTTGCCATGACTGCTCTCACCATTTATCAACATTAAGCTCTTCCCAAGGCAGTTCTTCAAAATGCCTCACCTCTACTCCCCCCGCCCCCACCCCTGTCATTCATGCTTTCAGCAAATACTTAAGCAGGCTTTATGTTTAATGTTGGAAACAAAGCAAGAACAAGGCAGACGGGGCACTGCTGTCTTGGAGTTTACAGGCTGGTAGGAGACAGAACCGGAGAAGACAATGGCACCCTACTCCAGTACTCTTGCCTGGAGAATCCCAGGGACGGCGGAGCCTGGTGGGCTGCCGTTTATGGGATCCACAGAGTTGGACACGACTGAAGCGACTTAGCAGCAGCAGCAGGAGACAGAACAAAGTAAATGGTCCTTGTCATTTCTCCTTTACCTTTACTTAGGTTACTTAGAAGATCAACTTCTAATGCATCATCCTTCTTTCAGACCTGCTCCTATCGACTACCAAAGTGATTGTTGAAAAACCCCGTTCTAATTGGTGTCTCTTCTTTCTTAATGCCTTCGGTGATCACTCAGACCTTGAAGACAATCAATAAGTTCCTTGAATGTGACAGTCAAGGTTCTCCAGAAGCTGCCCTCATCTTTCAGTTTCTCCTTGCTGTTTCTTCCCCATCTCAGATCCCCAGTTCCTTATCCTCTCAATGTGCCAGTTTCAGTCTTTTTAAACCATTGGTGTTAGTAGCCAACATTTTTTAAAGATGAGAGATTTCTGTGTGAAGGAAAATCTGCATCTCTGCCTTTGTCTGGCAACCCTGTGTCCACATTTCTGTGTGGCAACAATTGGCTGACACCCAGGAATGACTGTCCTTGGTTTAGATCAGGCTTGGACTTGCCAAAGTGCCAAGGTACCCACCTGACCTGAGACTGCTTTCATCATTTACAATGTCTGTCCTACAGGCATCTGTGCCAGCGCCGTCTTACTATACCCCCTTTTAACTTGAGCAAGATTGAAAGTGTTGTGTAATATACACGGTATGGACTTGACATCAAAACCACAGGATTTGGACCCTGGAAAAGTTTCCCAAGTGCAAAAACTTCCCCATGAGACTCCATCTTTGGCAAACCAGAGATCCATAGTCCAGAGACTGCTCAGATTGAAATAAACCTTCCTGTGATAATGACCTTAGGTCCCCATCCAGTAAATACCCTAGAGGGTTGGAGGGCTCATGTTAATTACACTGCCAATGATATCATCAGTGCATTGAGGGAACAGAAGTGCCCTTTGCCAGGCATCCCTGGGTGCCTGCTAACAGGCTGCAGGATTAGTTACTTTCATTACCTCTGCATTCCCAACCAGGGGTCAGCAAACCACAACTATTAACTAACAAAGAAGCAAGGAGATATTAAAATACAATGTGGCAGATGCAGCCATAGAAATGTATATGCCCAGGGCATTATGGGAGCCTAAGGGAAAGGCACCTAACCCATCCTGAGAGAATGGTGAGAGAGCAGGAAAGAATTTCTCAAAAAGGTCATACTGGAGCCCTAAATTTCATAATGAATTTTTTTAAATAAATAGGGTTTATTTTTTAAGAATGGTTTTAGGTTTATAGAAAAATAAAATAGATAGTACAGAGAGTTCCCATATATCCAATATCTCCCCATCACAGTTTCTCCTGTTATTAACATCCTGCATCATTATGGTACACTAGTTACAACTGATGAGCAAATATTGATACACTTTAAGCTAAAGTCCATAGTTTGCATTAGGATTCATTCCTTCTACTGTACAGTTGTAAAGATTTTGACAAATGGATAATGTCAGGTATCTACCATTACAATATACAACAGTTTCACTGTTGTTTCAATATGTTGTTTTTAGAACGCCCCATTCTTCACCTATTCAGCTCTCACCTTCTCCCCTCACCCTTGGCAGTCACTTCTCTTTTAGTTTTGCGTTTTCCAGATGTCATGTAGTTAGAATCATACAGTCTGTAGCCTTCACTAACTGCATTCTTTCACGAAGCACTATGATTTTAAGATTCCTCTATGTCTTTTTATGGCTTGATAGCTTGTTTTTTATGACTGAATAATATTCTGTTGTATGAATGTAGCCCAGTTTGTCCACTCACCTGTCACGATGGGTTGACTCAAGTTCTCCAAAAAGATAATGTTGAAGTCCTAATCTCTGGTACCTGTGAATGTAACCTTATTTGGAAAAAAATAAAAAACCTTTGCAGATGTAATCAAGTTATGATGAGGTCATTAGTGTGGGCCCTAATCCAGTATAATTGATGTTCTTATAAAAAGAGCAAGAGGGGGCTTCTCTGGTGGACCAGTGGCTAAGACTCCTTGTTCCCAATGCAGGAGGCCCAGGTTCAATTCTGAGCTGGGAACTAGATCTGACATACCACAACAAAGATTCTGAATGCTGCAACTAAGACCTGGTACAGCTAAATTAATTAATTAATGTTTTAAAAAAGAGGAAGAGGTCAAATGGACACACGTGGTGGGGGAGGAGAGAGGGTAATGCCTTTTGATGACAGAGTGAGGGATTGGAGTGATACAGTTACAAAGCAGGGAATGCTAAAGATTCAGCTGCTGCTGCTGCTGTCTCTTCAATTGTGTCTGACTCTGTGTGACCCCATAGACAGTAGCCCACCAGGCTCCTCTGTCCCTGGGATTCTCCAGGCAAGAATACTGGAGTGGGTTGCCATTTCCTTCTCCAAAATTCAGAGCTACCACCAAAAGCTAAGGAGAGGCAAGAAAGAATTCTACCTGGAGTCCCAGAGTGAACTTGGCCCTGTTGACACCTTGGTTTTGGGCTTCTCACCTCCAGAACTATGAAAGAATAAATTTGGTTGGTTAAGCCCTTGGTTTGTGATACTTGGCTACAGCAGCCCTATAAAAATGATACACCTGTCAAGAGACATCTTGATTCAGCTTTTGACTATTATGAGTAAAGCTGCTATACACATCATGTGCAGGTTTTGGGTGGACACGAGGTTTCAACTCGTTTGGATAAACAGGAGCATGAATCCTCGATCATGTGTTAAGATTGTTCAGCTGCAAAGAAATTGCCAAACTGTCTTCCAAAGTGGCTGTACCATTTTGCATTTCCACCATCAATGAAAGAGAGTTTCTGATGACCCATATTCATGCCAGCATTGGGTATTATCAAGTTTGTTTTTATTTTGTTTTGTTTGCTTTTATTTTCACCCATTCTTAACATAAATGTGTGATGTAAGATCCTAGTTTGTCTCCCCCAAAGTTTCTTTTTGTTCCTACTAATCTGAAATTTTGTAGTTCATGGTCTTTAGTCAGCCAGTAGGTTTCCTTCCATCCTTTCTTCCGTTTTTTTCTCCTTAACTCCATCCCTCCCTTCCTGTCTCTTCCCCTCTTTTTCTTCCTTCTTCGGTCTTTGTTTCTCTTTCTTTCACTTTTTGCTATGATAATTTTCAAACAAATACAACAGTAAATAGTACAGTAACAGTGGAAACAGTGTCAGACTTTATTTTTGGGGGCTCCAAAATCACTGCAAATGGTCATTGCAGTCATGAAATTAAAAGACTCCTTGGAAGGAAAGTTATAACCAACTAGATAGCATATTAAAAAGCAGAGACATTACTTTGCCAACAAAGGTCTGTCTACTCAAGGCTATGGTTTTTCCAGTGGTCATGTATGATTATGAGAGTTGGGCTATGAAGAAAGCTGAGCACCGAAGAATTGATGCTTTTGAGCTGTGGTGTTGGAGAAGACTCTGGAGAGTCCCCTGGACTGCAAGGAGATCCAACCAATCCATCCTAAAGGAGATCAGTCCTGAGTGTTCATTGGAAGGACTGATGCTGAAGCTGAAACTCCGATACTTTGGCCACCTGATGCGAAGAGTTGACTCATTGGAAAAACACTGATGCTGGGAGGGATTGGGGGCAGGAGGAGAAGGGGACAACAGAAGGTGAGATGGCTGGATGGCATCACCAACTCCATGGATGAGTTTGAGTAAACTCCAGGAGTTGGTGATGAACAGGGAGTTGACTGCTGCGATTCATGCGGTCGCAAAGAGTCAGACATGACTGAGCGACTGAACTGAACTAAACTGAACTGAAGCTCTATGAACTCAACACTCAGCTTTATTTTACTATTCTACTATCCCTCAGAGTTTTTGGCAACACTGTCTTACAGTAAATCCCAGACATATCATTTTATATCATTGCTTTTGTAAATATCTTAGTAAGTAGCTCTAACTGTAAGAACTTACATAACCATAATTCATGATTGCACTGTAGGAAATTAACAATAACTCCCTACTATCTTGGAGTCCAGGTCCAATTTTCCCTAATTGTCTTAAAAATTACTTTTCACACTGGTTTATTTAGATCAGGATCCAAACAAGGTCTACACAAGGAATTTAGATGCTAAATCTCTTAAGCCTCTTTTAATCTATAACCGTTACTCCTATTCCTCCTTTTTAAAAATGCAGTTGATTTGATGAAGAAGCTAAGTAATTTCTCTTACAGAGTTTCTAACAGTCTGAATTTGGCTGACTGAATCTTTGCAATGTTTTAAAAATGTGACACTATCCCTTGAACATCCTGTAAACAGGTAGTGAGATCTAGTGTCTTGATTAGATGTCAGTTTTTGTCAAGAGTGTTTTATAGGTGAGACTGTGTATTTTTTATTTCGTCAGATCAGGAAGCATGTAAAGTCTAATTGTTCCTCAATGATCTCTTCCAATCTGAAAACTCATTTCTTTCAGCTCTGAAATATTTTTGCGGATTATTTCTTCAAAGATTTCCATAGTTTCTACATCTTCACTCCAATTATTTGGAATCTGCGGTTCTGGAATGATTTTTTAATTTTACTTTTTTATGTTTGTTTTTACTGATTTATTTGGTTGTGCCAGGTCATAGCTGTAACATGTGAAATCTTACCTGTGGCATGTAGGATCTAGTTCCCTGACCAGGTATTGAACCCGGGCTCCCTGCATTGGGTGCTCAGAGTCTTAGCCACTGGACCACCAGGGAAGTCCCTAATTTTGTTGCCTTTTTTTCTCCCTGTCTTATTTTATTTTTTTTACCTTTTTGTGTTTGGGTCTGTTTTTCTGAGTAGTATCTTCCAACCTGTATTTAGTCAGAGCTCTGTGCAAGACACAGGATCAGAAACCAATCTAGGTATTTTAAGCAGAAAGGAATTTAATATAGGATTGAGGTTGATGAAATCAGGGAGATTTTTGTTTCAGAGTCTCCATAGCTGTGACTGAGAGGTTACCTTTGCTACTCCTGCTGTTGAGATTGTAACTTCCTGACCACAGGAAGCTGGGAACTGGGTACTGAATCAGGGAGTCTGATTCCTGACATTTGGTTCAAAAGTAAAGTTTAAAGACAAGAGGGTTTTTGTTTGGCTTGAATAAGAAGTTGAAATTGTGGGGTAGTCTATGACATGTCAACTCGCATGAGGACTTTGATGTCCATCCAGCCAGTTTTGGGCTTTCGTTTTAATGGAACAGAAGCTGAACTGACTCAGAGAGTTGTAAGGTGTAATCAGAAACAGATTTCTGATAGCTCTCACTAACTTTGCCAGACCAGAGTAGGCTGTGTCAAGGAGACCAGAGTTCTCCAAACTCACTGAATTGAATTTTGGTCACATAATCACTTTGGCTCTTTATTTACTTCATTCCAGTAAATGAAGTCGCTGGAAAGTTAGGCATCATTATGGAAACAAATATGAATCTGTATTTTGATTTCATGATAACTAGAAATAAGTTTCAAAATGCGTCTAGGTTTTGCAAATTTGTACCTGCTGAAGAAGTGGTGAGGCATTATCACGCTCCAGTACTTGCTTTAACCTTGGAAAGTTCATGGAATTACCCACCTCCAGTCTCTTTCTTCAGAGTGCCAGCTGGGCAAAAAGAAACATTAATTTCTTGGGTGTTTGTCTGTGTATTTTAAGAATGGTATTTTGTAGCGTTTAATTTTAAGTAAGCAAACACCTGCTGTATTCATTTTAACTCATGTATTTTTATTACCTGGTTATGCATGAATATATTTTCACTTATTTTAGTAAGAAAGCTAAAATATTAAAGATAAAAACTAAAGTCTCCTGTGATCCCCACCCCCAATGCCATTTCTCTTCCCCAGGAAGTAATGAAAAGTCAAAGTGTTCATCGCTCAATTGTGTCTGACTCTTTGCGACCCCATGGACTGTAGCCCACAAGGCTCCTCTGTCCATGGAATTCTCAAGTAAAAATACTCAAGTGGGTAGCCATTCCCTTTTCCAAGGGATCTTCTCAAGCCAGGGACTGCAGGCGGATTCTTTATAGTCTGAGCCACCAGGGAAGCCCCAGAAAGTAACCAAGTATCAGTTAAATATAGGATGCATTTGTCAAGGGAGGTGAGGTTTTGCTGCAATAAAAAACATCCTCAAAATCTCAGTGCCTTACCACAACAAAGGTCTCTTTCTTGATCCTTACATGTTCGTCATGTGTTGGCTTCAACTGTATCTCTGGACACAGATTGATAAAGCAAGAAGGTTATAGTAATCTCAAAGCAGAGGGAAGAGAAACAGTGAGGAACCTCTGCTTGAAAGGCACATGTCATTTTCACCCACATTTCCTTGGTCAAAGCAAATTATATAGCCAAGTCTACTTCAGTGGGGATGTATAATCTTCCATAGAGAAGGGCAGTAAAATTTTTTCTGCAGTTTTATAGAGTACATAAAACTATAGAAATAGACATCATTTTATTTTTATTAAAAATTTTTTTTTGGCCACAGCTTGCAGGATCTTACTTCCTTGGCAGTGAAAGCTCAGAGACCTATCCACTGGATTGCCAGGGAATGCCCAGGTGTCATTTTAATACAATTTATTACAATACTGAACTTTACTTTTTTCATGCAAAAATGTCTTAGAAGTCTTTCCATGTTATGAAAATAGACCCGTCTCTCACTTTAAAATATATCTATATATTTATTTATTTACTTGGCTGCACTATGTCTAAGTTGCAGCATGTAGAATCTAGTTCCCTGACCAGGGGTCAAACCTGGTCCCCCTGCATTGCAAGTATGGTGCCTCAGACACTGGATCATGAGGATAGCAGATCCATTTCCTTTTTAGTTGTTTATTTATTTTTTAAGCTTACCTTTTCTTTATTGTCGTATGGGTGCTGAGTCGTGTCCGACTCTTTGCGACCCCATGGACTGCAGCACACCAAGCTTCTCGGTCCTTGGAATTTTTTTAAACAGTTGTATTAACATGCCATAATATGGATGCAGTATTGTTTAGTTAGCTGTTTCCTTATTTGAAGACATTCAAATTGTTTCTAATGTGTTATTACTGCAAACAAAGTGTAGTAAATATCCTTAGACTAGCCCCGTGTGCACATGTGCAAGTGTTTCTCTGGGATGGGTACAGAGAAGTGGAATTGTTCATGAATAGTTCATGAATAGTTCCAAAGGAACTGCCAATCCTCTCTCTGTATCCTAGTATGGCACACTCATCAGGAGAATTTCAGAGAGTTTGACACAAAGACTATTTATGAAGAATAGTGTAGTATCCCAGGACTGAAAATGGTGAGGCTAGACCTGAAGGAACAAGAGAGCCCTGAGTAGTCATGTGGAAAGGGAAGGGTGAGACCAGACCAATGCGGCCCCATAGGGAAGGGGAAAAGGCAGTAAATGTCTCAGATCACTCTTTTCCCTCTGGTCCCCTATGGGACTGACCTCAACCAGATAACAGACAGCCAGGGAGTCTGTTTATCTAGCCCATCCTGGACTGCCTTCTGGAACATAGAAGAGATAGAAAGGATAGAAAGTCAATCTAAAGGAGCAAATAGAAGATGCTAATCCATTCTCTTATCCATGGAACAAGAAATGACCTAATTGCTTGCCAATATTATAAGAAAAAATAAGGTACTTAAAAGTGAACTTTGAGCTTGCATTGCCCTCATTGTGGTACTGGAGAGGACTCTTG
Organism: Muntiacus reevesi; assembly: GCF_963930625.1. Lineage (NCBI taxonomy): Eukaryota > Metazoa > Chordata > Mammalia > Artiodactyla > Cervidae > Muntiacus > Muntiacus reevesi. The sequence goes on along the minus strand of NC_089250.1, from coordinate 71,236,727 downwards.
AGAGTCCCTCAGACTGCAAGGAGTTTAAACCAGTCAATCCAAAAGGAAATCAACCCAGAATATTCATTGGAAGGACTGATACTGAAGCCGAAGCTCCAATACTTTGGCCACCTGATGTGGAAAGCCAACTCATTGGAAAAGACCCTGATGCTGTAAAGATTGAGGGCAGGAGGAGAATGGAAAACAGAGGATGAGATGGTTGGATGGCATCACTGACTCAATGGACATGAACTTGAGCAAATTCCAGGAGAGAGTGAAGGATACTATTGGTGTGTTGCAGTCTATGGGGTCGCAAAGAGTGAGACACAACTTAGCAACTGAACAACAATTATTAGTGAGGACTTCTGTTTGCTTAAATAATCTAACCCTAACTGCTATAGCAAGGGTCACCAGGATCTAATGCTTGGTGATCTGAGGTGGAGCTGATGTAATAATAATAGAAATAAAGTGCACAATAAGTGTAATGTGTTTGAATCGTCTCGAAACCACCCCCCCCATCCCACCCAACAGCCTGTGGAAAAATTATCTTCCCTGATGCCAAAAAGATTACAGACTCATGTGATACAGCATCCAACTATTGACAATTCATAGTGTTTACATTTAATTAGAAGCAAAGAGAGCTTGTTGTTACTGTTTGTAGAAACAATGGGGTTAATTTGGTGGTTTGTACCACCAAGCCTTCTGGGACCTGGGAGACTTTAGTCTTGTTGCTTCATTTTATATTAATTGCTCATTTGGACCACGATCACCTTATGGGTACAAAATGTCTGTTCCGACTCCTGCCATTGCATCTGCATCCAAACCAGAGTGAAAAAAGAAGAGACCAGAGGGAAAAAGGTGGAGGTATTGGGTGCAACCCCACTGCCTCTTAACGGTTCTAGAATCTGCTATGTGATTACCTGATTTATATCTTATTGGACAGGACTCAGTTACATGGCCATACTTGGCCATAAGGAAAGTTGAGAAGATTAACATTTATTTGGGAGACTATGTGCCTAGGCACAAGGAAGATGACCTGTAAATACTATTTTTAAAAGCCCAGGAACTGGACAGACATCCTTCTCTGGAAGGTGAGTGGGTCCCGCTTTCTAGGAGGAGTGTACCTGTCCTCTGACCTCCATAACCCCTGGCTCTTTCCTTGGGGATACTCCTCCTTGTTCAGTATTCTTATGGCTAAATTTTAATAGATATGAGTGTTACTCTTTTGGAGACTGCACAGATACTATGCCCCTGTTTCCTGATAGTTTGGAGACCCTAGAGTTTCTCATTTCTTTGAGGAAGAAATAAAGGTAGAGATGTTTATTAGGGGACATTTAGTGGTCTCTTCCTCAGATGCTCAGAATAATGCCCAGCCCACTTTTTTCTGTGTTTTTAGCACAGGAGTCATCCTATATGGAGGCTAAGTTCTAAAGACAGTTCTTTTCTCTTTATTTTCTTTTAAAAATATTACTTATTCATTTGTCTGCACTGGGTCTTAGTTGTGGCCCATGGGATCTTTGGTCTTCATTGTGGCATGCGGGATCTTTAGTTGTGTCATGTGGAATCTAGTTCTCTGACTAGGGATCAAACCCAGGCCCCCTTCTTTGAGCTAGTGTAATCTTAGCCATTGGACCATCAGAGAAGTCCCTAAAGACATTTCTTAAAGAAAAATCATACACAGTCAAGCTTATTATTGATACATTGTTATCCTGCGTGACTTTGTAAATGTGTATTAGTTAGCCAGGACTGCCTAACAAACCACTTTACAAGTCAGTGATATAAAACAACAATGACTTACTTTCATGTACGCTGTTGCACTCTGACTGATCCAGCAGCTAGGCACTCTGGCGTGGCAGAAGCACAGAGGGCAAGGCCAACCCTGCAAGCACATTTTAAGCCTCTGCTTGAGCCAATAACTGCTACCATCCCATTGGGAAAAACAAGTCATGCAGCCAAACCTAAGGTTAGCGAGCAGGTGGAGAAGTATACAGGTACATGATCCAGGTCAACATCCTCAACATCAAAATTTCGCTCTTCCTCTAGAAGTGGTGTGGGAGAGGAAGTGAAATGTTTTTAAACAATTTAAACTTGCCAGAAAATTGATTTTTAAATAAATCACTCAAATGCCTTAGTCAAGTTGTGGCCCTTGATTGTTCCATTGCTTATTTAAAGAGGTCAAGGAATCCATCACCAACCACTTGCCCAGTTAGTTGAACGTTGCATAACATGAATGATGAAACAGTCAGCACTTGGGAATAGTCATCATTGTTAATGGCATGAAACCCATAAAATAATATATGTATTATTTCTGTATGAATTGGTCAAAATACATCAGTTATTACAATTGGCAAGGCTTGGGTCACAGGTTCACTGAGTGGATGACAAGCACAACAGTTTCATTCTCTAAATCCCCCTTCCCCCTACCCAGGACATTCACGTTTGTTACCTACCAGTCGTTCCCCCTCTTTGAACAGCAGTGCAGATGGAACAAGTTACGTGAGTTCTGTAGTGGATACAGTGACATGCTGCCCAGACCCCTCACTCTAGGACTGAAGTACTTATATTCCCCCAGGTGCTGGAAGCATAGTCTTCTGACAGCTCTCAATTGAATCCTTCTTGAGGATTTGCCCTTGGCTGAGGAAAGCAACCTAGTCCAAGTTCTATCCATCCAATGACTGGATGTAGTAGGAGTCCCAAAGGCCAGCCTCCATGCCATCCTAGCTCCATACTTACCCCTTTGCATCAGCTGAGGCCTCTGGCGACTCTAACCCACAATAGGCTCTGAAGTCAGATGGAACTGGATTCTGAGTTTTATCCCAAATATTCACAAGCTGTGTGGCCTTAGACATGATACAACCACCTTAGCCTCAATTTTTTAATCTCTGAAGGCGAAATAATAATAGCATATGCCTGTTATAGTTACGGTGAGGATGAAGAGAAATAACACATGTAAGTCACATGGTACCTGGCACATGTTAGATTGTGATGAAATGTATTCCGTTTTCACTCAGATCTTTGCCGGGTCTTCCAAAAGCCAGTGTCTGCATACTTCACCAGGGCAGAAATGGATCTGTTGTGCTAAGTTCTTTCCAGCAGATGACGCCAGTGGGTAAGGCTGCAGTCCTGTCCAGCTCAGTTACAATTCTCACTATTCACAGATTGACATCAGTTTCATAGGGATTATCTCGTTCGAGTCTCTGTCATCAACCATTTCTCAAGGGCTATTTCATCATTTATTCTTTCATCCCTTTCCCAATGCATGCTTACTGAATCCTTACTCTAGTCAAAGAGCAGCTTTAAATCCCTTCTAAAGCATCCCTTCTTAAGCATTTGATTACAAAATAAAACAAAAGAAGGACTTCCCTAGTTGTCCACTGGTTAAGAATCCACTTTGTAATGCAGGGGATGTGGGTTTGCTCCCTGGAATCTGCATGCCACAGCTAGAGAGAAGTCTGTGCGTGGCAACTAAGACCCAGAGCAGCCATAAATAAATACATAAATAATTTTTTTTAAGAGAAGAAATAAAATTCCAAGACCCTGTTGGCAAGCTGGACTTTTACAGATAAAAAAGACAAGTTTTAGCCACTGATTTTGTTCTGGTCCTGACTTGCTGCCAACTCATGCTCTTGTCCTCTTGAAGGAGGATGCTTTCAATAAAGCTCTAAAGCCCAAGAAGCTTGATCTGAGTGAAGCTGAGGCAGGAAGATGATTCCTCTGCAGGGGCAGCTAAGGTGGCTCCCCAGAGACCATCCTCCGTCCTTCCCAAGGGCCATCGATTTGAGGGCGCAGCACATGGTTCCTGGACTGGTTAAAATGGCCCAGTTGGAGAAAAAAAGAAAAAAAATCTGTGAAGGAGATGATGCTGAAGGCTTGGGGGGAAGAGAAGTCAGCCAGCCTGAATGCAGGAGCTCCTGGGAGAAGCAACTTTGCAGTAGTTCCTTCAGCTGTGCCTGCGGTTAGCCACCATCCCTGGAAGCCAGGAGACCAGGTCCTGGTGGGACAGAGGCGCCCCCCCTCAGCCTTCTCTCGCCCACTCCACAGCTGTGGGGGAATGAGCTCACCGGAAGGCCACCCCAGCAGTGCAGTTTAGGGGTGCCAAGAAGGGCTTCTTCCACAGATGAAGTCCCTCTCTCATCAACCAGGCTCTGGGCCCTAAATGCCACCATTAGTGCTCCACTGTCCCTTAAAATGAAAATTGTGAGAGTTAAGAGCAGAAGAACAGAACTCCTCTGTATAGGTAGGGGTGTGTGTATGTGAGAAAGAGAGAGAACGAGATTGTGCTGATTTGGAGAAAGGTCTGTAAACGTGCACATCAGCTGTTAACATGGCTTGTCTCGGGCCAGAAGGTGTGGAGTAAGTTAGAAAGATTAATGGAGGATAGGAAAAGAGGATGAAACGAATAAGTGAGAAAAAAGTCACATTAAAAAGGATGATCATGATTGAAAAAATTATTATTATTTTGCATAACAACCAATAAGACTTTATTCCGGGAATATAAAGTTGATTTAACATTAGAAAAATGAGGGACTTCCTTGATGGTCCAGTGGCTAAGACTCCAGACTCCCAGTGCAAGGGGCCCAGGTTTGATCCCTAATCAGAGAACTAGATCCTGCATGCCACTACTAAAAGGTCTTGAGTGATGCAACTAAGATCCAGGGCCGCCAAATAAGTAAAGTAAATTTTAAAAATATTAAAAAGAAAACAGACATTAGAAAATGAACTCATATAATTTACCACTTTAATAGAGTAAGGAGAAGTGTCATACAACCATCTCAGTAGATGCAAAGAAAGCATTTGATAATATAGAACACAAGTTTATGATTTTAAAAAAGACGCCTTCAGAAATTAGCAATAGAAGGAAACTCCCTTAATGTGATAAAGATTTTCTACAAAGAACACACGGCATATTTAATGGGAAAATATTGAAAACATTTCCACTGAGATCAAAAAAGAAACAAATTCCCAGTATGTCCATTTCTATTTATTATTGTATTTGAGATCCTAGTCAGTGAAAAAATAAAAGATATGAAAGGAAGAAAGTTGCAAACATGGTTACATATAAGGGAAAAATCCCAAATCTACCAGTAAGCTATTAGAATTAAAAGTAAATTTAGCAACATCACTATATACAAAGTCAGTATACAAAAGCCAATTGTATTTTTATTTATCACAAAAATGAAATAAAATTTTGTTTAATAACATTCAAAAGAAAAAAATACCATTTACTTGGTATCGCAAAACCCAGATAGCTAGGAGTAAGTCTAAAGAAATATGTGCAAGACCTGTAAATTGAAAAGCTTAAAACATCACCAGGAGAAATGAAAGTTCTAAATAAATAGGTATTACTTGTTCACAGGTCAGAAGACTCAATATTGCCAAGGAGTCAGTTCCTTCCAAATGATTCTAGAGATTCAGTGCAATTTTTGTCTTTGAAAAAATAAGGAATATTTATTATTTGTTTCAATTTCTGTAAAAGGTTACATCTGTTGCTCATGAGTATAAAGATATGCATGAAAGATACCCACTAAAATATTAACAGTAGCCCTATACCATGATGACAATTTAAGGGATTTTATATTCTTCCTTGTAATTTTATATATTTAAAAATTTTTATAGGGAGTATTTAATTAGGAAAGTGGATTAAAAAGCAAAATAAAACCAAGAAAACTATTGCAAGCCACAGGAGAAAAGCAATGACAAAAGCTGAGACTTTAATATCAGAGAGGATTCAAATTCCAGCTCCTCCATCGCCTAGCTGTGTAACTCAAAGCAAATTGCTTAGCCTCTCTGTGCCTCAGTTTCTTTCTCTTTAAAAGCAGGGGTTGAGTAGATAGCTCCTCTTTTTGCCTGCCCAGCCTCTTGCCCCTTGATCTCCCTTTGGTAGTCATCCCACCTAACTCCCACCGCAATTCGCTTGATTTGTGCAAGACTGCTGAGCCCAGGCACCCACAGGCTCTAGTCTGCTGATGTAGATGAAGGAAGTAGGCCAGATGTGAAGAAGGAACACGGGTGAAAGAAATATTTTACTTTCTTCTTTAATCCACTGTTTAAAAAAGATAAAAACCAGTGTTGTAAGGCTGATGACAAATGGTTCTGATCTGAGGCTTCAGGGCTGAAACAAGGGCGCAGTGGGACTGTGGAGAAATAGAGAGCCCACGCTCGTCCAGAGGGGACCCTTGTCACAGGGTGAAGACTTGCACCCGTGTTGCTGGATTTCCAAATTGTCAAGAGAAGCAGAAATCTGGATTTTTGTACAAAATCTCTTGATGCTTCATTTTTGGCAATGAATGCAAAGAAAAATTTTAATTGCAATGCGGGCCCAAATGGTGGAAGCCAAGCAAAGCAAGATTCTGAGTGCCACATCTGAGCCTCAGGGTCCACTGAGAGAGACAGATGGGTGGGGCGTATGGGCAGTTTTGACAGAGCTTGATGACTGGAAAGGTGGAAAGACATGATGTCAGGGGGCAGAGAAGAAAAGCCGGGGTGGGGAAGAGGCGAGTCTTTGAGAAGGAGATTGCACCTGAACTGTGTCCTGGAGGAGAACTCAGCAGGCCAAGAAACTGGGGTGGAGCAGTCCAGGCACAGATAACAGTCCAGGGAAGTTCTGTGCTCAGGAACCCAGCAGATGGGCAGCTCAAGTTCAGATGGGGGTGGGGAGCAAGGGGAGATGAGCAGGGCCCTATGGAGGGTGGCCTTGACCACATCACGTGCATATGCAACCATTTCTTAATTTTCCCACATTGTAATTCTGCTCTTTTTGATAGAAAACTAGAGGTTGTTTCTATTCCCTGCCATGCAACCATTTCCTGTGATAATTAGCAGTCCTTTCAGCTCTCAAACTTGGCAAAACTCCTCTCTCTCCTCCCCACACCCAACCGCTCTTGGGCTCACCCTCATGTGTATTTCTTTTTTGTTTTGTTTTGTTTTAATTGAAGAATAAGTGCTTTATAGAATTTTGTTGTTTTCTGTCAAACCTCAACATGAATCAGCCATAGGTATACATCTCATGTGTATTTCACTTTCACCCCTGGGGTACCCAAGAAAATAAATACTTTTGACCTTTGCCGGAACACCTTGGACTTGCCAGCATAAAAGAAGCAAAATTTGCACAGGAGGAAATGTTTTAATTCCTTCCAAATGGCTCTCTTTTCTCTTATGTCCAGAGGCAAATGCAGTTTTTTTTTTTTTTTTAATTAACTTATTTATTTATGGCTGTGCTGGGTCTTTGTTGCTGCACGTGGTCTTTCTCTAGTTGCAGCAAGTGGGGACTACTCTCTCGTTGCAGTTTGTGGGCTTCACATAGCAGTGGCTTTATTTGTTTCAGAGTGTGGACGCCAGGGCATGAGGGCTTCAGTAACTATGGCACATGGGTTTAGCTACCCCGAGGCATGTGGAATCTTCCTGCACCAAGAATCGAACCCCTATCCCCTGCACTGGCAGGAGGATTCTTAACCACCAGGCCACCAGTTCAGTTCAGTTCAGTTGCTCAGTCGTGTCTGACTCTTTGGGACCCCATGGACCACCAGAGTAGTCCCCAAATGCAGTTTTTATTTTGAGACCACAGGGGTGGCCCACAGGGAGTTTCCAAGCCTGTTCTCATACTGGTCTCACGGCCTGACTCCTCCAATAAGACCAGGCCACACATACCCAACTGGAGTATAAGCACGTATGTTGGATGTTCTCCTTGAACCTGCTCCGTCATGACTCAGGGCCCAAATCTCTTGCACACAGAGTCAGCGTGGACCTGGTGTCAGTGATGGTGTGAAAAGTCCATTTAGCCAGCACATGACACATGCCAGAAAGTGAAACAAAGTGAGAGTCGCTCAGTCGTGTCCGACTCTTTGCGACCCCATGGACTATACAGTCCATGGAATTCTCCAGGCCAGAATACTGGAGTGGGTCGCCGTTCCCTTCTCCAGGGGATCTTCCCAACCCAGGGATCAAACCCAGGTCTCCCACTTTGCAGGCGGATTCTTTACCAGCTGAGCCACAAGGAAAGCCCAAGAATACTGGAGTGGTACCCTATCTCTTCTCCAGCAGATCTTCTCGACCCAGAAATTGAACTGGGGTCTCCTGCATTGCAGGTGGATTCTTTACCAACTGAGCTACCAGGGAAGCCCAATATGTGCCAGGAGCTGTGCCAAACGCTCACCATACATGAGCTCATATAAGCCCATACGAGTCTCCCCCCATATTATAGAAAAGGAAGCTGAAGTCCAGGAAAGCTTAATGATAGCGGCTTGTCCAGTGTAATGATGCTTATACATCTGATCTCAAAGGCTATGCTGTTTGAAATGGAATGAGGTTGATTGCGATGATTCGGGTTTTTGTTTTTTGTTTTCTTAGTGCAACATATGGGATCTTAGTTCCCTGACCAGGAATTGAATCCACATCCCCTGCCTTGGAAGCACGGAGTGATGTGCTTCCAAGTCTTAACCACTGAACTGCCAGGGAAGTCCTGTTGATTTGTTCTATGTGTCAACTTGACTAAGCTATGGGATGCCCAGATAGTTGGCAAAACATGATTTCTGGCTGTGTCTGTAAGGGTGCCTCTGGAAGAAATTAACTATTTGAAGCAGTAGACTGAGTAAAGACAGTCGTCCACTGTGTGGGTGGGCATCCTCCAATCCATTGAGAGCCTGATTAGTACAAAAATGTGGAGGAAGGGTGAATTCACTGTCTCCAGAGCTGGGTGGCGCTAGTGGTAAAGAACCTGCCTGCCAATGCTGGAGACACAAGAGATGTGAGTTCAACCCCTGGGTCAGCAAGATCCCCTGGAGGAGGGCATGGCAACCCACTCCAGTATTCTTGCCTGGAGAATCCCATGGACAGAGGAGCCTGGCGGGCTACAGTCCATAGGGTTGCAAAGAGTTGGACACAACTAAAGCCACTTAGCACACACACACACGAGTTCCTCTTCGCCAGCCAGACACATATATGCTCCCACCTGCTGCTGCTCCTAGCAACATTCCATGTAGAAGAATCTCTGACATCCTGGGCCCCAGGAGAGCAGAGCAACCCCCACCCCTGCAACATTCAGTTGACATGTAATATGAGGGAGACCTAAGTCGTCTTGTTCTAAGACTTTGAGAATTTGGGAGTTATTTGTTACTGCAGCATTACCAAACATTTTCTGACTAATGTAGTTAATATTATATTCTGTCCTGCAACTACAACCAAGATTTTGTCCATACTTTAAAATGAACAGATTACAATAAACATAAGCTATTTCTATCTTGGCACATGTGAAAATATCTTTATTTGCCCTCACACTTGGTTATGTTTGCCTGGGAATAGAATTGCATGTTAAAAAATCTCTTCAGAACTTTCAACATACTGGGGTATTGGCCTCTGGCTTTTGGATTCTGGTGAGAAATCTGGGCTGAGTATTTTCACTTCATAAATGAATATTTTTAAAATCCAGGAGAAACTCAGAATCTTTAAAATGTATTGCATCTAACACAATCTTTTAACCTTTTTCTCATGTTCTCTCTCTTGGTCTTTTCCACCTCTATTTCTTTGTTCTATGTTGGAGGAACTTTCTTCAACTTCAAGTTTCAGCCATCTATTAAAGTTTACATTTAACAATAATGTATGTTTCAGAAATTTTAACAATATCTATATCAGTATAACAAACAGAAAAACCTATGAATCACAAGTGTACAAATAGGTGAATTATCACAAAGTGAACACACTCAGATAAGGATGCTCAAGTCAAGATATTATTACCAGAAAGTAGTTGTCCTCTTGTGCTACCCCCATCACTACCCACCCCTTCTCCCCAAAGATCACCCATTTTCCTGTTCTAACTCTGTCAATGAGCTCCTCTTGCTTTTTGAAACTTAGTGGAATCATACAATAAATCATATATCCTCTTGAAGATTTAGTTTCCTCAGCTGTAAATTGGGAGTAAAAATATAACTAAAAGAATAAGGCTAATGATAGTGCTTAGGACATGTTTGTTAAATTTGAGAATCTAGGGACTTCCCTGGTAGTCCAGTGGCTAAGACTCCATGCTCCTGATTGAGGGGACCGAGGTTCATTTTCTGGTTGGGGAGCTAGATCTCACATGCCACAACTTAAGATCCTGCACGCTGCAATGAAGATTGAAGATCCCGCAGGTTGCAACAAAGACCCAGTACAGCCAAATAAATATTTTTTAAAAATCTGTGGTTCATTGTACCTTAATCAATTGCACAAGTGGTGAACTCATGTTAATGACATGAAAAAAGGTCATATAATCAGTGAACCAGAAAAACTGTACTCCTTGGATCTGGTGTGGGCAGACTACAAGGTGAAAAGCAGAGTAAGAAAGCAGCATTTTCTGTTGACAATGAACAAGAATTCCTCTTGCTTCACATACTCACTAGCATTTGGTGTGGTCCATATTCGGGAGTTTGGCCATTCTAAAGGGTGTATAGTTTTCTTTCTTTTTTTTTTTTTTTTGTTAGTGTATAGTTTTAATTTGCTTTTCTCTGATGACATGTGATGTGGAACATGTTTTCTTATGCTTGCTTGCCATGTATTTGTCTTCTTTGGTAAGGTGTCTGTTTAGATCTTTGACTCAATTTTTAATCAGGTTGCTTGTTTTCTTATTGTTGGGGTTTTAAAGAGTTTTTGTATATTTTGGATAAGTCCTTTATCAGATGTGTCATCTGCAAATATTTTCTCCCGGTCTGTAGCTTTCTCATTATCCTCACATTGTCTTTTGCAGGGTAGAAGAATTTTATTTTAATGAAGTCCGGTTTATCAAATTTTTTTCTTTTGTGGAACATGCCTTTGGTGTTATATCTAAAAAATTATTATCATACTCAAGGTTTTCTCCTGTAGAAGGTTCTCTTCTACAGGTTCTCTCCTGTACAAAGGTCTCTTGTAGAAGTTTGGTTTTCATCTAACCTGTGGCTTTTGCCTCGAATCCAACTGGTTTCTAACCGATGCCCTTGGCTCATTGTCTTCTGACAGTCATGGCAGTGTTAACATTCTATAACCCTCTCTTCCTTATCTTGCTAAGAAAGCAGTTTCAACCCAGCATTCAAAATCTCCAAGTACTTGTGTTCGTCAGATTACTTCCCCTCTCTTTACAAGTCTTCTTATCAGATCCAATTGAGACTTACACTATGGTAACCAAGATTCATTTGATTCTACACAGGCTTAGGAGCTGATGTCTTCTCTCAGAGGGGGAATTACATTTACCAAGCTCAGGAGACTGATGTGGAAAATCGGAATGTCAATGTATTCACCGATAACAAGAAATAGAATTGTTAAACAGACTTCAAACTTCTCATCAGTCTGACCAGCACAGCCTTTCTTGAAGATAGATTTAAGTGAAAAGCAAAATTATCTAAAATAGAGGAAAGAAGATGGCTTGGTGAGCATTCTGCCCCTCAGCTCTATTGATTAAGAGCCTGTTACATGTCAAGCATTGTGCTGGACCCAAGGCGGAGAGCGGCCAGTAGGAGAGATAGGACTCTATGTTCACAGCTCCTGGCCTACACAGAGAAGACAGGCCCAGAGCAGAGAGTAAAGGCTTCTAGATTAAAAAAAAAGACCATACACCTTAGCCTCTGCTTCCTCTCTGAAACTACCAAATAGAAGTACAGGGATTAAAAAAAATTACAATGCCCCGGGAAGGGAGAATGGATAAATTGGGAGGCTGGGATTGAGATATACACACAGCTATATGTTAAACTCATAACTAGTAAGAACTTACTGTCTAGCACAGGGCACCCTACTCAATACTCAATGACCTACATGGGAATAGACTCTAAAAAAGAGTAGATGTATGTATATATATAACTGACTCACTATGCTGTATAGCAGAAAATGACACAACATTGTAAGTCAACTATGCTTCAATAAAAATGAATTAAAAAAAATACAATGTCCTAAGACAGAGGGCAGCAAGCTATGGTCACACACCAAATCTAGCCTGCTCCCTGTCTATGTACAGCTTATAATCGAAGACTAGTTTCACAGTCTCAAATGGTTGGGGGGAAAAATCAAAAGCAGATTAACATTTTATGACACATGAAAATGTTAGGAAATTTCGATTTTAGTGTTCCGAAATAAAGTTTTGTTGCAACTTAGCCGTGTGTTCCAATGCATGTCCTGTGTATTGTTAATGGCTGCTTTTGTGCTACATTGACATAGTTGAGTATTTGCAAAGGAGACCATGTGGTGTTCAAAGCCAAAAATACTTACTATCTGGCCCTTTACAGAAAAGTTTTGCCAACCCTTGCTCTACAGTAGCTATATTCCACAGAACTTTCTGCAGTGACAAGAAATGCCATGTGCTATCTAATACAGTCACTAGCCACTAGCTCCATGTGGCTACTGAGTGTTTGAAATGTGAGGAGTGTGATTAAGGAATTGAAAGTTCATTTTATTTTGTGCTAGTACTAAGTCGCTTCAGTCGTGTCCAACTCTTTGCAATCCTGTGGAGCATAGCCTGCCAGGCTCCTCTGTCCATGGGATTCTCCAGGCAAGAGTACTGGAGTGGGTTGCGGTTTCCTTCTCCAGGGGATCTTCCTGACCCAGGGATGGAACCGGTGTCTCTTACATCTCCTGCATTGGCAGGCAGGTTCTTTACCACTAGCACCACCTGGAAAGCCCATCAATTCAAACTTAAATAGTTGTGGGAGACCAAAGGCTTCTGTGTTGGATAGTGCAGCTGTAGAGAGTAGCAGAAGGGGATCTGAATTGGAAACCCCATGTGCAGTGGTTGATGGGGTGGCATCCTGAAAGCAGAGGGATGAAGTGAAAGCTTACACGGGAAGACTAAGATGTTCTGCCCAACCTTCTTCCCTCCAGCTTCTTTCCCAATGCAGATTCCAGAATACTGACACGGAGGATACGTGCTTAGTCCCTCAGTTGTGTCTGACTCTTTGCAACCCCATGGACTGTAGCCCACCAGGGTCCTCTGTCCTCGGGGATTCTCCAGACAAGAATACTGGAGTGGGTTGCCATGCCCTCCTCCAGGGGACCTTCCCAACCCAAGGATCAAACCCAGGTCTCCCGAATTGCGGGCAGAGTCTTTACCATCTGAGCCACCAGGGAAACCCAAGGACTTGGAGGATAATACTCTCCTAAAGAGAAGATATAAGAGTCTTCTCTGGAGAATTTGATCAGATCAGGAGGAAAACTCTAAAGAGACACACTAGGACATTGGGTGCTTCCTAAGGAATGGATAGTCTTTCCTTCTCCAAGGGATCTTCCCAACCCAGGGATCAAATCCAGGTTTCCCACATTATAGGCAGATTCTTTACCAGCTGAGCCACAAGGGAAACCCAAGAATACTGGAGTGGGTAGCCTATCCCTTCTCCAGCGGATCTTCCCGACCCAGGAATCGAACTGGAGTCTCCTGCATTGCAGGTGGATTCTTTACCAACTGAGCAATCAAAGAAGCCCTCCTAAAGGACAGTCACATCAGACCTCACGGTTAATAACTAGACCTCTTCATGTGCATTCAGTGTTCAATCAATACAGCCTAGGTCCTGTCCTATGTGAGCAGACAGCCAAAGCTCATCATACATTTAAGGAAAGATACAAATGTGAAAGAGATCAAACATTCAGACTTAAGCAAAGACCTGTGGGAGAATATAATCTATGAAAGTTGGAGGCCCATGAAGTTGGGTGAGAAAAATGGTATTTATTTTCACTAAGTTCAATTGAAACTCAGCATTTCCTTCATTTACGAACATAAACAACAAACCAGAGTAGTATTAACAGTTCCTGTGACTTCACCCTCAGTGGAAAGCAGATATTTTCCTATCACAATGGTCTTGCTGAAGGTATCTCAAAATATTATTTCTGCTCATCATGATTTTGCAATTATCTTAGTTATTAGACACATGGCTAAATCTTCTAATACAGAAGCACATATGTTACTATATGACAGATTTGTTTTTAAAATATTTTGATAACTGTATTTCAAAATAAAAGATTTCATCTGTAATCTTATGTATGGAAGTTTATTCATTTAAAAATATATTGAGGGAAATTTCCTGGTGGTTCAGTGGCTAATACTCCATGCTTTCAATGCAAGGGGGTCCAGGTTTGATCCCTGGTCAGGGAACTAGATCCCACATGCTGTAACTAAGACATCGAGCAGCCAAATAAATAAATATTAAAATTAAAAAAAAATAATGTGTAGAGAAGAGGTCCAGGGGCTTCATCAGACTTCAAAGGGATCTATGGCACAAGAAGGGTTAAGAATCCCTGTATCTGTGTTCTCTTTAGAGGTATAAGTGGACAGGGAATGGAGGTAATAGCCATTAAGTACTATGTGCCAGATTTTAATCCTCATCACTCTAAGAGTAGGTGTTACTGGTAGCAGTAGTAGTACTTGGAAATGCTCACTTTGTCATTTCAATGAGATATTTGGAGGGAGAAAAATGAATCGATATGCTTAATCAGAGCTCTAGACCCAAATTTTAGTTTTATTTTATAAAAATATTACACGCACAACATAAGTGAATTAGAGAAATAAAAAGGAGACAGCAAAAATCACCTCCAACCTCACTCCCTTTTTGGTGAACATTGTTCTAGACAGCACCAGGTGCATATATACAAAAATACGCATACGCACCCACACAAACTTACAGAAAGATAAATATCGGTATAAAGATAAATGTGTGCATGTGTCCATGCTCGGTCGTGTCCGACTCTTTGCAACCCCATGGATTGTAGCCCACCAGCCTCCTCAGTCCGTGAGATTACCCAGGCAGGAATACTGGAGTGGGTTGCCATTTCCTATTCCATGGGATCTTCCCAACCCAGGGATCAAATTCCCATTTCGTGTGTCTCCTGCTTTGGCAGGAGGATTCTTACTACTGCACCAGCCGAGAAGTCTTATAAAGATATATACATAGTTTTAAACAAAAATGGGATCGAACTACACATTTATTATTATTATTTTATTTTTATTATTTTAATAAACAATACATTGTGTTTATCTTCCATAGCAATAATAAGAATTGAGGCAAGTTAATTATGTTCACCATACAGCTCAGGAAAGGGAGACTTGGATGAATCAAAGCCTTGTCAATGAACACACCTGATGAGAGAGGAAGAAATCTCTTGATCATCCTGGAACTACTTACTCTTCAAGAACCGCATGTCTGTGAGAGAGTAAACCCTGTAGTTCAGCTGAACTGAGAAAATTTCATCCTCTCAGCAGCATTTACCCGAAAACGTGTAACTTATGCTACTGGAAATCTTAGCAACTTCAGAGGATGCTAGCTCGGGTGCAGGTGACCCATATGCTGAATCCCAGCAGAGATCTATTGCTGAAAAACTTCATCTCTACGGTCAGAGTGCGCAGGCAGGAATCTGGCGCATCCTGGGCTGCCTTCTTTATTTGGGTTCTGAGTCTTCAGGGAAACAAACGGGAGGAAAAAGTCACTTGTCTCCTTACCCCCGCCATCCAGCGCTGTAACTCACCACTAGGTGTCTCCCTGGCAGCGCGCGCGGTAGTCCGTGGATGGAGGCCACGCCCACAAAGATTGATCTCTTCATCCCCTGTGGCTCCCAGGAAAACGTGAGGAGGATGAGAGAAAGTGGACTTCCTGAGCCTGGTCCCAGGGTTATCCGAGGGATCCCAAAGCTTGGAATGGCTAAGGATCACCTAAGGAGCTTGTTGAAAGCAGGGATGCCAAGGTTTTGCTTTCATATAAGTGGAGATCAACCTTGGCTACACATTGGAATCACCAGGGAAACCTTTAAGAAGCAAAGTGTCGGCAAGTGTTACGGACTAAATGTTTGTGTCTTTTCCCAGTTCACATGTTGAAACTTCCCCTCCCCCAATATGTGATGGTCTTAGGAACTGGGGCCTTTGGGAGGTAATTAGGAGTAGATGTGATCATGAGGGTGGAGCCCTCATCAGTGGGATTAGTGCCCTTTGGAGTCACAAGAGAGCTTGCTTCCTCTTTCTGCTCTCTGCCATGAGAGGATACAACAGGAAGTAGTAACTAGTCTGCAACCTGGAAGAGGACTTCCACCAGAACCTGATTATGCTGGCACCCTGATCTTGGACTTCTAGCCTCCAGAACTGTGAGGAATACATTTCTGTTGTCTATAAGCCACCCAGTTTATAGTATTGATATTTCTGTTATTAGCAGCCCAATGGCTGCTAAGACAAGACACTCCAAGCTCCTCCACAGAAACACTGAAAAAAGAAGCAGAAACTGTCAAAAACAAATTTGTAAAAATTCTGGAAAACCATCAGCGCTTACAGCAACCAAGTGAATGCTGAATCAAGAAAAAAAGGCAACTCAAAGATGGCTCAGTGCAAGCGGGGTGTATGGTCTAAGGCTGAGTTGCAGACACCCTGGCTGAGAGTTGGGATGTCACAGTGCAGAGCCCAGCTGCAAAGACTGAGAGGTGTGTTTTGTTGTGTTTGTTTTATGTTTAGTTCCTGATGTTCAAAGAGGTCTCTGTCAGGGTGCTAGTTGAACATGAGCTGAAGAATAGACTTCAGTGACTACATATGATATGAAATACAGCCTTTGTAAAATAGTTTGGGACAATCACTATCCAAACGAATAACTGCAGTCTTCATCAATCACAATTAGCAACTCCTGGAGAAGGGGGAGAATCGGATTTCCAGTTACCACAGTATGATAGTTAGATGTCCAATCTCACAAAAAAATTCACGAAGCATACAAAGAAACAGGAACGTGTGGTCCAATCAAAGGAACAAAATTAATTGACAGAAATTGACTCTGGGAAGCTCTGACATTGGGCTGATTAGTCAGAGACTATTTTTTGTTTGTTTGTTTCATGTTTTGGCTTTTTGGGCCGCAAGGCACACGGGATCTTAGCTTCCAGTGCATGTGTATGTGCTCAGTCACTTCAGTCCTGACAGACTCTTTGCGACCCTATCGGCTGTAGCCTGCCAAGCTCCTCTGTCCATGGGGTTCTCCAGGTAAGAATACTGGGGTGGGTTGCCATTTCCTCCACCAGGGTACCTTCCTCACTCAGGGATCAAACCCATGTCTCCTGTGTCTTCTGCAATGCAGGCAGATTCTTTGCCGCTGAGTCACTGGGGCAGCCCCTTAGCTCCCAGACCTGGGATCAAACCTGAACCCTCTGCATTGGAAGGGGAGGTCTTAACCACTGGACCACCAGGGACGTCCCCAGTCAAAGACTTTAAACCAGCTGTCTTAAAAATGCTCGGAGGACTGAAGGAAACCATGGACAGTAAAACTTTAAAGAACTAAAAAAAAAGTATGAACAAAATATGAACATCAATATTCTATCAAAAGAGATAGATGTGATTAAAAGAAACTAAATAGAAATTCTGGAGCTGAAGAGTATAATAAGTGAAAGAAAGAATCTGATGCCCAGGGCTCACCCTAGTCTGCATGCTTGCTCAGTTGCTTCAGTCATGTCCGACCCTTTGCGAAGCTATGGCTGCAGCCTTCCAGGCTCTTCTGTCCATGGGATTCACCAGTCAAGAATACTGGAGGGACTTCCCTGGTGGGCCAATGGCTAAGACTCTGCGTTTGCTGTCCATAGGGCCCAGGTTTGATCCCTGGGATCAAGATCCCACATGCTGCAACTAAGACCCAGTGCAGCCAAATAAAATAAATAAAATATATTAAAAAAAAAAAAAAAAAAGAATACTGGAGTGGGTTGTCATGTCCTCCTCCAGGGGATTGTCCCAACCCAGGGACTGAACCTGGGTATTCTTCATTGCAGGCAGATTCTTTACCGCTGAGCCACCAGGGAAACACCCCAGCCTAGACAGGTAGTGTTAGCTGCTCAGTCTTGTCTGACTCTTTGCAACCCCACGGACTGTAGCCCATTAGGCTCCTCTGTCCATGGAATTCTCCAGGCAAGAATACTGGCTTGGGTAGACATTCATTTCTCCAGGGGATTATCCCAATCCAGGGATCGAACCCAGGTCTCCCTCATTGCAGGCAGATTCTTTACCGTCTGAACCACCAGGGAACCCCAGTCCAGCTGTGTCCAGATCTCTGGGGTTGGGACTCCAGTGTACGTTCCAAAGCTTCTAAGACTGTGAACCACTGTCACAGAGATTCTGTTTTAGGAGGTCCAGGGTTGGGAATCTCAATCTTGGAGGTGCATTAGCATCACCTGAAGAGCTTTAGAAATACTGATGGCCAGCCCACTCCCCCAAATCTCTGAGGGTAGGCACCAAGGACTGGCATTGTGAACAAACTTTTCTTACAATTCTGACTACTGCTAATGTGGAGAAACCATGAAAAATTCCATGTTGTCTAATCTTCATCTCTGTGAAAGCTTTGTGTTCAACTGAAATATCAAAAGCCCCAATATCTAAAATATAAGTTAATAGCATTTGTTTATTCCTTTTCTTCTGGCTGCACTGCAAAAATTTCAGTTTTCTGATCAGGGATTGAACTCAGGCTATAGCAAAGATAGTGCCAAATCCTAACCCCTGGACCACCAAGGCGCTCCCAACACTTGTTTATTCTAAAGTCCTTTGATGAGGCAATGAGATTAGCATCATTCATTTACTCATGTATTTATTTATATAAATTCATCGAGGGGACTTCTTGGTGGTCCAGCAGCTAAGACTCTGAGCTCCCAATGCAGGGGGCCTATGTTCGATCCCTGGTAGGGGAACTAGATCTCAAATGCCACAAGTAAGACCAGGAGCAGCCAGATAAGTAAATATTTTTTTAAAAAATGTATTGAGGGCCCCTCTGTGTGCCAAGGAAGGCAGCAGTGCACAAAATAGCCAGCCCCCACTGTCATCAAGCATTCATCCTAGCACAGAAGCCATAAATGAACAAAAAAATGATATGTGTGTCAAGCAATAAGAGAATTAAAGAGAGACAAAGAGAATAGAGGGGGATGAGAGCAGCTATTTTGGATAGAGTGGTCACAGTGTCCCTGAGTAGCTGACATTTGAGAAGTTGCCTGGAAGAAATCAGGGAGTGAGTTTGGTGCTGGAGAATGTCTGGGGAAGAGCTATCTGTTAAATAGAAATCTTTGAAATCTTGGTTTAAGGATGATACTCACAACCTCCCATCAGCCAGTTTCTTTCTTTCTTTTGTCTTGGGTGCCCTTGATTTCAGGGCTTCTTCCCTCCAGGCCCATAGAGAATATATTTGTGCTGTTTCAAGCGCTAAGTTTGTATTAATTTGTTACAGTAATGATAGGAAACTGACACAGTTCTTAATAAATGTTAGTCTTGTCGTTAGGTATGACCATCAGGACGAGTAGTTAGTGTCCTCAACAAACCCCAATCACAATGATAATAACAAAGACTGGAGACTTCTCTGGTGGCCCAGTGGTAAAGAATCCGCCTGCCAATGTAACAGACACAGGTTCGATCCCCGGTCCAGGAGGATTCCACAGGCAACTAAGCCCGTGGGCCGCAACTAGCGAGCCTATGCTCTAGAGCCTGAGCTCTAGGGCTGGGAGCAGCTCCTGAAGCCCTTGTGCCTTGGAGCCCGTGCTCTGCAACAAGAGATGCCGACTCAGTGAGAAGCCTGCACACCACAACTAGAGAGGAGACCTCGCTTGCTGCAACTGGAGAAAAGCCCGTGCAGCGATGAAGGCTCAGCACAGCCAAAATAAATAAACAAAAAACAGAACGACAGCAACAAACAACAGCAACACAGACGAATTCACCGGGAGGGGAACACTGGGATGTTTCTTCCGCTTCTAACTTTTGGCGTCCTAGGCGCCTGAAAGCACTTTGTCTACAGTTTAAAAAGAAGTAAGCTTCTGTTTGTTTTATTTTGGGGACTTTGTGTGTTGTTGTTGTCGTCTCTGGCTGCACAGCACAGGATGTGGGATCTTAATTCCCGGACCAGGGACCAAACATGTGCCCCCTGCATTGGAACCACAGAATCTTAACCACTGGCCTGCAGACAAGTCCCCAGAAGTGAAATTCCAAACTAGCTTCCACTACTTAGGCCTAATTTCCCACTTTGGGAAAAGTTAATAGTTGTATAACAGGAAGAAGTAGTGGTGAAATAGAACACGCTCCAGGTTGGATAATTGTATAACAGGAAGAAGTAGTGGTGAAATAGAACACGCTCCAGGTTGGACCTCAGAAAAGCTGGGTCCCAGTCCTCATCCTGTCTCCTTCTGGCTGTGTGACTTAGGTTATCTTGCTTCCCATCTCTGGGCTTCATATTCACTGTTTAGAAAATGAGAAAATTAAATCAAAACTAATTGCCATTTTGTTGAATATCTACAACGGACAGTTTATACATATAGTCTGGTTTGAGCACGAGATATCATTCCCATTTTCTCTAAGTGAGAAAATTGAGAGGCCCAGAGAGGTTAAGTGATTTGCCTGAAGTCACAGAGTAAATACCTGGCAGAGCTGAGATTTTAAAAATCTTTTGCACATTTCAGAGTCCAAGGCCATCTTTATTATTTTTATTTTATTTCTTTTATCTTTTGGCCAGGTCACGTGACATGTGAGATCTTAGTTCCCGACCAGGGTTCAAACCCATGCCCCCTGAATTGGCAGTGTGGAGTTTTAACCACTGGCCCACCAGGGAAGACCCCAAGGCTTTCTTGAAAAGACATATTGATGCTGCTTCCAGTTTTCTCTGTAGGTCATAATGTGGATGATTCGAGGGGCTGTGACCAGCCCTCAGGCCATTCTCCATCCTCTCTAACTTTCCACATCAGGGCTCTGGAAACTGATTCATCGCTTGCATATCTCAGAAACTCTGACTCAGCCCCTCGGAGGCTTCTCTCACAGTGATCCAGTCCCCATCTCATTTTCTTCGACAGACACTACTAACTGCTTAACCAATATCTAATCTTCTCTTTTTACTTAGTAATAGAACCCCAACTTTGCTTGAATAAAATGTGCCCAGTGAAAAATACCTCCCCATACACCCTTGCAGCTAGGGGTGATCTTCTCACCCAGGTCTGACTGACAAGATGTGAGTAGAGATTTGGGTAGAACTTCCTGGGAATCTATTGTCTTCCTCATAAGAAAGGGTGGAGGAATTGAGCAGGCACGTATTTTTTCCTCCTTGCTTTAACTTTCATTTCTGCCAGGAATATAGGTGAGATTTTTGGGAGTGAAGCTGTCACCTTGTGACTGTGAAGGTGAGAGCCACCTGCTGAGGGTAACAGAGCAGGAAGATAGAAGGAGCTTCGGTCCCTAATGGTTTCTCTGAGCCTCTGTACCAGCCTGAACTGCCTGCCTGAACCAGCCTGAACAGCCTGAACTTTCTTTCTTTGAAAAAGAAAGTTATTTGGGCAGATTTCTGTTGCATGCAACTCTGTGCAATTCTAACTGACAAGTTCTCCAAGAAAAGTCTCTCTTCTACCCTGGAACCCTGACATGTGGCCTTAACAAGCATCTGTGGTGACCCAAAAATAGACCTGGGGGGAGGAGAGATTGGCCATGGATGTGATTCTGAACTTGCTGAGTCATCACCTGTTCCATCCATGCTCTGGAGAAGAGTGCTGTTAATTACACTCTCCCTGGCCAGTCGAGCAAGGAGACGTCTGTGTGTTCTCAGGGAAGCTCAAATATAGCTCGGGCTCCTCCACGGCTTTTGCTGAGTGTGCAACATCTTCATGTCTGGCAGCCTCACTGAAAAAGGGGGAAGCTTCTCCTGGGAGGTTAGGGTCTGAAAGATGCTAAATCCAGGGGATGCTGGCAAAGTCTGGCTTAGAAAACAAGATCTCTATTTGTTCTGCCTCCTGCAAGTTGGGTGTCATTTCTCCTAGTTAGCAGGTGATGAAACTAGCTTGAGGTCCAGAGGGTAGAGGGTCCATGTGTTATGTTATTTGACTGCATGAAACTACCTGGACTCTATAACTGGGAAAAAAGTAACTTGGGGGATGAATATAAGATGACTCACAGAACTGCACATGAGACTGAAAATCCAGCTTGGACACAAAGGCAAAAAGAGTTCCGGGGGTCTGGGTGGCAGAAACAAGCATTGGGGTGGCAGCTTGGGTCATGAGCTCATTCCATGGCTAAAGGAGTGCTGGACACCTTGACTGACAGTCTTTCTAAAGCTTATCGGTAAGAATATCTTTTAAAAACATTTATTTTATTGAAGTATAGTTGATTTACAATGCTATGTTAATTTCTACTGTATAGCAAAGTCATTCAGTTATATATGTGTGTGTGTGTGTGTGTGTGTGTGTACATATATACATTCTTTTTCATGTCCTTTTCCATTATGGTTTATCACAGGATAATATATAGTGATATAGTTCCCTGTGCTATACAGTAGGACCTTGTTGTTTATTCATTCTATATGTAATAGTTTGCATCTGCTAGTCCCAAACTCCCAACCCATCCCTCTCCCATCTTCCTCCTCCTTGGCAACCACAAGTTTGTTGTCTATGCATGTGAGTCTGTTTCTGTTTCACAGATGAGTTCATTTGTGTCATATTTTAGATTCCACATAAAACTGAGAGCAAATGGTACTTGTCTTTCTCTTTCTGACTTTACTTAGTATGATAATCTCTGTGTTCATCCATGTCACTGCAAATAGCATGATTTCATTCTTTTTCATGGCTCCATTGTATATATGTAGGAAAGAATGATTTTCCTGAAGCATCCCGAGGGTTCAAGTACCAGAAGATTGACAAGAGGAAGTTGGGTGGTAAAAACAACAACAAAAAAAGTCCCCTGCAGATAGTATAGGATCAGTCAATATCAAGGGTTTGGGGAGCTGGCTGACCTAAGTTAAAATCTTAGCTTTTCCCTTTACTATCTATCGCTGGTTAAGTCAGTTAACCTCTTTAAGCATCAGTTTTCTCATCTGTGCCTGATGGGAGTAAGACATGTTTGAACCCAGCAGTATGTAAACTCTTGATGGCAGAGATTTTTGTTTTGCACCCACTGTTATTTCCCCAGCATCCAGACTAGTGCATGAGTATTTTGGGGGGGGGGGCACAAATCATGTGGGATCTTAGTTCACAGATCAGGGATCGAACCTGTTCGCCTTGCAGTGGAAGCTCAGAGTCCTAACCACTGGACCACCAGGAAATTCCCTAGTGCACAGTTTGTAGCTGATGCTCAATGCATATTTATAGGATGAGTGAATGAACTTTACATTTGTCCCCAAATACTTGTTAGATAGTGAGATATTTTCATGGAAATACAATGCGAAAGAGGTACTTGGAGTGGAAAATGAGCAGCCCCTCCTGCCTCATCACCTCACTCTGGGGAGGGAGAAAGAAGAGATGCAGGCAGCCACTGAGATGGATAGTAAGATGTCCACTCTGTAGGCTCTTGTTGTTTTTTTTGTTTTTTTTTTTTAATATTTATTCATTTATTTGGCTGCACCAGATCTTAGTTGCAGCATGTGGGATCTAGTTCCCTGACCAGGGATCGAACCTGGGCCCCCTGCATTGGGAGCTCAGAGCCTTAACCACTGGGCCAGCAGGGAAGTCCCAGGCTCTTGTCTTGAGACGCTCCACACCAGCATGCTGACCTGCGTCCTCCCATCGCAGTCATCAGCCTTCATCCTCACAAGCAAGGCTCTTCTGCTGAAAACAACAGGGCGTGTCAAGGGCAGGATGGATCTGGCCCAGCGATCTCCAGGGCTCCGGTATAATGTTGGCGTGTACTACTTGGCTTCTAGGTCTGACAGGTTAAGATGTCTGAAGTCACCATGGCCCCACACTTCACAGTGAACCGTGGCATACAATGGCAAATAGAATAAATTACAGTCCTGCAGAACATTTTAAAGAGCACACACGGTGGGACCTCCCTGGTGAACTGACGTCAACTCTCTCAGTCCTGTTTTCATCCAAAGCTTGACGAGCTACTAAGCTGGTTCCTACCCCAGGAGCATGGCAGAAATACAAAGCATAAAAAAAAGAGGCAAACCTGGAAGAAATTGGGATTTTGGTATCTTTGTGTGCGTGCATGCTAAGTCATGTCTGACTCTTTGTGACCCTCTGGACCATAGCCTGCCAGGCTCCTCTCTGTCCATGGGGCTTTCCAGGCAAGAATACTGGAGGGTTGCCATGCCCTCCTCCAGGGGATCTTCCCAACCCAGGGATCAAGCCCTTGTCTCCTGTGGCTCCTGCATTTCAGGCAGATTCTTTACTGCTGGGCCATGGGGGAAGCCCTTAGGTATCTTTAGTCCCTCCAATAACCAGGACCTTTGCCATGTTCCTCACTACCCTCAGAAGCAGGACCATCACCATACCCCTGATGACCAGTACCGCCACCATTTTCCACGATTAGTACTCCATCAATATCATCACCATCACCACCATGTCACAATTACCATCAATACCATCACCACCAACCCAACCAAGCCCAACACTCAGAAAAACCATATTCTCCATTTCCAGCATCTCCATCTCCCTCATCTTCACTATAAAAATTGTCATCAGCATTGTTATCACTACATAATACATGATATTGGGGTCCCACCCGGGGGGTTTCACCAGGTTGGTACACTCATCCCCCAGCTGCTGGGACAGTTGCTTGCTCACAGGTTACAGCTACTCCCTTCTCCTGAGAATTCCCCCTCAGCCAATGAAACTTCTGTGCCAGGAAATGACCAGAAAGTTACACCCCTGAAGGCAGGGTGCACCCAATGACTGACTGGCATGTACAAGTGCCCTGCCCTCTTGCCTCAAGCTGGGACAAATCTGTGGTGGTACAGAGCTTCCTCAACTTATGGTGGGGATATGGCCCAAGAAACTCATCATAAGCTGAAAACATTGTAAGCTGAAAATGCATTTAGTACACCTAAGCTGCTGGACATTCTAGCTTAGTCTAACCCACTTTAAGTGTGCTCAGAACACTTATATTAACCTACATTTGGGTAAAATAATCTAACATGAATACTCCTTTATAGTAAAGTACTAAATGTCTTTATGGAACGCTGTACTGAAAGCGCACAGAATGGTTGTCTGAGTACAGAGTGGTCGTACGTGCATTGGTTTTTCACCCTTGTGATCACATGGCTGACTGGGAGCTGCGGTTTGCCACCACTGCCCAGCGTCACAAGTGTCTTGTACCACGTATTGCTAGCCTGGGAAAAGATCAAAGTTCAAAGTACAGTTTCTACTGAATGAGTATCACTTTTGCACCACCGTCAAGTTGAAACATCCTAAGTCCTACCATCGTAAGTCATGGCTGATTGTATACATGCCCCCAAAGCTCTCTATGGGATCAGCCTAGAGAGGCTAGACTTCAGATGAGCCCACATTTTTAGCCTAGCTTTCACCATCCTCCCATCTGCTTCCTTCATCTCCTGGTAGAATTCATCTAAGTCCCTTGATCAATTGTACAAGAATCCCAGAGTCTTCCCTGGTGGTCCAGTGGTTAAAAGTCCGCCTTCCAATGCAGAGGACACAGGATCAAGCCCTGGTCAGGGAACTAAAGGTCCCCCATGCCGTGGGGTGACTGAGCCCACATGCCATAACTGCTGAGCCCTCTGGAGCCCATGCTCTGCAACAAGAGAAGCCCCTGCCTAACACAGCTAGAGAAAGCGTGCACGCTGCCACAAAGACCCAGCACAGCCAAAAATAAAATTAAGTAATTTAAAAAAAAGAGTGCCGTTTCAGACTTTACTTTGAGAAACCCAATGCAAGACACACTATTACCACTTTCATGACTGTCCTAGTGGACACATTTTGGACTGCATTCCCTGCCCACACCCTTCTTGGAGGGAATTCTGCCTGCACAGAGGGCTTTGCTGGAGCTGGCCAACTCGAGCTCATGAAAGTCAGTCACCCACATTCTTCCCAACTGTGTGTTCAGAGACATCACACGAATATCTTGAAATCAGCCATGGTGGGAGAACTTGCACTGTGGAAACTGGCAGAAACATTTTCCTGTTTTCATTTGTGTGCTCTGGAATGCTGGTTGTTAAATATTTACCAGCATACCACCCGGCATAGGTTGCCCATACAATTCCAAACAATTCCAAACCTTGGTTGGAAAAGATCAAAATTCAAAGTACAGTTTCTATTGAATGAATATCACTTTTGTACCACCCTCAAGTTGAAAATCCTAAGTTGTAACTTAAGGAGCTGAGAGAGACTCCTGCCCCTGGAGAGACTTATCCGTAAGTTACCAGTGACATATGAATTATGTGGCCTGGGGAGAAAAAATGGCTTAGGCCAGCAGATGTCTCGTGGAACTGGGAAATCAATAAATTACGGTCAATTGGCAAGTAGAGTTGAATAAAAATAATCATCATAGCTACTTGCAAGCTAAGCAAAAGTTGTGATGCACTGAGCACTTTGCACGCATTATCTTGTGTAATTCTCGTAACATCCAATGCAGGCTACAACCACCCCCTTTCTTCAGGTGGCGCAAGTTCAAGGAAGTGAAGTCCTTGCCCAAGACCACACAGTTTGGTGGAGGAATAAGATTCAGTTCAATCCACTGTCTTTCTGCCTCCAGAATCTGCATTCATAATCACCTATGAATCAGTGCTAGGGGCTTAGATAGGCAAAAAGCACAGACATGGTGATGTTACGAGGGAGTAAAAACTAGAGTAAGTAGAATGCATTCATCAGGATGCTTTGTTTTCAAGTTATAGAAACCAATCTTGAACTAAATTCAATGAAAGAGTTCTTCACTGGCTCAAATCCATCCCTAAGATGAGTGCTACTGGGGCTCTTAAGGCTGACTCAAAGAAGAGTCTGGAATCCAAAATGAAGCAATTTCTCTCTCCCTCTCTCTGTCCCTTTGTCTCCTCTTTCCCCCCATATCTTTCTTTGTTTCTGTCTGCATTCTAGCATCCTACAAGGAGGGGCTAAGCGAACACTGTCCCGGCCATCCCGGGCCGCCAGCCCCATCTGATTGCAGATGGTAGTTGTTCAAGGCACCCAGAAGGTCATGGGATCAGGAACCAGGGGATACACACCCAAGAGGTTCTCCGATCAATGAGGACACAGTTCGTTAAGACTATGAGGGATCTTATGGACAGGGGACAGTTACCAAAGTTCATCATCTTTCCCCACAACTGGAATTTTCACCCACAGCTCTTCCTGGGCAGCATGTGCTGTGAGGTCTGATGTCACAGAGTCCTAGGTTCAGAGTGGCAATCCCATGCACACCCAGAGCACTATCTGAGTGACATGTGATGGTTAACTGACTTTGGGTAAGTCACTTCCCTTCTCTGAGTCTCAGTGTCCCCATCTCTAAAATGAAGCTGACCACTGTACTTAGCTAGAAGACTTGGGGAGATTCAATGAATGAGGTGAAGCACCAGGAACATAGATGGGGCTTAGTCAATGTTCATTTCCATCCTCACTTGCTTTTCCAGTGGAATCACCTCTCTTCTGTCCTGTCATTTTCAGTTGGGCTAGTGGAGTGGCCTCTATCCTTACCCAGGACTGTAGGGTAAAGGGAAATATATTAAAAATATCTAGATGAGGCCCTAATTCTTTGCTAGCAGTTACATAAATTCTAAAGTCATCTCCATCTTTCTCTGCCCTGGCTAGCCTCCAGAGCAATTAAACATTGATGTTGTAGCTATACTTATCTCCTTTTCCCTCTTCCAGCCTAGGACATCAATTCCTTATCAAATGAAAAATTTAACCCTCACATTTGTGGACATCTTCGGTTTCTGAAGCACTTTCAGATTCACGGTTTTCACATACTTATTATAGGAATTAAAGCAAATGGAAAAGTACAAGGAAGAAAGTTGAAAGAAATCAAGAGATCAAGGTCAACATCACCAATGATGCGTCATATTGTGATCATGTATTGCTGATAGGATGTCATGAGAAAAACATGTAACTTCCGTGGTCTTCTTCCCTCAAACCCACAATTTCAGTCTAATCATGAGAAAACATCAGACAAGCCAAAATTAAGGGATGTTCTACCAAATGTCTGATCACCCTAATGGCAGAAAGCAAAGAGAAACTAAAGAACCTCTTGTTGAGGGTGAAAGAGGAGAGTGAAAAAGCTGGCTTGAAACTCAGCATTCCAAAAACTAAGATCATGGCATTCAACCCCACCATTTCATGGCAAACAGAAAAGGAAAAAGTGGAAGCAGTGACAGATTTTATTTTCTTGGACTCCAAAATCACTGCAGACAGTGACTGCAGCCATGAAAATAAAAGATGCTTGCTCCTTGAAGGGAAAGCTCTGACAAAGCTAGACAATGTATTAAAAAACAGAGACATCACTTTGCCAACAAAGGTCCATATAGTCAAAGCGATGGTTTTTCCAGTAGTCATGTACAAATGTAAGAGTTGGACCATAAAGAAGGCTAAGTGCCAAAGAATTGAAGCTTTTGAATTGTGGTACTGGAGTAGACTCAAGAGTCCCTTGGACTGCCAGTCAATCCTAAAAGAAATTAACCTTGAATATTCGTTAGAAGGACTGATGCTGAAGCTGAAGCGCCAATACTTTGGCCACCTGATGCAAAGAACTGACTCACTGGAAAAGACCCTGATGCTGGGAAAGATCGAGACGAAAGGAGAAGGGGGCAGCAGAGGATGAGATAGTTAGATAGCATCACCGACTCAATGGACATGAATTTGAGCAAATTCTGGGAGATAGTGGAGGACAGAGGAATCTGGTATGCTGCAGTCCATCGGGTTGCAAAGAATTGAACATGACTTAGCAATGAAATGACAACAACAAAATGCTTAGGAAGTGTCAAGGCTGTGAAAGACAAGGAAAGACTGAGAAACTTTCAAAGGCCACTGGAGATAAAGAAGACATGGCATCAAAATGCAACATGGTTTGAAAACTGGGATCAAAAAAGGACATCAGTGGAAAAATCTGAATAGTCTTTAGTGTAGCTAATAGTATCATAGGGCTTCCCTGGTAGCTCTGTGGTAAAGAATCTGCCTGCCAATGCAGGAGGGGCCAGTTAGAGCCCTGGGTTGAAAAGATCCCCTGGAGAAGGAAATGGCAACCCATTCCAGTAATCTTGCCTGGGAAATCTCATGGATGGAGGAGCCTGGCAGGCTGCAGTCCATGGGGTGACAAAGGAGTCAGACACGACTTAACTATTAAACAACAACAATAGTACCATACCGATTACCAAGTTAATTTCTTCTTGTAAAAATATTTACTTATTTAGCTGCACCAGGTCTTTAGCTGTGGCATGAGGGATTTTCATTGTGACTCACAGTTCTCCAGCTGTGGGCCTCAGGCTCAGAAGCTGTGGTGTGAGGGCCTAGTCGCTCCTCAGGACATGGGATACCAGTTCCCGAACCAGGGATCACACTCACATCTGCTGCATTGCAAGGTGATTCCCAACCACTGGACCACTAGGGAAGTCCCCCAAGTTAATGTCTTAATTTTGATAAATGTACATGCTTATGTAAGATGTGAACATTAAAGGAAGTTGGGTGAAGAGCAAATGGAAAAATACTTTCTGTACTCTGCAACTCTGCCCTAAATCTACAATCATTTTCAAATTAAAGGTTAAAAAAAATTATGAAATTTGCATAATTCAAATGAGATGAACATCATGTCATATACTGTTCAATGCATGTATGGAGATAGATCATCAGAAACAATTGTTTAAAAATTGTTTCACATAATACTCTTCTTAAATTTTGAAGGATGTCTTATTTTACTTGGATGTAACAGTAAAGATGAAATAATTTCTGAACTTTAGATAGCTATTTTTCTACATCAGAAGATATATTAGTTCCTCAAAGAAGCCTCTGGAAAACATCAAGACATTGCAATCATCATCATTTTCAGCCATATATTTCAATTTTAGATGGTGACTACCTGCAGTGAAACATTGGCACTGTTACACTTTCCCTCAAATGTCCTGTTTTGTATTAGTTATTATTTTTATATTGTTGGGCAAATCAGTTAAAGATTGCCTTTAGTAATGAAACCTGAGCAGAAAATCTGAGCAGACAGCAGCTTAAATAAACAAACAATGAAGAGTCAGGCAGTTGCTGTTACTGGTTCAGTGCCTCAAGGATGTCAGGACTGAGTTCTCTGCAAGTCTTCTGGGATTTTCCTCATGATTGCAAAGCAGCTATTGTAGCTCCAGTCATCACAATTTTCTTTCACTAAGGACGGAGAGAAGACTCCTTCAAGAAAGGAAAACTTTCTACAATTTCCTCATCTATACCTCATCAGCCATCACTGTGTTACATGCCACCCCTACCTACAACAAAGGCTAGGAAAAATTGAGTTTTATTTACTAGGAATATGTGATGGCCCCAGTAAAATTAGTATTTCTTAGTAAGGAAGAAAGGAAGAGATGCTAATTCTCAATTATTTTTTCTTATTCTATATTTAAGCATATTATTTACAATATTAAATAATTATGATTTTATAAGCCAAAGCTTCTTTATATCCAAATTCTTTATTTTGATTCATCTCTTGGTTGGCAAGATTTCATTGTCACAGGTGATCTCATGAAGTCCCCACAGAAACCTGCCTTGCAGTACCCTAATTTCTTTACTGGCCTGGAATCAAAACTCTAAACGGAAAGAAAGAGTCACAGTGGTCCATACCTGGCCCCCTTATCTAGGCAGAATCTGTCCCTTTGAAACAGAGTGACAACTTACTGCTGCCAGAAGGACTTTTGATTGACAACCAGTGGGCTCCCTGGAGGCCTGATGTCATCGCCAGCGAACAACAAGGCATCTAACTGGCAGCGCAATGATGAGCTGTTGCTGTGACCGGTATGGGGGCAAGAGTGCAGTACCCATCCAGCAAGATTTTAAAGCTGGGGGGGTCTATACCACCCTGAACGCACCCGACCTCATCTGATTTTAAAGCTGATAGGATTTGTCTTCAGGGTATTTCTTCTCGTCTATCCCTGGCTCTTCAGGACTTGTCCCCCAGCTTTACCCATCAAGCCAGGCTGGGTGCTGGGCTTCTCTCTTCTGTTCTGTCTTTGGAAGTTGGACATCCTGCCTGCAAGACCAGACTCAGGAGGGTGCCCAGGACTGAAAACCCTTGAAGAGTTCTGTCCACTCCAAGAATCCCAGGTCTGAACCTCAAATGGTTTTCATATGCATGTCCTTTCCCCCTACTCCTCTCCAAGGATAAACTGGGTATTATTTTTTTTCTGGTTATAAATGTAACACAGGTTTATTATTTTTGAAAAGAAGAAAGAAAAAAAGAATAGTATAAAGGATAAAATGAGGGAATTCCCTGGTGGACTAGTGGTTAGGACTCTGTGCTTCCACTGCTAAGGGAGCAGGTTCAAACCCTGGTCAGGGAACTAAGATCCCACAAGCTGTGTGTGTGGCAAGGCCAAAGAAATTTTTAAAAAGAGAATAAAAGGAAAATTAGCAACAATCACTACACATTTTTCTGTTCTTTCCCTCCAGGATTTTTTCTATGCATTTATGCATTGTTCTTTCTTTTTAGTAAGATAGGATGTATAAACTTTCATAAAGCACACGTTTTAACTATACGCTGAATTTTTATGCATAAATACACCAAGTTGACCACAATGCAATTCGAATTCTAAAACATCCCCAGTGCTCTAAGCATGCTTCCCAACTGATAATCCCCCTCAAATCTTGATCACCATAGACTAGTCTTTCCAATTTTTGAACTTCATAAAAATGAAAATGGGACATAACTATTTTACCTCTTCTTTTTCCCTTAGTATATGCCATTTCTATTTCCCCATGTCCTCATTTTCTCACAACTTATTTTTTTTTTCTCACAA
This sequence comes from Muntiacus reevesi, assembly GCF_963930625.1. Taxonomy (NCBI): domain Eukaryota; kingdom Metazoa; phylum Chordata; class Mammalia; order Artiodactyla; family Cervidae; genus Muntiacus; species Muntiacus reevesi. Next base: position 71,205,168 of record NC_089250.1, on the reverse strand, counting down.
CTTATTTTTAATGGCTAAGTATTTTATCATATGATTCTACATGATTTATGTAAGTATCCCCCAATTCCTTCACAATAAAATAATTTCTGAATTTTTGCTATTTTAAAAGAGTATCAGGCAGAGCATCATTTTTGTACATAGTTTTTCAGAGGATGTATAGCAAGGTGGTTCAGAGCATGGTTTTCGGAGTTAGAGATCAGGGTCCATCCCCCAATCTATCATTTACCAGTCACTTGAACTTGAACAACTTACTACACCTCTTTGAGCCTCAGTTTTCCCACCTGTAAAATAGACACAATAATACTCATCATATGTTGCTGTAAAGGCTAAGTGAGTAAAGTGTCAAGTTCTTAGCATATTGTCTGGCACAGAGCAAGCACCAAGTAAATGCTAAACTGCTATTATTCATCCTGTGTTCGTTTCTAATTATTTCCGTAGGAAAGATTCCTAGAAGTGCTGGATCAAAAAACATGCTTGTCTGCAGGTTTTGAGTCCAGTCTGCCAAATTGCCCTCCAGATAAGCTGTGCCAATTTACAGAACTACCAGCTGTGTGTGAGACTGCCCGTTCCCTGGTCTCTCCATGATGAGAATCATCATTAAAAAAGAAAGTAAGAAAAAACAAGAAGCAAGAGGAAGGAAAAATAGGAAGGAAACCTTGCCAATCAGATAGGGGGGAAAATCCCTTATTTTTGTTTTGCTTTCTAGTGAAGTTGAAAACAATTTTTTTGTATTAGCCATTTGTTTTTCTTCATCTGGAAATTTGCCTGGTCAGGTCTTTTGCCTTTTTTTTTTTTTTTTTTTCCTGCTGGGGAACATGCTGGTGTTTGCATTCAAGAGGTCTTATTCCATCCTGATGAGCTGCAGTCCCTGTAAGAGGACTTTGGCCTTGGTCCCTATTCCCAAGTTTCCATCTGGGTGGTCTATCTGATTTCTTGGTTCTTCTATGTATAAGCTTCTGCTTCATCCTTGCTAGGACCCTCAGATATATGGTGATCCCTTTTTCCCCACCCCTTGGCAGCCTGCAAAGTGTAGGTGCCCAGCAACCAATCATTCAGTGTCTATTTTTTTCTTTAAATACGTGTTTGCTCAAGGTTTGTTTAGAAATAAGAGTGATGCATGAAGGAAGAGCTGAGATGAAAGGCTCCTTGTGGTGACAAGCAATTCAGTTCTGGCCCCAAATTTGCATATCTCTTAATGAAACTAGCACCCTGCATTTAAGCACACACATCCACATCTTCCTTAGAAGGTAGTTTAATGGTTCAAAGCATCTCTTTCCCCCAACACCCCAAGTAGTTTTTGAAAGTTTCACCTTCCAATAGGTATAGTGTCACACCTGAGAGGAATTCAGGTCAATGTAATACTGTAAACCTCATTTCATATCTAGAGGTGTTTTTTAGCACCCCATGGATGCTTAGCATCTTCTATAGATTGATGCTCTTGGCAATTTCCTATTTAACTAGGGAGTTACTGGTTTTGTTTAGTCTCTATAGGGCCCTAGGTTTCCAAGATTTTGACGTTGTTCCTTGCCAATGAGGTGATCCAGGATACAAGGTTATAAAGGGATCTGTATAGAAAAACTTGGATCCCCTGAAAGAAGATACCATTCCCACTTATTAGCAGAGTATTTTTTTAGAAAAAGAGAAAATGAATTATCTAGAATTTAATTTAGTCAAGCATGCCAGGTAAAACCTACAAAAGGAGATTTTTATCTCCTGGATCAATGGAGAAATATACTATATGTGTGGAAAGAAAGGCATAGCATTGTAATGGTATCAATTCATGGAATTCTCACTAATATTTGAGGGAGAAGAACTGAATAAGCCAATTTGAAAATGTGCATGGAAGAATAAATTTTCACAAATAGCTAAGACAAGTCATCTCAAAAATAAAAGCACAGGGAACTCTGCTCAATGTTATGCGGCAGCCTGGGTGGGCGAGGGGTTTAGGGAAGAAAGGCTAAGTCTCTGTTGTGCACCTGAAACTATCAGTTCAGCTCAGTTCAGTCGCTCAGTCGTGTCCGACTCTTTGTGACCCCATGAACCACAGCACGCCAGGCCTCCCTGTCCATCACCAACTCCCGGAGTCCACCCAAACCCATGTCCATCGAGTCAGTGATGCCATCCAACCATCTCATCCTCTGTCGTCCCCTTCTCCTCCTGCCCTCGGTCTTTCCCAGCATCAGGGTCTCTGTTAATCAGCTATACTCTAATATAAAATAAAAAACTAAAAGAATAAACTCAAAGGTGGGAAACTTCCCCTGCTGCTGCTGCTGCTAAGTCGCTTCAGTCATGTCTGACTCTGTGCCACCCCATAATAAATTCTAATTTTCAAAGTGTGCTATTAACGCTAGACCAATGGGACGGAAGAACCCAGAAGCAGACTCACGTATATGGATATTTGGTGTGCAGTAGAGGTGACAACAAAAGTCAGTAGGGGAAAGGGTACATTATTTTCATGGTATTGGGGAAAGTGGATCCACTATATGGGATAAACAAAATTATATCCTATCTCATACCACATAGGGACAAACCTCAGATAGTTTAAGCAGCTAAAAAAAATTCAAGGCAAATCATTATGATATGGAGTGAAGAAAGTATTTCTTAAATAAAACACAAAGAAAATGATTGGTTTCTGTTCAATAAATGACATCACAAGGTTAACAAATGAGTAACAGATTGGGAAAAGGTATCTGCAGCATACTGGCAACAACAATCATTAAAGAATGAAAATCTAAGCTGAACAAGAAACTCAGTAGTAAGTCAGCAAGAAAAAAGTCTAGCAACCCAACGGAAAAATAGGCAAACGCACATTCTGAGGAAATCAAGTAGTGAATAAACAGATGAAGAGAAACTCAACTTAGTAACTAGAGAAGGAAAAATTAAAACAACAATGACATACTGCTTTACATTCATCAGACTGGCAAAAAAAAAAAAAGATAATTTCAAGGGCTGAGTAGGATGTAGAGAAAAAAACCTAATGCCTTGTAAATTAGCATAGCTATTCTGAAGAGTAATTTCAAAGCATGTAGTGAGACAAAGACATTTTAATCTATTATTTTTCAAATTGTGAGTCATGGCCCATTAATATGCTAAATAATCTGTTTAGTAGGTTGTGATCAAAATAGAATAAAATAGACTTAACTAGAATAAAACACATCAGAATGCTTTTCTCATGATAAAGATAGGTATTATTTTACGAAATTTTTGTTTTACTTGTGTGTGTGTAGGCGGCCTTACCAGATTATGATATAAAATGTATTTCTCCTTGTGAGTCACAGTCAAGTAAGTTTGAAAGACCCTTCAACCCTACCATCCAGGAATACCTCCTCTGCTTAGACACTCTAGCAAAGACAAAAAGACAGGCATTGGGTTGGCCAAAAAGTTCATTTGGGTTTTTCCATAAGCCTTGATGGAAAATCCTGAATGAACTTTTTGGCCAACTCAATATAAATATATCCATCACAGCATTGCTTATAACAGTAAAGTGGTGGCAAACACATCAGTCTGAAAATGAATTTATAAAAAAATGAAGACAAACATTAAGCAGTAGTTCCATAAATTAAGAGTTAACACAAATCTCAAATACCGTATTGCTTGAACAAAATGGGACAATAGAATATATGACATGATAGAACTTACATGAGGTTTAAAAAAGGCCCTCCCAAAGCAATACTGTATATTACCTGTGGCTACACATACACATAAAGACAGGTTTTGAGGGGGGATTGTTTAAGTTTATACATGCGACACATCAGAGTGGGTGGGTGTCTGGTGATGGTGGGAGCTGTGAAATCATGGCCTTGTGATGGCAAACACCAGCGACAACAAAACCACAAAGACGAACTGGTTTGAGGGAGTGAGGAATAGTGTACGTGTTCCTGGCGAGAGTAAAGAGTGTTCCAATATTGTCAATGTTTATTAAAAGCTTTGAAAACGTGCATCCTTTTGACCCAGAGGTTCCACTTCAAGTGAGCCCACTATGATGTGTCACCAGTTTAACTGGGAGAGTCATTCTTTCTTTCTTTGCCACACCAAGCAGCTTGTGGGATCTTTTTCCCCTACCATGGATCAAATCCTTACCCCCGCCCCGCACTGGAAGCACAGGATCTTAACCATTGGACCACCAGGGAAGTCCGAGGTATATTTATTGCTGTGGGAAGATGTTTACAACAGAAAGTTAAGTGGGAAAAAAAAAACAAACACAGGCCATGAAACTACTTAGGGTATGAGAGCATTGAAATGCACTTAGATAGGAAAAAAAACAAGAAGGAAACAGATTTTAAAAATAGCTATCTCTGGGTAGTATGTTTTTTCATTTTTCCTCTGTGCTGATTTTTTCCCTAAATTTCCTATCACGGGCAAGTGTGTTTGCAGGTTCTCTGTGCCTGGGTATGAATCCAGGAGGCAATAGAAGACAAGTCAAAGCAAGATGATCTGAGACTAAAGAGTGCAATGGGGATCCCTGGTGGTAGGGTGATCAATCATCCTGGTTTGTTCAGAACTGTCCCAATTATGAAAATACATATATATGTGTGTGTGCGTGTTAGTCGCTCAGTCATGTCTGACTCTTTGTGACCCCATGGACTGTATAGCCTGCTAGGCTCCTCTGTCCATGGGATTTTCCAGGCAAGAATACTGGAGTGGGTTGTCATTTCCTTCTCCAGGGGATCTTCCCCACCTAGGGATCCAATCCATGTCTCTTGCATCTCCTGCACTGGCGGGTGGGTTCTTTACCAGCTGAGCCACAGGGGAAGCCCTTAATTATGAAAGTACATCCTGGGAAACCTCAGTCCTAGGGAAACCAGAACTGTTGGTCACCCTACCTGGCAGAACACAAAATGATTTTAGGTGGCCTCCATTTCACTGAGAAAGTCTTCCTTCTGTGCTACTGTGTCTCTTCATTTCTCTAGGTTGTCAGTCAGCCTTTTATCAAAGAGATTGCTGACTTCAGACTCAAGCCTTCTGCAAGCCACAGTTGTTGTTCAGTTGCCAGGTTGTGTCGGACTCTCTGTGACCCCATGGACTGCAGCATGCCAGGCTTCCCTGTCCTTCACTATCTCCTGGAGTTTACTCAAACCCATGTCCATTGAGTCGGTGATACCATCCAACCATCTCATCCTTTGTCGCCCCCTTCTCCTTCTGCCCTCAGTCTTTCCCAGCATCAGGATCTTTTCCAATGAGTCAGCTCTTTGCATCAGGTGGCCAAAGTATTGGAGCTTCAGCTTCAGCATCAGTCCTTCTAGTGAATATTCAGGGTTGATTTCCTTTAAGATTGACTGGTTGGATCTCCTTGCAGGCCACAGTATCTCCCTATAATTTAATACTGTTTCAGTTTTGTCCTATTTATTTATTCGGTCACCTTCTATTTATGGCAAGTGATAATGGTTCTTATTCTATAGCAGTAGTATAAAATTTTCACCTCAAATGAATGTACCTAAACAAAAAGTAAGTCAATTTAAGGAATAGAATAAAATAGTAATATTTGTGGCTTACACCTATTGCACAAATCAAGGAGGCCTAGACCATCTTCTCACTCCTCTCTATCATTGCCTCTCTGACCACATGTTGTACCACCTTCCCTTTCATTCATCCACATTGGCCTCCTTTCCTTTTCTCTAACACACCAGGCACTCTCCCAACTCAGGGCCTTTGCACTTACTGTTGGTTTGCCTAGAACACTCTTTCTCTGGTTATCTGCTTGAGTTACCTCTTCAGGTCTTGCTCAAACATTACTCTCTCATGATGCTTCTTTGGCCATCCTGCATAACATTATAAATCTGTCTCCAGACACTCCCAATCCCAATCCTCCTTCTCTACTTTATATACTTTATTTTCAACATTACTTTCTACCATCTAAACACTATATGTGCATGCTGAGTCACTTTAGTCGTGTCCAACTCTTTGTGACGCCATGGACTGTAGCCCACCAGACTCCTCTGTCCTTGGGCTTCTCCAGGCAAGAGTACTGGAGTGGGTTGCCATGCCCTCCTCCAGGGGATCTTCTCCACCCAGGGATAGAACCCATGTCTCCTGTGGCTACTGCATTGCAGGCAAATTCTTTACCACTGAGCCGCCGAGGAAGACCCTAAACACTATACACAGTTTTTTTTTTTAACTTATTTCTCATCTTCATCTCCTGTTTTTCCACACAGAATGTCACCTTCATGAGGACACAAATTTACTGTCGCTTTGGGCATTGTTTTCTGCACTTCCCAGGACCTAGAACAGTGCCTGGCTCAAAGGAAGTGCACGGTAAATACTCACTATCCAAGGGCTCTCTGATGTGTGAGTGAGTCAGCCTGGTTTGGAGGTACAAGACTGGGGAAATGGCTACCATTACCTTCCTCTTCTTCCACCTATTTCTCCCATGGTCCAGAAAAGACTTGCACCCAACTTTCCTCCCTCCTTCTTGCCCCTTTCTTCCCTGGAACAGAAACAAAGACATCTGCATTAAAACCCACATTTAGAAGTGTCTTAGTGTCTCAGCTCTGGCTGAGTCTGGGGTTACTTGGTTTCAAGAAAGAAAACATGGAGAGGGTTTTAGTGTGGGGACATAGGGCAATGTCAAAGACATCGGCAGAAAATACAGGCAGGTAAGTTAATCTGCTGGGATGCTGTTGGTGGCTGAAAAGACAATCAACAGGCCCCAAGCCATGTGTATTAAGCAGTAATGAAATGTACATGCTAACAATTACACTAAGCCATTAAGTAGGGCAGCTCCAAGGTTGGTTAATTCAGGGGCTCAATGACATCATTAGGGATCTGGGTTCTTTCTTTTACCTGCTCTGCCACCCAATTTTTCAGCTCTGTCCTAATTTAGCTTCCCTCCTGGTTTCAATGAGTGTATGTCCAGTAATGGAAAAGGCAGTGTTTCTTTCTAAGGTGTTTATTTTTGAAGAGTGAGGGAAGGGGCATCCCTGGCGGTCCAGCGGCTAAGACTCTGCACTCCGAACGCAGGGGGCTCCGATATGACCCCTGGTCAGGGGGCTAGAGCCCACGTGCTGTAGCTAAGAGTTTACAGGCTGGAAGTGAAGGTCCCAAGTACCTCAACTAAGACCCAGCGATGTCAAATAAATAAATAAATATTTTTTAAAAAGCGAGTGAGGGAAGCTTTCCAAGGAGCTGCTGGTCCCTAAAATTTCACTCACATCACATTGGTCAGAATTGTATCATATGCATAAACCAAAGACCGGCAGGAGGAATGACTGCGTATTGGAGGGTGAATTATCCAGATAAAAACAGAGAAAGATATAGGAAGATGGCTTTGGGCAAGCAACCCAATATCGTGTTTTAGTCTCACAAATAAATGAAACTGAGGACTGCAAAAAAAAAAAAAAAAAAAAAAAACCACAACAAACCGGGCACCAAGGTTGCCCTCTCCCTATATCCACAGCTTGATTTTCTTTTCATTTCTTATAGAGTTCTTTTTCAGTCTCCTGCTGCCCTAGGAAGTCTGGCTTTCCTTGCCCGCAGTGGCTCATGGCCCAGACAAGGCTCCTTTGGCCCCAACTTAATTTCGCATCCCAATTGAAGTACAAGTCCCACTAGTGAATACATTAGGCAGGCTAGACTAATGGCTGCAACAAAGAAGTCTAAAATCTCAGTGACTTCAGACCATCTAGCTCCCTGTGCCATACAGCGGGGCTTCTCAGGCGGTGCCGGTGGTAAAGAACTCGTCTCTTAAAGTAGGAGACAGAAGAGACATGGACTTGAATCCCTGGGTGGGGAAGATCCCCTGGAGGAGGCAGTGGCAACCCTCTTTAGTATTCTTGCCTGGGAAATCCCATGGACAGAGAAGCCTGGTGGGTCACAGTTCCTGGGGTCCCAAAGAGTCAGATACCACGGATTGACTAACACTGCTATACAGTAGGATTTTATTGTTATTCATTCCATGTTTACTAACTACTTTGCCTCTGCTAACCCAATTCCCCGTCCATCCTCCCCCATCTCTCCTCCTCCTTGGCAACCACAAGTCTTTTCCCTATGTCTGTGAGCCTGTCTTTGTTTTGTAGATAAATTCACTTGGGTCATATTTCAGCTTCCATGTCTAAGTGATAGCATATGGTATCTTTCTCTGAACTTCATTTCACTTAGTATGGTAACCTCTAGTTCCATTCATGTTGCTGCAAAAGGCATTATTTCATTCTTTCTATGACTGAGTAATATTCCATTGTATACATGTACCACATATTCTTTAGATGATGGTTAGTATTTATTGAGCTACTATATCTGCCAACTATCCTCTGAGGTATATTATTTTTTCTGATGAAAGTGAAAGAGGAGAGTGAAAAAGTTGGCTTAAAACTCAACATCAGAAAATGAAGATCATGGCATCTGATGGTCCCATCACCTCATGGCAAATAGATGGGGAAACAATGAAAACAGTGACAGATTTTATTTTGGGGGGCTCCAAAATCACTGCAGATGGTGACTGCAGTCATGAAATTAAAAGATGCTTGCTCCTTGGAAAAAGACCTATGACCAACCTAGACAGCATACTAAAATGCAGAGACATTACTTTGCCAGTAAAGGTCCGTCTAGTCAGTTATGGTTTTTCCAGTAGTCATGCATGGATGTGAGAGTTGGACTATAAAGAAATCTGAGCACTGAAGAATTGATGCTTTTGAACTGTGGTGTTGGAGAAGACTTTTGAGAGTCTCTTGGATTGCAAGATCAAACCAGTCAATCTTAAAGGAAATCAGTCCTGAATATCCATTGGAAGGACTGATGTTGAAGCTGAAACTCCAATACTTTGGCCACCTGATGTGAAGAACCGACTCACTGGAAACGACCCTGATGCTGGAAAAGATTGAAGGCAGGAGGAGAAGGGGATGACAGGGGCTGAGATGGTTGGATGGCATCACTGACTCAATGGACATGAGTTTGAGCAAGCTGCGGGTGTTGGTGAAGGACAGGGAAGCCTGGCGTGCTGCAGTCCAGGGGTCGAAAAGAGTCAGACATGACTGAGCGACTGAACTGAACTGAACTGAAACTAAAGTTCAGAGAGGAAAGCACCTTACCCAATATTACATAGCTAGTGACTCTCAGAAGCCAGTTATTTTCAGTTACTCGTCTAAAAAAAAATTTTTTTTTAGTTTATGTTTGGCTGTGCTGGGTCTTTGTTGCTGCATACAGGCTTCCTCCAATTTCACCAAGCAAGGGCTATTCTTCATTATGGTGCTCGGGCTTCTCGTTGCAGTGGCTTCTCTTGTTGCAGAGCACGAGCTGTAGGTTTGCAGGCTTCAGTAGTTGCATCTTGGAGGCTCAGTAGTTGTGACTTGTGGGCTCTAAAGTGGAGGCTCAGTGGTTGTAGCACACAGGCTTAGTTGCTTTACATTATGTGGGATCTTCCCGGACTAGGGATCGAACCTGTGACTCCTGCATTGGCAGGGTTCTTAACCCCTGGATCACCAGGGAAGTCCCAGTTACTCAGTTTTGAACTCAAGACTATCCAACCTGAGGGGGTAATTCAACAGAAGTGAAAGGAACATCCAAACCAAATTAGACTCAAGAAGACATCAGAGCTGGGAGGCCTCTCAGTGGTCATGCTTTTGACAAGTGAGCCCCAGAGAAACGGAAGGTCTTCCCCGAGGTCACACCATCCACTTGTGACAGGAAATCTTCATCTTCCTCTAGGTTTCTAGACTCCAGCTGGCTCCTTCTTTTGATCTGGATGCCATCAAAGGAGAGCTTCAGATGCTGAGGTTTCCTGGTGGGAGAAGGGGTACCAAAGGAAAAGGTTCTGGGTCCTGAAGAGAGGAATCCACTATTCACACCCAGACAGGGCCTCCCTTGGCTTGGGAGAGCAGGTGATGGCTTGGGAAATGACAGGTGGTTATTTTGGGCAGCTAAGCTTACTTCCTCATCCCCAGGAGCTGGATATGGAAGCATGCTCTCACTTGATCCATGCTGCTAGTGACAAGAGTTAGCAGAGAGTTAGAGAGTTAGTGTGCAGCCTTGGCCCAAGTAACACACTGACACCTCAATTATTTACAAATAGTTACTAAGCACCCCTTATTAAGTGAAAAATGTACTTTTTTTTTCTTTTGCTGCACCATGCAGCATATGGGATCTTAAGTACCCCAACCAAGGATCAATCCATGCTCCCTGCAGATGAAGCATGAAGTCTTAACCATTGGACCACCAGAGATGCCCCTGTACTTAAATTTTTTTAATTTGGAAAAACACATATTCATTGTAAAAAAAACTGAAGCTCCAGCTCCAATATTTTGGCCACCTGATGTGAAGAGCTGACTCATTAGAAAAGACCCTGATGCTGGGAAAGATTGAAGGCAGGAGGAGAAGGGGACGACAGAGGATGAGATGGTTGGATGGCATCACCGACTCAATGGACATGAGTTTGAGCAAACTCTGGGAGATGGTGAAGGACAGGGAAGCCTGGTGTGCTGCAGTCCATGGGATCAGAGAGAGTCAGACATCACTGAGCAACTGAACAATAAAAGAGGGGGGCATAGAGCAAAAGATATTGACTCCCGCCTGAAAGTTTTCTGTCTTGCGTCCCAAAGGAAACCACAGTTAATAGCTTCCTTCCTGTATATTGCTCCTGAGATTTGCATGTCTATTCAAAGACATATATTTAAGTATGAACATATATTTATATGTATATAGGTATATACACACATATGTATATAAACACACACAGATGGGATCATACTATAAATACTATTCAGATTTTGCTTTTTTATTTGTGTATCTAGGATATCAGTGCATATGGAGACCTACATTGTTCTTTAAAATGACTGTAGAATTCCTTGTATGGGTGTACCATAGTTTATTTAATGGGCATGCAGCTTGTTCTCAGTCTTTTGCTATTATAACAATGCTACAACATTCTTATTTTATATATGTGCGGATGTGCAGGTAGACCTATAGAATAAATGCATAGAAGCAGAATCGCTGAGTTAAATGGCAAATTTCTAAATGAAATGATTTGTAGATTTGAAAAGTTAATAGGTACCAACAAATTAATCTCCAAAGCATGAGTGCTTACTCACTAAATTGTGTCCAACTCTTTGTGTCCCCACGGACTATAGCCTGCCAGGTTCCTCTGTCCATGGGGTTTTCCAGCCAAGAATACTGAAGTGGGTTGCCATTTCTTACTCCAGAAGATCTTGACTCAGGGATCAAACCTGTGTCTCTGTTGTCTCCTGCACTGACAGGCAGATTCTTTACCACTGAGCGACCTGGGAAGCCCATAATTTTCGAAGAGTTTCCATCAATATATGCTCCCAACACTGTGTATCTTTGTCTATTTCCCCGTTCCCTCTCCCTACAATTAATTGTCGAGCAATTTCTTCTTTATTAGACTGGTAGGTCAAAAAAGGTGACTCGATTTTGTTTTAATTAACATTCCCTTAATTGTGAGAGACACAATAATATTTTGCTGTTTACATGACATTTATCCCTGTTACGTGCTGAGAATCACATAACATAGATAAATCTTCCTGACCCAGGATCGAACCAGAGTCTCTTGCATCTCCTGTATTGGCAGATGAATTCTTTATCACTATGCCACCTGGGAAACCATGCCATTTATAAATTATATGTCTGAGAACTGTCTGATCATGGCTTTCCTCTATTTCCTATTGGAGCAATGGCCTTTCCATATTGTTTTGTAAAAACTCTTCATATATTATATATATTAAGGAAACTCTTTTTTTTTTTTTTTTTTTAATCCTTTGAAAAACTTACTGTAGTTTTGGGCTTCCCTGATGGCTCATTGATAAAGAATCCACTTGCCGATGCAGGAGACACGGGTTCGATCCCTGATCCAGGAGGATCCCATGTGCCGTGGAGCAACTAAGCCCGTGTGCCCCCGCTACTGAGCCTGTGCTCCAGGGCCCTGGAGATGCAACTACTGAGCTCGCCTCCTGCAACTACTGGAGCCCCACGCACCCTAGCGCCTGTGCTCTATGAGAAGAGAAGCCACTTCAATGAGAAGCCTGCTCTCCACAACTAGAGAGTGACCCCCACTCTCCATAACTAGAGAAAAGCCCACACAGCAACAAAGACCCAGCAAGCCAAACATAAGTAAATAAAATTATATACAAAAACCTTACTGTAGTTTTACAATGTTTTACCATCAGATAGGGCTTGTTATCTTTTACTCTTCCCTATTCTTCCCAACTCATTTTCCTGACAATTTTTACAAGCTTATTTTTCCTCTGAACTGTAAAATCAGCTAGTCTAGTTCTCAAGGTTCTTTTCCATTTTTTCTCCATTATTTCTAAAACTCTTTTAGCGCATCATCCCATTTAGCCTTGAACGAGGTTTGAAGTTTATTTTCCAGATGAGAACACGGTGGCTTAGCACTGCCTAAGGTCACACAGGGGGTTTCTTGTGGCCAGGATCTGCCCCTACCTCAAGCCCCTGCCTCCTCCTCCACCTGCTGCTCTGTGAGTATGTGTGTGCGTGTGTGAGTTGGTGTGAATGTGCGTGTGGGTGAGTGTGTGTGTATGTGTTCGTTGAGGATGACCCAAGAAGTGCAGCAGGAGACGCTCAAATCAGGTGTGCGGTAAAGCCTGACCTCATTCCTTCTGCCTTCCCATCTCTAACTCTCTCTCCCCTCGCTTGTTTCTGTCTCTGCCTCTTTGTTCTCTGCCTCTTGCGTCTCTATTACTATGTCCCTGTCTCTTGTCTAGTCTCTGTCTCTCTCTACCCTTTGTTTCTTTCTTTCTCTCTCTCTTGTCCTAAAGGGTGATTTTGAGGGGCAGAAATCACACCCCCTACCCAATTCCTTTATTATTTTTCTTTCTTTTTTTTAGCCATAAGGCCCCTCACCAAATAGTAAGTGAAGATGCTCTTCCTGGACCAGAATGTGTGTTCCTGCCCCTCTTCGCTCCCTGCTCCCCCACATGCTCGTCTCCTGCCATGAGAGAATATCAGATGCTTCCCCAGAGGGAAAACAGGCCAGCAGGGGTTGGGAGGAAGCAGCGGCTTGAGCCCCACAGTGAAAATGGGTCCTGGCTTTGTTTCAGCTCTGCCTGACTCTCCAGATGACCTAGGACGGGTCCCTGCCATTCTTAGGCTTGGCAGGGGAGGGGTCCCCAGTCTGCTCCATAACTGTGCACAGCTCTTTGCAGTTTTTGAAAGTCAGGTGCACTAAGAATTTCCATAACGGAGGTGAGGCAAGTGTGCTCTATCTATTGCATGGTCCAGAGCAGGTATAGGCTTTATCCAAGGTCACACCAGAAGGTGGTGGCAGAGGCACTTAATGGTTTCTGCTAAAATAGGGCCCCACCAGCCTCTAGCTCAGGGCTGGCCTGAAGTAAAGTGCTGATGAGAATTTGCTGAAATATACTGGCTGCCACAATGATGATGATAATTGTTAATGTAGAAAGCACTTACTATGCACTATGCCATGTGGTTACTGTTTTATATGCAATATCTCACTTAACTCCCACACCCCTACTTCCAGATCTATCAGGTATCATTCCCATTTCATAGATGAGAAAACAGAGACATAGAGAGATAAAGTCATTTGTCTAAGAGAACTATGTAGCTAGTATGTGTCACTTATTATGTAGCTAGTAAGTGTCAGTGCAATTGAGATGAAAGGGTGGGAGGGTGGATAGTTGGGTGGATGACTGAATGGATGGTTGGAAGCATAAATGAATGGTTGAGACAGTTGTCTAAGGGACTCGGAATTAATAAAAGATCTTAATATCTCTATCCCCATCAGCTCAGTCTTGTGTTAGCCAATTAAACGCAAAAATTAATCCAAGAAGATGAGTCCCCTTTCAAGCTATCAGCCTACATGGACAAGTTCACAGACAGCAGCCTTCACACACAGTCAAATTCTCACTACCAGGATTTAAGGGGACAGATACATACACACATGGACAAGAACAGACATCTGACATTGATACCCAAATAAAACCAATACAGCTTAGTTACATATACACACACACACGGATCCTGATCTAAGAGGTAAAACAGATGCTGAGAAGCACACGTTATCAGTAGGAGACACCAGCCCACTCAAGCAGATACAGACCCACACAGACTGAGACACGTGGCGTGGGTCACATACATAGAGAATGGACAAGTACTCTCTTGTGTGTCTGTCTCTCTTGTGTCTCTGTCACACACACACACACACGCACACACACACTCACACTCACACACCAGTGCATACAAAGACCAGGATGTATGTTGCATTTAAAGCCAGATTGGATTCACTTAACACAAAGACATGCATCTTCCAAGGTCACATTCAGAGACAAGGTCATTCACAGACAAGGACACAGATATGCAGAAGTGCCCATCTATTCAGAGACACACCCACAGAGATGTTTACGTGCACACACACACATATCCACACGCCCCTACCCCAGCAGGCAGAACACAAACAGGATGAGTCTTTTTCTTATCAGCAGCAACCAGGGCTCTCTTGGGTTCAGCTACCTTCTAGCCGCATCTCCCTTCCTCTGGAAAGGTGCTCACCTGAGTCTTGCTACACACAGAACATTTCGGGGCCACTTCGCTGCGCGCTTCGTCTTAGAGGACGGATGCTGAAGAGGAGGAGTTTCATCCATCTGTGCCTTTTTCTCTTGATGCTGCAAAGCTTGGCAGCCTCGCTCCCCGCTTCCCTTCCCGATCCTCACCCATCCAGCCTGCCTCTTAATCCTGCTCAACGTTGTCTCAGCAACTTTCTCAGGCTCAGCCCTTCCTGCCCTCTCCCCAGCCTTGGCCCTTGCTGCCTCCCACCCCGGGCCCACAGCCTCCCATCTGGCCTCGGGACCCACGGTCCCCCACCTCCTCCATTTCACCTTCCCACGGGACATTCCTTCTCAGCCTCCCCTGCCATTTGCATTTTAGAAACAATCAGTGGCTTTTGGGTTCAAATCAGGATTTATCTGAAGAGAAGAGGGGGAAGCAACCCTCTAAATTCACTCCAATCTATTCCTCCTAGAGCAGTCCCAGAGATGATTTTTAAATGCAAATGTGAGGGCAGTGGCTTTATTTCATTTGCTGGTATTTATATCCCCAGGGCCAAGAACAGTGCCAGGCACATAGCATTTTCAGCTTAAATGTCACCTCTCCAAAGAAGCCTTCTTAAATCCCCTCAGGCTGGGTGAGATACCCTCACACACACGCATGCAGGTGCAAATACATGAACACACATGCACTATAAATTACATACATACATATATATCTTACAAGGGATATATGATATATACACAATATGTCATACATATATATGTGTGTCTATCTATATTATTGCTGTTGTTTAGCTGCTAAGTCAAATCTGACTCTTTTGTGACCCCATGGACTGAAGCCGGCCAGGCTCCTCTGTCCATGGGATTTCCAAGAATACTAGAGTGGGTTGCCCTCCTCCAAGGGATCTTCTCCACCCAGGGATGGAACCTGCATTTCCTGCATTGCAGGCAGATTCTTTGCTGCTGAGCGACCAGGGAAGCCTGTCTCTCTCTCTATTAATATATATACACACAGGCATGTATATTCTTAATCTAATCACACAAGCACTTTAATAGCAGAGCTTTCTCAGTCCAGGAAGTAGAAGGGATGTGAGAGAGATGCTAAGGAGAAGTGTTCGACATCCTAATAACGATCTTGAAGATGAAGAGGCCATGTGCAAGGACCACAGACCTGCTTCTAGGAATGGCAAGTGACTTATGGCTAAGAGCCAGAAAGGAAATGGGACCCTCAGTTCTACAGCTCCGAGGAACCAAATACTGCCAACAACCTGAATGAGCTTGGAAGCCAATTCTTTTCAAGAGCCTCCAGATAAGAACCCAGTCTGGCCAATACCTTGTGAAGTCCTAAGCAAAGAACCCAGTCAAGCCTGCTCAGACCTCTGATAGAATGGTAAACTAATAAATGGGTGTGTTTTTTTTTTAAGTCTCTTTGTTATACAACAACCAAAACCTAGTACATGTTATCTTACTTAATCCTCACCAACATCCAAAAGTGGGGTGGGGGTTGAATCCCCCTTGTACAGATGGAAAAACAGGCAGGTGAAGGATAGCATCACAGCCTGGATTGAAACTGTGCTCCTGTTGCCATCTCAGCAGGCTGCTTCCTGAAGCAGATGTAGGAACAGCTGGGAAAAGTTAGACATCTGGGCCCAACTATGTAGGGACCTAGGTCTTGGGTCAAGGCCAGGGAATGGAGTGCAGGTTTTGAGTTATGACTGTGTTCACCTGGGGGCTCTGCATTATCTGAGTGTGTGTGTGTGTGTGTGTGTGTGTGTGTGTGTGTGTGTGTGTGTGTGTGAGTGAGTCCCTGGGGGTTTATACGTGGGCGTGTCTCGGTGAACATGTGAGTCTGGTGGAGTGTTTCTCAGTGAGCCTGGATGAGTCTGCGGGTGTCTATGCATCAGAATGTATCCATCACCAGGAGTGACTAAGTCTGTGCGACTGTGTCTGGGTGTGAACCTGTGTGTGCCCACTGAGGTGTGTCTGAGTCTGAGGGTGACCGTGTGAGTCCGATAGTGTTTGCCAGGGTATTTCTGGGTGTGCCCGAATCCCCGTGAGAGAGGTCAGTGTTGGAGGGGCACTGGTGTTTCTACATGAAGGTCGGTCACTATGAGTGTGTCACTGAGTAGGCGTGTCTGTGAGTGTGGATTCTCTGGATACGGTGGGTTCAGGACAGTGTGTGTGTCCATCTGAACGTCTCAGTTCGTGTGGGTTCCGAGGGTCTCCTGTGTGGCCAAGGGTGTGCCTATTTGTTGCTCAGAGTGTGTCTGCAGGTCTCTGGGTGTGAATCCGTGTGTGTCCGTGGACGTTCTACCTGCGGGGGTCTTAGGGGGTTCTGGCGCTTGATTCTCCAAGTGTCGCTATGAGTGAGCCTGGGTGAGTCTCTCTGGGTGTGTAAGTCTGAGGGTGTCCGCGGTGTATCTTGCACAAGTGGATGCAGTCGTGGGGGTGCCTGTTTGAGCTGCTCTGCGGGTTCACGTGTGAACCTGAGGGTCTCCAGCGCCGGTCACCGGGACTGTGTCCCTTTCGAGTGCGTTTCTGAACCTGGGGTTGGCCAGTCTCAGGTGGGGACCGGACGCCTGGGATTCGAGGCGGCTGGGGGGGGTTCAGTGTGGGGGTGGGGACAGCGTGGGGCCGCACCCCGGGACTGGGGGCGCAGCAGCCGGGCGCGCTCGTCGCTTGGGGCGCGCACAACCTGCGGGCCCGGGAGGCCAGGAGGGGCCCCGCCCGCGCCCTCCGGCTCCCACGCCCCGCGCGCGGCGCCCCCTCCCCCGGGCGGCGCCGATTGGCTGCGGCGGCGGCTGGAGCCCGCCCCGCGCGGCCGGCTGGGGGCGCCGCGGGCCAGAGCGAGCTGCGCCGCCACCGCCGCCGCCGCCACCGCTGCCGCCGCCGCCGGGAGCACCGCGCGCTTCGGGCTCCGCGCGCCGCCAGCTCCCGGCCCGCCTGCCCGCCCGCCCGCCCGCCCGCCGGCCCCGCCGCGCCCGCCCGCCCCGCCGCGGAGTCCCGGCCCGGCCCCGGGCCGCCGCCACCACGCCGCGCGCCGTACTCCGCGTCAAGAATGGGGCGGCCAAGCTGCCCAAGCCGGCCGCCGCCGCCGCCGCCGCGGCCGAGGCGCCGGGCGCTGGCGCGGGCATGGAGCGCTCGCAGAGCCGCCTCAGCCTGTCCGCCTCCTTCGAGGCGCTCGCCATCTACTTCCCGTGCATGAACTCCTTCGACGATGAGGACGCGGGTAAGCGCGCTGTCCGCCCCCGACCCCCGGGGGGCGTCCCGGGAGCCGGATCCCGAGGCCCGGTCCCCGACCCGGTGCGCCCTGAGAGGTGGCCACTCTTTCCTCCCCACCCCCAATCCCAGCCACCCTCGGGGATGCGCCCCCAGGGTCTAATTTCCCACCCACGGGGCCTCAGAGTCTCTAGGGTGTGGGATCTTCTCGCCTCCCGCCGCCCCCAGGGACCTAGATCCTCTGCATTCACCCCTTTTCCGCAGGTGGGCCCTTTGGGTCTCCTGGACTTAGCTATCCCTACTCACCTGCGCCTACCGAATGCTCCCATTCTTGTCCCTGGATCCGACCTGCCGCCCTCCCCGAGCCTCCTATAAGTGCCCCCTCCGCAGACCCCGGGGCTCTGGCCGCCTCACCCGCGGGGCTCCGACGCGCCCCCCGCCATTGGAGGTGGCGCGCAACCTTCCTGCTCCATCTTTGTCTTGGCTGCATCCTGAGACTCCCGGGGCCAGACCCCTGCCCCGCGCCCAGGGCCTTGAGCGCCCCGCGTTTGTCTCTCTTCGTCCTCCCCCAGGGGCGGGGGCTTCGGGCTCCAGGACTGGGGTGGACCTTGAGGGGACCGGCCGGGGGACGGCCTTTCCTCTCGGTCCCTCCCGGCTGGTCCCGGAGGGAGGCGTAGGGCGGCGCCGACTCTACACCTGCGCGCCCTTCCGAGTGTGCCCCTGATCCCGGGTGCTCTTGGGCCTGGAGTGGCCTTTCTGGGTGGGCTGGACCGGGCCATCATTCATCGGCCCGAACCTCAGGCTCCCAGGCCTGCGCGCAACCTCAGCCAGAGCCCAAGGGGCGGGGAAATGTGGAGAAACCGGCTCCTGGCGGCCCTGGGACCAGGCAGAGGAAACAGAAGGGCTTCGGATACGCTTTTGCGGTGAAGAAGCGAATCCACCAACAGGTGGGGTAGCTAGAGGGCTTTGGGTGAGAGTTCCCCAAAGAGTGCCAGAGAGGGAGTGGGAATCAGGTTCCGGTCTTGGACTTGCTTATCTCCTTATTAGCCGTGACCTTGGGCGAGTCTTGCCTCCCCTAGCCTCCATATACTGATCTGTAAAATGGGATGACGATACCTCAGACACAAGGTTAAGTTAAAAGTGTTTTGTACGCTGATCTGAGAGTATTTTAGTTCAGTGAGGGGATGAAAGGAGAGGGGAGTGTGTGGTGGGGAGGAGCAAAATGGTTTCCTAGACGTTTTGGGGAACTTGATGACAATACGGATGAGTTCTCCCCCAAATGCATACACGCACCATCCAAACATTTTTGTCCTTAGTTTTAGGGAGTTCAAGGGCTCTGCCTAAAACTCTCTGCCTGCAGGGACACTTATTCTGGTCAGCCAGTTATCTGATAAGCCTTGGATGGAGCGGTGGGTGATGGGTGCTCACCACTTCCTGTTGGATCAGGGGGCAAGTGGGCAGAAAGTTCTACAGCAGAATGTGTTGGTTAAGTGGGTGAATGGGGGCGTGTGAGGCTGACCCCTGACATAGCTGTCTTGCTGTTGACCTGAAGAGGGGGTGGAGTGAAATGGTTACTGCAGAGCCAATTTACAGAATCACCATTTTACAGAAAGAATAACTGAGGCTTCGCTTCCCCCTTGATGCTGCTGAGGGAGGGTAGTATTATTATTATTATGGACAAGGCAAGGTGAGGAGGGGTGGAGGGGCTCTCCTAACCCAGTGGCCTCCCCTGGAGCAAAATCAGAGAGAGGAAATCTGGCTCAACTCAAGGCTTGGGGACGGAGCCCCACCTGCCTCGGTGGGCAGGCTCCCCTATCCCTCCCTTGATGTTCAAGGACAATCATGAAGTTCAGCAGGCCACTTGGGTCTCAAGAGCCAACTGTCGCTGTGGTAGGGACAGTTGGGTTTTTCTCCAGAGTCATGCTCCTTGTCATGATTCAGACGCTTTGGTTATTATCGTTAGTTGCAGGCAACTTGCTCTGGTTTCACTTAAGTTACAATAGGTAACTTCATGCAATATTAGAGATTTTTAAAGGTTCACCTGATTTTTTTTCCCCCCAGCAGATTTCTTCAAATTCTTAACTTTTTTTTCACTTGGGGGACCTCAAAATCATCTTGTCCAACATCTCTTTGCCCCCAAATGGATGTGTGTGTGTTTGTGTGTGTGAATGTGTGTGAGATTGAAGTCCCTGTGTGTGTGTGTATAACCCAAGGTCACCCAGTGAGTCGGGCATAGAGCCGAGACTAAAATCAGGTTTCCGGTTCTCTTTCCAGTAAAGCACTAGTCCTGTCTCTGAAAGATGATTTTTTTTTTTTTTTAAAGTCAGATCTCGCTGTGTAGAAAATGGTTCCCAGGTGAAGAGGCCCCAGGGAGCGGCCGACAGCCAAGAGTTTGGTTTGGGCATCTTGTGCTCAACTGCTCATCTTAAGGGATGCTTCAAATTTGGGAGGGGGAGGAAGAAAGTGAAGTTTCATTTCTGGAAGGCTAATGAACGTCTGGTGAGAATCAGAAGTAGGGAACGTCGTCTTGGTTCTTAATTTTTCTTGTTCTTCTCAAAGTCATTAATTTCCTCCTTTAGAAAAGAAGCCTTTTAGATTTATTCTTTTAGAGTGGCGCTGCACTGAACTAATTTCGAATAGCAGTTTGAATATGTCTCAGATAGTGGACAGAGACTGCTGTAGTCGGAGGGCTGTCAGAACTGACCTGACTCTACCTTTCTCTTTTCTGCTCCCTCGCCTGGCTGGTTTCATGCCCCTCTCTGTTCCCGGTGGACCAGAAGGGCCCCTGATGGTCCTCTGGCTTATCTAGGGTTCTCCCTTTGTTGCTGCTTCCACCTCCTGTCCACTGCATCTTTTTCATCAACTCGATTGACTCAGAGCCATCTTCAGAGCTTATATGCTACCCTTCAGCTGGTTTCCTGAGAAACTGTGAGGAGGAGACTTTCATTAGCCTTAACTGGGCCAGAGCACTTTCCTCCCTTAAGCTTGGGAGCCTTGGACATTTTGTCAGCAAAGGAAGCTGCCCCTTCCTCCCTGTTCTAGCCATTCTGGGGCTCAGGAGGCTGGTCACCGCGGATTCCTAGAATTCTTCCCAAGAAGCATCTTCCCTTGTGCACACTGAACCCACTTCTTACACTGCTTTGCCCCTTTTTAGAAAGATATTGGGGCTTTAAGTCCAGGTTGGATGCATGAGACAAGTGCTCAGGGCTGGTGCACTGGGAAGACCCAGAGGGATGGGATGGGGAGGGAGGTGGGAGGGGGGATCAGGATGGGGAACACATGTAAATCCATGACTGATTCATGTCAATGTATGGCAGAAACCACTATAATGTTGTAAAGTAATTACCTCCAACTAATAAAAATAAATGAAAAAAAATACAGGCAAAAAATAAATAGATAATTATTATTAATTTAAAAAAAGATATTGGGGCTTTAGAGAGGCATGCTTTGGGGAGGCATTTTTCATGTTTGTGTCTTCATGGCTCAACCTGGCTCCTTCTGGCTTTGTAATTGAGGAGGGCTGGGGCAGCGGGGAGTTAGACATGTGACCTCTGCTTTCTTATATCGGGAAGAAAATAAGAGTATGGACCACAGAGGGTAAACATTTTTTAAATGATTCCTTCTGCTAGGTATTCTCCTAGGCACTTTCGATATTGCTTTCTTTCCTCATAGCAAGTCTATAAAATTAACATTTGACAGTCCCCATTTTCAAAAGGGAAAACTGAGACAGAATTCATGTTAACATCCCCACTTTTCAGAGGAGAAAACTGAGACACAGAGAGAGTATTCAGTCAAGGTCACTGGACCAGGAAATGAGGGAGGTAGGATCTGAATGTGAGCAGTCTGCCTCAAGCATCTATGCTGTTGATTGTTACGCTGTGTGCAGAGGGCAGAGTACAGCGCCTGACACGAGATGGGCTCTCAGTAGCTGTTAGCTATTAATCTTTCTTCTTACCAAGAAGTAAGGCTTGTTTCTGAGCAAGATTGTAAAAAGGAATCTGTGGGTTTGAGGCAGGGGGGAAGCCTGATTCTCAAAACGTTAGCTTATAAGCTAATTTTATTGCGTTGTTATAGCTATTAAGGCAGAATTGGGCCCTCCTTCTTGGGAGGGGTTTAAAGAAGGGGATTTGGGGGACTTACATGTGGAACAAGAGGGTGGGGAGCACCCAACTCCCCATGTCCCTGTTCTCTTCAACAGTTTGTTTTTATTACATCTACAGTCCCAGACCTGCCAGTCTGCCTTGGGGCATGGCTGGGGACTGTGTCTGGAGAAACTGTCTCCAGTTTCCAGCAAATGCCAAAGGGGGTTGCTACATCAGGGTCTGAAATTGAGGATGGTGTCCCTGAGTCTGACCAAGTGGTTTTGGCGTCCAGTTCTCCCCCACCCGCTCGGGAGAGGGGTGGAGAAGATGGAGCAGCCAGCTCCGATTTGCCCATAGGATGCTTCGATCCAGTGCAGGGAGGAAGTTGCCATGGCAACACCGGCCGGCTACCGGTCCCTCTCCTAGCAGTTCGGGCCACATCTCTGAGCTGGAAAGCCCTTCGTGGTACCGCCTTCTTCCGATCAGGCCAAATCTGGTGGGTGGGGTGGCCTGGTGGCTGGGACCTACCAACTAGTGCCAAAACCCAGTCCCCTTATTTTTGGACGAAGGGAAGATGGAGGGGGCTGTCTGCGTTACCTCTCCTGGCTGGTGGGGAGGAGATAACTCATGTCTCGCCAGACAGATCTCAGCAGGGGTATCGAGAGCTCCAAATCCCGCCCCCACCCCAGGCACCTGGAATGACCCGCCCTGGACTCCCCCTCCCTTCCCCAGTTTCCTCCTCTTGGCAGAGTTTTCTTTCCCAGCCCCAGTGCTAACTTTTGTCCTTGAAATTTGACCTGAGCTTTTCCTGGGAAACAAAATGTCCTGCTGAACCACCCCTTCCACCCTGAGGTGGTGGGAACAAAGGACTCGGCTCTAAAGGGGGGCTGGGGCTGGGTGGATGAGGGGGAATGGTGAGGGGAGGAGCCTGAAAATATGTTTCAGGATCGGGGCCGCTGGAGGGCGCGAGGTGGAGGTTCGGAAGCCTCTGTTCCCACCTTCATCCCTGGGGCATGCCACTTCCTGTTCCCCCTCTGCCGCTTTCCCTAAGTTACCACCAAGTGCTGTAATCTCCTTTATGGGCTGGGAATTGGGCAGAACTCTTCTGGATTTGGATAACTGAGGCACAGTAAAGAATGGAACCAGCTCTCCTCATAGTTCAGGCTGTGGGTGGGGTGAGAGTGCGGACCCCAAACTCCGCTGTCTTGAATGACCCTGAAAGAGGCATCTCAGAAAAATAGCATGCACAGGAGTCATCCTTTCCCCTGGTGCACAGCTCACTGGCCTCCAGATCTGTTCTGATGCTGTTAGAGCTCTTTCCAAAAATTCTCTCCTCCCTCTCTGGCGCCCCCTCTTCCTTGTCCCCAGGCTGCCAGACTCATGGCTGCAGCTTCCTTGGCGTTTGCAGCTATCAGAGAGGCCCCCCTGCTTGTGTTTGGTGGGAAGGGAAAAGGAGGGACCCGTTACCTTGTCTCCCTTTGAGAACTCTGTGCTGCCTTCCTCCTTGCCCACCTCCACCCGGAGGTGAGCCTGTTCCGACTGAGGGCTGGGAGAGTGCAGGGCGGAGAGGTGGAGAGCAGATGCGAGCCAGCTGACCCTCTCTCTCATCTCAGGGCCCTTCTCCTCTCTGCCTCCCCTAACATCTCTTCACGGTGGCCTTAACAACCATCGCTTCAGCATGTCTTTTAAGAATTGCTGGAAAGGCACCGGCTTTGGAGAATGTGCTCTGAAGGGTGTAGACGCCCCCCTCCCCGCGCGCATACACTGTCACCTGTGTACCCCCTCCCCTCCTTGGCAGTCAAGCCCGCTGTCTTCCTGTCGAAGCTCAGTTCCCACCCTCACCCCCAGTCCCCTGGAATGACCACTGGGAATTCCCTCCCGGTCCCTACCCTCCCCATTTACTCGATGCGGCTTGGATTTGACTCTACTTTGGTGTTAGGGCCTCAGGCAAATCCCAGGCCTCAGTTTCCCTCTCTTGAAAAAGGGGTTAATCATCTTTGTCTGCGCATGTATCGGGGTTGTAAAAATAAAAATGGTTGAAGGGCCTGTTCTTCTGCTCTCAGTGCCTTCCATAGTCTCCCTGAATCTTACAGCAGCCAGAAGGGGTAGCTACTGTTGTCGATGTACCCATTTTGCAGATGAGGAAAAGCCAGGCAGCTTGGTACTATAGTTTTGTGATTTTCTTGGGTTGCACAGTAGTGATTCAAACCCAGGCGTGTTTGACTCCAGAGACCATCCTCTGCCTCCTGGCCTGAAATGAGATTCCAGAGGGGAAAGGGCAGTGTCAGGCCTGGCGGCTGTGCTTGGGCTGGCAAAACAGCCACTGACAAAGGCGAAGGTGTGTGGGCCTGTTCAGCTTCAGATGCGCCCCTCTGGGATCTGCCATCCCACTCCATTCCACCCCAGCTCACTGGAGTGCCTTCCTGCCCATCGGTTCCTGGATGATCCCCGTCACGGGGCTGCCTGGCCTCCTTGAAGAATCCAGTTGTCTGCCCCAGCCCTGGGGGCCGATCTATCACCTGCCTCTCCAGACCGATGTAGGCCAATGCTGGATTATATTTAACGCTGTGCTATTTCCACTTGACAGCTCCGGAGCACCGTCCCCCCTCCCCTTTTCTCCTTCCTCCCCCCTCCCCTTCTGATTCACTCGGAAACTGACAAGGCTGATGTCAGCGCCTTATTCTTAGCCCCCGTAATTGTAACTGCATTTAGCAGTGCGCACTTCATTAACAGTTTCTGCGACGGGGGAGTGAGATGAGTGCATGGCTGGGCAGGGATGCGGGTGGGGGTGGGGAGGGGGCAGCTGCTGCAGAGACCCTGGCCAGGTGCCTCTTCTGGATGGACCAGCTGGGCGGCTTCCAGGCCTGGCTTTCCAAGACTAGCGATCTTGGAAGGCCTCTTGGAGAGCATCTAGTCCATGCTCTTCATTAGGCAAGGAGGGAAACTGAGGCTCTATGAGTCAGAGCACCTTGCCGGGGTCACATGTTAAGGATCCAGGGCTCTGGACTTTGAGTCTAGGTTTTCTTCTTTGGTGTTATTATTTCTTCAACTCATATTTAATTAGCTGCTCAGTGCCAAACGTCTCTTTAGGTGCTGGGGCTATATCTGGGGAACATGTCAGGCAGTTTCTGCTCTTATGGAGCTATGTTCTAGAGTGGAGGAGACAGATAATAAACAGGGAAGCAATTAAGCAATAAATAATTTCAGACTGTGTTAAGTGAAATGAAAAGAAGACAGGTTGATGGGATAGGACATGAAGTAAGGTAGTCAGGAAAGGCTTACTGGGGAGGTGACAGGTGAGTTGAGGCTCTACATGACAAAGAGCCAGCCATGGGAGTATGAAGGGCGAGAGGGATTTAGGCGTAGGGAACAGGTGGTGCAAAGGCCCTGAGGTCAACATGAATGTGGGTGTTTAGGGAACAGACAGCAGACCAGCGTGATTAAGCTGCATGAGGGGAGGCAAGGTCAGAGAAGTAAGCTGGGGGCACAAGTGAGCCTTGTAGACAGGAACAAGGAATGTGAGTGTGGGTAACTGAGGTTCAGAGTGGGAAAGAGAAAGACCCTCAGCTGGGTAAAGTCAGAAACCAAGAACTCCCGCCTCCTGAATCCCAGTCTTTGGAGTTCCTTAGACACAGGTGTCTTTAAATGCGTCATGTGGCTTCCTTTCCCATTGTAGCTGGAAGGTAGTGTGGAGTCTGGGCTGCCTGCCCCCTCTCTCCTCCTCAGTTCTCATCTGACCCAGCTGTGTCGCTTCTCGGGGTGATATAGCTGGGAAACTCTGGGGAGCTTCCAGGGTGGGACAGAAAGAACGTGGCTTTGGAATCCAACACACCTGCATTTTTATCTCACCTCTGCCATTTCTAAATTGTGCGACCTTGGGCCAGTGGCTTCAGCTCTTTGGGACTCAGTTTCTTCTTCTGTAAAATGGGGGCATAATAATGGTAAGTTCTTGGGCTTCCCTGGCTGTCCCATTAGTGATTAAGTCTCTGTGTTTCCACTGAAGGGGGCATGGCTTTGCTCCTTGGTTGAGGAGCTACGATTGCACATGCTGTGTGATGTGGCCAAAAAAAAAAAAAGTAAGTTCTTCAAAAGGTTATTGTAGGGAGTAAATTGACATAATGCACAAAACACACCTACCTCAGAGCTGGGCATGTGGTCCTCAGTTACAAGGACCAGTGAGATGATGGGTTTAATCCTGTGCACATAGTAGGTGCTCAGTTAGAGGTGACCACTGTCATTGTGGTTGTTACTGTTGGTCAGAATCATCAAGCTGACTTGTTACGTAGATTGCTGGGCCTCTCTCCAAGTTTCTCCTTTAATCTGGGTTGGGACCTAAAAATCTCATTTATTTAAAAAAATTTTTTGGTCGCACCACACAGCATGTGGGATCTTAGTTCCCCAACTAGGAATCAAACCCACTCCCCTTGTGGTGGAACCTCAGCGTCTTAACCGCGGGATTGCCAAGGAAGTTCCTGAAAAATCTCATTGCTAACAAGTTCCCAGGTGATGCTGATACTGGTCCAAACCCTAGTTGGAGAATCACTGGGTTAAAGAAAAAAGCTGGAGAGAAATGAAGGGTTCTTCTGAACTTGGGATGTTTCCTTAGATGTCTTAGATACTTGGGACATTGGGTACCAGATTCGGTACCCGGGTGTAGTCTTCAGGCACACCTGTTTCCATCACAAGGTCTCAGATCAGATGGGTCTCAGCTGATTAAACCTGCTGTACACCGGGTTTAATGTGAAGGACCTCATCAATCCTTTTGGAAGCCATCTGTATAAATGATAAATGAGTCGACATGAATAACACATCAACCCATAATATCCTTTTGTGACATATTGGCCTCAGACAGCTCTGGAGATTCTGAGGGGCTCAGGCCTAGCCCCTTTTACCAAAAGGAATAGGATGCCACCCCTTTCTTGCATTGAGGAAAGGCAGAACTATGTGTTAAAACCAGGAGGTGCATTTGAGGACAGGTCTCCACTGGGAAGAAGTAAATTAAAGGAACCATCAATGTAAAAGGGTAAAAAGTAGGGAAATTCTACCGAGGGCCTTTACTGAGTCAGTTTATTTAGATGTTTCTAAGAAAGGGGTCGCTGGTAATTTCTTAGGGAAGGTTGAGGTTCAGCTCAGATTCGAGGCGTGGCGGGGACAAACTTTATGATATGGTAAGAATCTTATCCAGTCCGACAAAATTCAGAGTCTGAAGACAAAGGCATTCACCAATACATTCCAGTTGGGATTTGTCCTTAACTGGTGGGAAGGACTCTTCCAAGAGGGGTGGCTCAGGATCATGAAAGAGCACGGACTTTGGAGGCCCCCAAACCCAGGTTTGAATCTCTGCTGCATCCTAGCTGTCTCTCGATGTGTCACTGTTCTGGACCTCAGCCTCATCCTTTGTCAACTGGAATGAGTAACTCTACCTTGTGAGAATGAGGGAAAATGCCAGTGTGGTGCATAGAAGGCATCTGGGCCGCTGCGGCGCTGCCTTTCCTGCTGTTGGAGACATCCTGGGTGCAGGAGGGGCGGGGTGGTGGGAGTGCATTCCCTGCGGTTGGGACTCCTGGCTTGGGTCCCAAACACAAACACAGTTGGTAAAATTTACTGTGTGCCTGGTGGAGCCTGAGAGGCTGCATTAGGAGTCAGGAGAAGAGGTCTCCATTCAGCCACTGGATCGCAGCATCTCCTGAAGCCACTTTGCATTTTCTTTTGGGCCTCTGAATCCCCGTTTTCAGAGCGAGGTGTCTAGTGGGCTTGGTTTATATACAACCGGAATCTCCCAACCCTGCATCTCCTTCTTGGTGTTCCTCCCCTACCTGTTTCTCTCTAGTTGATTCTTGGCTGATGGGTCATTGAGTACCTTTATTTTTAAATGAGTCTTCCCTGTAGCTCAGACTGTAAAGAGTCTGCCTGCACTGCAGGAGACCTGGGTTAGATCCCTGGGTCAGGAAGATCCTCTGGAGAAGGAAATGGCAACCCACTCCAGCATTCTTGCCTGGAGACTCCCCTGGACAGAGGAGCCTGGCGGGCCACAGTCCATGGGATCACAGTTGGACACGACTGAGCGACTAACACCACTACTACTTAAAATTCAAAAAAATTTTTTCTTTTGGCTGCCCCGGGTCTTCGTTGCTGTGGGCAGGCTTTCTCTGCTTGTGGTGAGCAGGGACTCCTCTGGAGTGGCGGCGTGGAGGCTTCCCTTGTTGCGAACAGGCTCCAGGCACGTGGGCTCAGGAATTGTGGCTCACAGGCTTAGTTGCCTCGTGACACGCGGGATCTTCCTGGAGCAGGGATCAAACCCATGTCCCCTGCGTTGGCGGGCGGATTCTTAGCCACTGGACACCGGGAAGTCCCTGAAGACTTTTTAAAAGAATGAGTATTATTTGGATTAAGTAATATATGCAGATGGTACATTTTAGAAGCACAAAAATTGCCCAGCTAAAAGGGCCCCAGGCACCTCCGTCTTCTGGGTCTCCTGTCCCCTCCCCCGGACAAACACTGTTTCCGGCTCTCACACCCCTTTATGCTGCCGTTACTGACTGCAGCTTGTTACGTGGTGAAAAGCCAAACAGCATCAAAGGACACCCAGGGAGCCATCAGTCTCCCTCACACCTCAGCTACCTTGTCCCTCTCCCATAACCCACCATCTCGGTCATTTAGGTTACCAGTTTTTTCTTTATTTTCCAGTTAGCAAATTCTTATTAAGCTGTTATGCTGGTGCCAGGTTCGATCCCTAGGTTGGGAGGGTCCCCTGAAGAAGGGAATGGCTACCCAGTCCAGGATGCTTGCCTGGAGATTTCCATGGACAGAAGAGCCTGGCGGGCCACAGTCCATGTAGTTGCAAAGAGTCGGACATGACTGAGAGGAAACTCTGGCGGTGCCCAGTCCCGTGAGGATCCAAGAGTGGTCAGATGATACGCACTGTGGATCACCAGAGCGGTGGTTATGGTACACACTCCATGGCTGGATATCCTGGGTTTGAAGCCTGGCTTTGCCACTTAATGCTGCGTCATCTTGAGCAAGTTACTTCATTGAGCCTCAGTTTCCTCAGCTGCAAGAAGGGCTAGTAATCGCTCCTTCCTGCCTTGAAGGTGACGGGAGGGTTAAATGAGTACATATTTGTGACATGCTTTGTGGAGAGCCTGCCCGCAGTAAGGATGTATTCAGAGCATTAGCTGTTACTGTCTCAGAACCTTGAAGGCTCTTGAAGTCCTCTCACTGAGGCCCAGACAGGGATTGCATGGTTTGCCCAAAGCCTTGCAGCAGGTCTCTGGCAAAACCAGGGGTAGAACGGATGTTTCTGGATGCCAGCCAGGGCCTCTTATCTCTCCCAGGTGACCCAAGTGGCCACCCTGGACCCTATCGGCACCCGAGGCTTCTGGTCCGTTTCCTGCGTTTCCAGACCTCGGGGTCCCTGAGAAACGCTGCTTGGTAGTCGCCTTGGGAGGAGGTGGGAGGACTTGTCCTTAATTGGGGCGTGGAATGGAAATTCATTAGTTCCTCAGCAAATGCCCCAAGAAACATCTCTCATCTGCCTGGGCCCAACACCAAGACTGGACCAGGGGCCTCGGGGGCCCACCCAGACCCAGCCAACCCACCCTGCAGCCATCTGGCCCCTGTAAGCTGCAGCCACTTCTGCTTAGCTTCTGTTGGTTGTGCTGAGTCTAGGGAGAGGGACCCCCAGGCTGGGGAGCCCCATCCTGATGGGAATCAGGTGGGTGCTGCGAGGGAGGGAGAAGTGAACACGTGCGGTGTTCTTAGACTCCTCTCAGTGGCCTTCAAATTGAAAAGATTATAAAAGATGGGGAGAATGCCCTCCTGCTCCCATGGTCTTGGGCTGAGACGTAGCTTCCTGCTCAGGTGACACGCAGTGATCTCAGGTGAGACCAGGATGCAAGATGAGCAGGGAAAGCAGCAGTTGGGGATGTCCCTGGTGGTCCAGTGGTTAAGACTTCACCTTCCAGTGCAGGGGGTACGGTTCAGTCCCTGATTGGCGAGCTCAAATCCCACATGACTTGTGGCCAAAAAAATCAAAACATAAAACAGAAACAACATAGTAACAAATTTAATAAAGACTTTTAAAGTGGTCCACATCAAAAAAAAAAAAAAAGCAGCTAATAACGGTCACTCTCCCCCAGGCCAGCCTCAGCCTGACCCAGGGAAAGCTCTGGAGGGCAGATGGCATCAGAAGGTTGATCAGCCTTCTGTCCTACCGTATCAGACAGTCATGGGCTGTGGACAGCCCCACACGTGGAGGGTGGGGACATAACTGGGCAAGGCAGCTCAGATCTGCTCAGAGAAGTTCTCCAAGGAAGGGGCAGCTGGGAGCCAGAATGGCAGAAATTCACAGCAGCTGTGGGATAGGTGTCCTTGGAGGGGCTCTGGCTGGGTGGGTCCACCCATCCACTGTCTGGAAATTTCTGGCGACAGAGTGGGGAGAACAGGTGTGGCCAGCTCTGTGCTGGGCAGTGTCCACCCCTGCTACAGGTCACCTTCTCTACAGTCCTGCAAGGTGTGCATGGCCATAGGGCTAGGTGGGGCTGGAAGAATCAAGTGTCTGGGTGGATTCCTGGCTTGGCCATGGTCGGGCTAGTGAAGGGTAGGACAGGGCTTCAATCCCAGTGTGTATGAGTGCGTGCGCTCAGCTGGGTCTGATTCTTTGCAGCCCCATGGACTGTAACCTGCCAGGCTCCTCTGTCCATGGGATTCCCCAAGCAAAAATATTGGAGCAGGTTGCCATTTCTTACCCAGGAGATCTTCCTGACCCAGGGATCGAACCCCAGTCTCTGGCATCCCCCGCATTGGCAGGGGAATTCTTTACCACTGCACCAGGCTTGCCTCCAACACTTCTGATCTATACAACACTCCGTGCTAGACCTCCCTGGTGGTCCAGTAGTTGAGAATCCTCCTTCCAGTGCAGGGAACGTCGGTTCAATCCCGGGTTGGGGAGCTAAAATCCCATGTGCTGCAGGGGACAGCCAGAAAACTAAGAAAATAAAAACAGTCTGTGCTGCAGTTGATTCTGTTCATGACTATAGATGTATATTTTGTGCTTCCCAGTGGGTTTCTTTCCAGGTACCTCTTTGAAAGGTGTCTGTCTTGGTTTTCTGTTTTGCACCTTGCAAACATAAAACCGTTTTGGGCCTGATAGAGTATGTTTGCCTGTTTGATCTCAGCTGAGCCTCATGGAAAATCGACTTGGTTTCCGGAGAGGTGGGCAGGGGCCCTGACAGGCTGCTTGAGGTGAAAGACTAAGGGGTAGCTGATTTGTCAGGGAACGAGCCAGGAATTTGTCATAAGAAAACCTAGGTTTGAAACCTCATTTTTCCCATTTGCCAGCCGAGTGAACCTGGGTAGGTCTCTTTGAGCCCTGCTTTTCTCTTGAGGTGAAACAAGTCCATGACTGTAAGCCTTGGGTAGCCTGGCAGGTGTTCTAAGGACATTGCATGTAGCAATTACCTGGCAAGGCTTTGACTGGGGGTGGGGACAAGGAGTCCAAAACCCCTAGCAGACCTCTGCTGTGTGTGTGCAGAAACAAGAGTCAGATCAGGGCCTGCCTGTGAAATGGGCTCAGTGACGCTCGTCTTGCTGTCCTAGCTTGTGTTTCCCATGAAACAAGCATTTGAGTACAAGTATTAGGTTGAGATCTTCCCTGGTCATCCAGTGTCTAAGACTCCATGCTCCCAATGCAGGGGGCCCGGGTTCGATCTGCGGTCAGGGAACTAGACCCCACATGCTGTAACTAAAAGATCCTGAGTGCCACAGCTGAGACCCGGTGCAGCCAAATAGATAAATATTTTTAAAATTATTACGTTGAACCATAGGAAACTGCCATTTGTGGGAATCGAAACAGTCAAACAGTTGTATGTGGTTCATGTAGTTCATGACGGTGATGGGTGAATCTCCAGGAGGGGAGTGAGAAAGGCAGTCGGTATTATCAGCCATGTTACCCCTGACCAAGGGCAACTGAGCCAGGTTGTACCAGGGGCTCTGGGAGGTGGCTCAGCGAGCTTCTGTAAAAGACCAGACCCTGGATGTTTTAGTCTTTATGAGTCATAAGGTCCCTGTCTCAGCTGCTCAATTACACAGTTGGAATGCAGCCGAAGACAGTATATAAATGGATGTGTGGGGCTGTGTTCTAATAAAACTTTATTTACAAAAATGGGCAGCGAGCTGGATTAGCCCATGGGCCCTAGTGTGCAGACCCCTGGAGTAGAACATGTACCTCTGCTATCTCACCCAGGAGTGAGGGGGCTGGGGTGTTTATACAACCCCCATCGGGCACTGGTTGAGGGGTGGGGATAGGGTGGGTGCGAGGGCTTGTCTGAAACCCTCAGCCAAGAAAAACAAGGGCTGGCCCCAGGAGGTCAGGCCAGCGGTCACTGAAGTGGGAAAGGTGGATGGGGTAGGGGACAATGACTCTTGCCAGCTCTAAGGCCGGACTGTGTTTGGAGAGTGTATCAGAGAGAAAGTGGCAAGATGAACAGGAAAATGAATTTCTAGGAGGGCCAGATGATTTAACTTTGTGTTTCTAGCCTTTTCAGCCAGTTGTTACTTCCAGGCAAAAATCGGCTCCTCCATTCTTGGCAGTCCTGTTAGCATTTTCTACCTCCCGTGCCTCTGCTTCGGCAATTTCATCTTCCAAGATGCCCTGCCCTTCGCTTTCAGGGCTCCGATGCCACCTCCTCCAGGAAGCACACCTCTCTTGTCTCAGGTGGAGTTGATTGTTCCTCCTGGGTGTTCCCCTGAGCATGTTTTCTTTCTTTCCAGCAGTTACAAAGTTTGGCTGATAGCAGTTTTGACTGCCACCCTGAGAGCCCTTCCAGGTCAAGGACTGTGTGATTCTCAGCTGCACTCCAGTGGGGGCACTGATTTGGGAATGGTGGAAATGAACCCCAAACCTTCCTCAGCCTCCCTCCCACCCTCCCTCCATCCTCTCCCCTCCATGTCTCCCTGTTCTCCATTAGTTGCTGATGGCCAGGCCCTGTCCTAGGTGCTGGTGAATCAAGACAAGCCCAGTCTTTGCCTTCATGGAGTTTACAGTCTGGTGGGGGGTAGGGGTGGGGTTAGACATTCAAGAACCCAAAGGAACAATGAATAATTTGGTCATTACTGTGCTAAGTGCCATACATGTCAAGTGCAGGGTGCGGGAGGATTGTGGAGCTGGAAGAAATGACCTGGGGGAGGGGTGGGAAGGAGGCAGCTAAGCTGAGACTTAAGGCATGAGTGGAGTTGGCCAGACGAAGGCAGGGGAGGGGAGGGAAATGAGACAGAATGACTTGGCAGTCAGCTATGGGAGTTGGGGGGATCGAATCCTGGATTCTGTCAGTCTGTGTGGCTGTCTCCCCCACCCCCGAATCTGTCTCTCTCCCTCCTCTTTCTCTCTAATGTGCACACATACACACCTGCATAGGGGAGGAAATACTGTCTGTAATTGCTGAATTATGGACAGTTTTTGTTTTATAGTTTGCACTTCCTTGCTATTTTCCACAGTGGATGTGTCATGGCAATAAATGAAGTCTTCAGCATCCAGAGACCACACTCCCACTGGTAGTTGTGTGACCTTGACCATGCTGTCTAATCACTCCTGCTTCTGTCTCTTGCTCTATAAGATGAAGACAGTGATGATTAACATACGGTGCCCATCACATCATATCCTGACACTTCACCTCCCTTAACTCATTAGAGCATCAGCTACTCTGTGAAGCAGGTACTGTCACCATCCCTGTTTTTTAGATGAGGAAACAGGCTTGGAGAGGTGAAGCATGTTGCTCAAGAGGACACCGCTAGGAAGCGTCAGAAGCGGCATTGAAACCCAGATGTCTGACTCCAGAGTCTGAGCTTACCCACGTGACTCTGCCACCTGCCTCACGGGGTAGGGATGAGAATCCGTGAGAGGACGCCTTTCAAGTCCTTAGCACAGTGCTTGGCACACAGTTAATGTGCTGTAGATATTAGCGCATTATTATTATTAGCAGCTGTGCCAAGGCCCTGGGGTAGGAGGGGCATAGGGTTTCAGAGGCACATGTGCTTAGTGAAGTACCAGGACTGGATCATGCTAGGTCTTTAAAGTCAAGAATCTTGGCCTTGAACTTCAGGACAATTGAACACCTGTTGGGTTTTTGTAGCAGAGAGGTGACAGACTCAGATCTGGGGCTTAAAAAGACCTCCGTGGCTGCGGATTGGAAGAATGGAGCCAAGAGGCCCAGAGAGTCTCCCTTTAGTGATAATGACACTCCTCAAGTGGGTCGGACCATCCCAGCGTGGACTCCTCAGACCCTGGCTGTGATGATGTTCGGCTGGCTAGGCTGGCCATGCGGGTCAGAGCACACGGCAGGAAGTCAGGAGAGTGTCACCAGGCTGGTCTGGTGATGCGGGGGGGCTGGGAAGTGCCAGTTTGAAGGCAGGAACAAATTACTCTCCTGGAGACGAGGCCGGGCCACTTCCTGTCGTGTTGCATTATTAAATTTGTAATCTTCATTCTAATACTTCCCAGCAGTGAATAAGAACCAAATTTAAAATGCCGGCTTTACATTTCTGGAATGAAGCCCTTTGTCAGGGACTCTTGAAACCCATAATTTCTCTCCAGAGGTGAATGTCTACATCCTTAAAAAAATTAAAATAAAATAATAAAGGAAAACCACTCTTTAGTTAAAGGTTGGGTTTTAAGGGTTGTCTGCAACCCCGGCCCTGGCGAGAGTTGAGAGTGGGGTGTGTTATGTTTCCAGCCCTAGAGAAGGCTTGGAGTAGAACGGGGCCTACAGGTGCTCTGGACCTCCCAGGATATTTAAACCCCTAAATCTGGGCCTTGCTAGGAAAGAAAAGTGGGAGAAGCCGCGTGCCCACCTCACCCCCAAACCTGTGGGTTTGTGAAAGGGTTTGGTTAAACGTTGGACCTTAGTCTTTAGGAGGATTGACCTGTGTCAGGCTCTGGTGTGTTTTCTCATGACCGGTTTGGTGGGTGGTCAACCTGACTGCTAGTTGAACCATGGACTGTGGTGTTCCTGCCTTTGATCTTGGCAAGAAGGGCTCTGATCTGGGGTCCCCGGCACCATTGGGTCAGTCTCCAGCCCTCCTCACTGGGTGAGGAGTCTCTGGGGCAGTGGGTTCATGCCCACCTGGACCCCTCTTTCTAGGCCACATTCCAGCGATGTGGGACCCTGGAATTCCCCATCCGGATGGCCCTGAGTCAGTATCTGGGGTGCCTGCCCAGACCCCTCCCCTAGGCCCGTCCTCTGTCACTGGTGTCCTGACACGTGGCCCTGAAGTAGCTGTGTGTGGAGGTGAGAACAGAGCACAGGTGTAGAGTGGGCCTCTGGATTCACGGGGGGTGGGGATGAAGGGAAGGGGGGGGGCAGTGCCGAAGGGCCCATCATGTTCAACCCCTCTGTCCATATTCAGCTGTGGAACTCTGAGGAGTCTAAATCTGAACCTGTCCTGGCCTTCAAGGTCATTATGAAGGCATACTTGTCAGCGTGGAAGGATAGAACATGTTTTATTTAAGAGCTTGATTTATAACTTTTAGGTATTTAGAATAAATGTGACCTACGGTCCTTTCGCCCTGGGCCCCACACTGTTGGGTGGGTGATTTGTGTCATCCTTTGAGCTGAGGCTGAGAGCTGCCCAGGGGTGGCCCGTCCCCGCCTGGTGCCACGCGTGGGCATGGGTCCTCAGACATGGTTTGCACAGCATATTTGTACCAGGTAGACAAAGACTCCGCCACCCCCCATTCCAGGTGATGGAATTTAACGTGGTACTACCTCCTGTGACTTCCCTGGTGGACCAGTGGCTCAGACTGCTAATGCAGAGGTCATGGATTTGATCGCTGGTCAGGGAACTAGATCCTCCATGCCACAGTGAAAATTGAAGATCCCAAGTGCCTCAACTGAGACATCGAGCAACCAAAATAAAAAAAAGAATAGTACCTCCTGTAGGTTGGGCTCCCCAACCTTTGGGATCTAAGGCCTGATAATCTGAGGTGGAGCTGATGTAATAATTGAAGTAAAGTGCATAATAAATATAGTGCACTTGAATCATCCTGAAACCATCCCTTCTACCCTGGTCTGTGGAAAAACTGTATTCCATGAAACCAGTTCCTGGTGCCAAAAAAGTTGGACTGCTACTGTAGGAGGATGAATTAGAAGAAGGCTTTTCCTTTTCCAGCGTCTGTGGGGTGTGCTGCCTCACCATTGAAAACAGGCTGTATTTCTGCCCACCTCAATTGGGCACCTTTGTGCAGGAGCAGCTTGTTCAATGGTCCATAGTGCTCCCTGGACCTGAACCAGAGAGGGTCCCTGAGCAAGACCAGAAGGGAAAGTGCTGAGACTCCAAGGTCCCAAGGTAGTCATTAAGTCATTTTACATTTTCAATAATTGTCCTCATCATGATAGCAAATGTTTATTTTGTGTTTCGTACATACCAAGTATTCTAAGCTCATTATCTGCATTAGCCTATTGAAACCCCCTCCAGGATATGAAGTGGGGAGGGGTACAGTTGTCATGCCCATTGTACAGAGGAGGAAACAGAGGCTCTGAGAAGAGAGGCTTATCTTTGGCCCAGGGTCGTTCAACAGTAAGGTGAAATGCAGGTCTGCCTGACCCGTGAATCCGTAGGCCTGAACCACTGCTCTACCCTGCCCTTTCTTGTTTTAAAAAGCATTATTTATGCACTCAGCTTATTTACTGACCCCCTGCTCCGATGTGGTGGGTGTGGAGGTAGATGCCGAGTAAGACGGGGGCCTCCCTCAGCCAAAGAGGAGAGACAAGCAGAGCAGGTAACTGGGTGACCCCATTGAGCAGGGGGTGCTCAGTAGAGCCTAGAAGGGTGAGGAGCTGTTATCAGGGTGGAGTGGGGGGTGGGGGAGGAGTGCTATAGGCCCCTGGGGGTCCTGTGTGGTCAGGGAGGAGCACCGTGAGCTTTATTGATACCTTGTGGGTATGTGCATTAAGAGATAGGTGGGAGTCTGCAAAACAGAAATAGAAGGGCTTCCTGGTGGCTCAGTGGTAAAGAATCCGCCTGCCAGTGCAGGAGACATGGATTCGATTCCTGGTCTGGGAAGATCCCGCCTGCCTCAGAGCAACTAAGCCCGTACACCACAACTATTGAGCCTGCTCTCTAGAGCCTAGGAGCCGCAGCTACTGAATTCTGCCTGCCCTAGAGCCTGTGCTCCAAAACAAGAGAAGCCCCCGCAATGAGAAGCCCGCAGACTGCACCCAGAGCGTATCCTCCACTTGCCACAGCTAGAGAAAAGCCCGCGCAGCAACAAAAACGCACCGCAGCCAAAAATAGATAAATAAATTATTTAAAAAAAGGGAATAGAATCCAAGCTGTAGAAAACAAACATGGTTACTAGGAGGTCGGGGGAGAGGGATAAACTGGAAGATTAGGATTGACATATACACACTATTTTATACGTAAAGTGGATAAGGACTCACTGGATAGCACGGGCTTCCCTGGTGGCTCAGACAGTAAAGAATCTGCCTGCAGTGCTGGAGACCTGGGTTCCATCCCTGGGTGGGGAAGATCCCCTGGAGGAGGGCATGGGAACCCACTCCAGGATTCTTGCCTGGCGAATCCCCATGGACAGAGGAGCCTGGCGGGCTACAGTCCATGGGGTCGCAAAGAGTTGGACACGACTGAGTGACTAAGCGCACAGCACTGTATCACACGGGGAACTCTGCTCAGTACTCTGTGATGACCTATATGGGAAAAGAGTCTAGTGGATGTGTGGATGTGTGTAACTGACTCACTTTGCTGACACAGTTAGCAGACTGACACACCTGAAACTAACACAACCTTGTAAATCAAGTCTACTCCAATAAAAATTTAGAAAAAGAGAGAGAGATAATTGTGGGGAAGAGGTGGGGCCAGGAAAGAGGGGTGGGCTGGTCGGGAAAGGCTCTGGAGCTGTGTCCAGGACCCGGCCCTTCTTGAAAACCAGAGCTGTGTCATCATCCTCTTGGGCCCCTGCCCAGAGGGGTGGTACTTACCATCCACTTGCCAGCACCATCCTTTTCAACGTCAGAAAAGTGAGATTGAAAGGGGAGGGAAGGGTCCTTTTGTGCATTTCCTGCCAGTTGGGTTTGAGACCCAGGCCTCTCGGTATCCTCTCCCCCGGCTGTAGTCTAGTCCCTTCACGAGCTGCAAGAGTCACTCCCTGTCATTTTGGTTTCTTAAAACCATCTCGCGCTTTCACAAGTTACAAACGCTGCTTGTAGTCATTCTAGCTTGCGTTTTCTGAGCACACGCCATGTTCCCGGCGCTGTGCTAAGACTTCATGCATGTTATTTTGGACAGTGCTCAGAATGAACCTTTGCAGGGGGGTCCTGTTGTTATTCCCATGTTACAGATGACAAAATGAAGGACCTCTCCTAGGGTCTCCCAGCTAGCAAACGGCAGAACCAGTTTCCTCGAGCCCAACCTCCTCAGCCTATGCTCTGTGTACCCAAACTTTGGGAAAATGCAGAGAAGGCACACAGAAAGAAAATGAAAATGACTCCAGTTCTATAATCCAAGAGCAGAATGTTTAACCATTGGGGCTGTTTCTCTCCAGTTTGTGTGTGTGTATGCGTGAGCGTGCATACAATGAGTGTGTCCAGAAATGCGTGTTTAAACCAAGGCAGGGTCATGCTTGTGATACTGTTTTGTAAACCAAAGCCACTATTTAACAATCACCTTAAAAGCACCTTCACAGGCTGGTCTCTACAGGGGCACTGATTTCGAGGATCAGGTCTAAAACTACATCAGGCTTGCCAAGGCGGGACCCGAGACAGCAGCAGGCAGCTCACCCTAATAGCCCTGGTTCATTTTTGTCCCTGCTTTCCGCTCCTGTTCTTGTTAAAATAAAATAAATTTAAAAACTGACAGACCTACCCAGGATTTTATTCCATGCCTGGCCCGGCATTTAAATGCGAGAAGCAGAAGGCTTGCGAGCTATAAATAGACCGGGCTGCTTCTGAACAGTGGCAGGGAGAATCTGCAGGTCCTGTTCCCTCCGAACCTGGTGACCTGGATTACTTCCTTCCTGCAATTGTTACTTCCCTCGCTGCCTCCTCTGCCCCATCCTTTGTGGAACAGAGCAGGTCCCTCTCTGCAGATGCTTGGTGAACGTCTACACTGGGCCTGGGTCCTGGGCACACGGACTTGAGCGAGCCACCACCAGCCTCATCACAGCCTGGGGTGGTGGGGGTGGATGTGAACACACACGTCTGCAAATGAAAATCTGGTGATGGGGGAAGCACAAAGCGGGGGGTGGGGAGGGGGTCCCTAGTTCTGGGAATCAGGGGAGGCTTCCTGGAGGAGGGGACGCTGAAGCTGGAAAGGGGAAAGAGGAGATGGGAACCTGGAGAGGGGGCATCTAGAAGAGTCTGTGGGCCCATGGGTGTGGTGCTTGGCACAGAGCAAGGTTTTGTCATCAGTGATTGCATGCTTCTGGAGAGCATATGATGGGTTTCTTTGGTGGCTCCCATGGCTTCTAGGATCCATGGCTTCTAGGATCCTTCTGGGTAAAGAGGCTGCTCAGCGTTTCACTGGCTCAATGATTCCTCACCTGCTCTGCCCATGCACTTCCATCTGGAACTAAGATCCTGAGCCACTCAATTAAAAACCTCAGTGGAACCTGGAAATCTACTGCTTCACGAGCTCCCCAGGTGATTCTGTTGTTTGACCACATTTAAGATTCGTGGTGCTGACCCAGGCTCCCATCTGGAGACCAAAGCCTCAGACCCCCGGTCCAGTCTCCCTCAGATGATGGTGAAGGGAGCTCACACCCTCTCAGAGCAGTTCCTTGCATTGACAGACGGACAGCCTGACTATAGGAAGGTCCTCTCCCCTAGTGCCCTGAGTCACCGTCACCATTAATCCTAACACGGTGACGACACTGAAAATCAAATTTGTACAGTCCTTTGTTGTCTGCAAAACGCTTATTGAATTTGAGATGCAATAGATTTTAAATTCAGGCAGACCTGCGTTTAAACCCTATCCCCCTCTTTTGTTCTGCTCTCTTGGCTGTGTCCTTAAATGAATGACTTAACCTCTCCATGTCTCAGTGTCCTTATATTTTTTTAAAAAGATTTTTGCTGTTGTTGTTGATGTGGACCATTTTTAATGTCTTCTTTGAATTTGTTATGGTATTGCTTCTGTTTTATGTTTTGGTTTTTGGCCATGAAGCATGTGGCTCCCTGACCAGGGATCAAACCTGCACCCCTTGCACTGGAAGGCAAAGTCTTCACCCCTGGACCACAAGGGAAGTCTTCTCCAGTGTTCTTACCACTTAAATAGAGATAATAATGATGCTTACCCCTCAGGTCAGTGGGAGAATTGACTAACATGCATTCTACAGGCTCATGACAATAGTAAGGCACTCACTCCTTAATAATTTATTATGATGATTATTACTGCTATTACTGTTATGTAAAATATTTACATGGTAAATTCAATATCCACGAGGTTTTCATTGAGTGCTGAATATGGGCCCTACTGTAGGTGATGAGCTACATTGTTAAAAAGTTCTCACTAATTGGCAGTCGTCATTATCAGTATCATTAGGGTGATTTGGGGACTTGCTGGTGGCTCAGTGGGCATGACAACCCACTCCAGTATTCTTGCCTGGAGAATTCCGTGGACAGAGGAACCTGGCTGCCAGCTGTCCATGGGGTCGCAAGGAGTCGGACACTACTAAGTGACTGACAGACATGCAGGGTGATTTGAGCCTTGCAGAGTTGCTGGGGAAGGTGGTAAAGTCACCCACTTTTTATTGATAGGAAGTTGAAGCTCAGAGGGGTGGTTGAGTGGTAAAAGAACTAGCGCTAGTGCCAGTGCAGGAGACATAAGAGACACAGGTTCAATGCCTGGGTCGGGAAGATCCCCTGGAGAAGGAAATGGCAACCCACTCCAGTATTCTTGCCTGGAAAATCCCGTGGACAGAGGAGCCTGGCGGACTGTAGTCCATAGGGGCAGCAGGAGACCGACAACGGCTGAAGTGACTTGGTGCAAGGGGTTTCTAAAGCCCACTCAGCTGCTGAGAGGTAGGATGAGAATTTAATCTATGTCTTCCATCTAATTCTTCTCCAGGGGATCT
Source organism: Muntiacus reevesi (assembly GCF_963930625.1). Lineage (NCBI taxonomy): Eukaryota > Metazoa > Chordata > Mammalia > Artiodactyla > Cervidae > Muntiacus > Muntiacus reevesi. The sequence continues at coordinate 71,164,327 of NC_089250.1, read as the reverse complement.
TCCTCACCCAGGGATCAAACCTGGGTCTCTTGCATCGCAGACAGATTCTTTACCATCTGAGCCACCAGGGAAGCCCGTGGCTAGCAGAAGGTCCCTGTAATTAGACATACAGGTGGGTTCCTTGCTGGCAAGGTGCGTCCCCAGCCCATGGTTCCCATGTCTTTTATTCTGTACAAGATGTCGACTTAAGCTTCTCTTGTTCAAGCCTTTCTGAGCTTGCTGTCTTCCTTGTGTAACTTTAGCTGCCCTGTTCCTGTCTCTGCTTCCATCCATTTCATTGATCAGGCAAATCTAATTTCTAACAGCCTCTGACAGTGTGGAAACACTGGGCTGAGGGTCAAGAGACCAAGTTCTAGATCGGTGCTGTCCGATAAGAGATTTCTGCCATGGAAAGTTCTGTTTCTGCGTTGTCCAAAACGGCCCTGGCCAGATGTGGCCGTTCAACACTGTAACTGTGGTTAGTGCAACTGTGGGATCAAATTCTGAATTTTTTAAAGTTGTAATTAAGTGGTCACATGTGGCTCGTGGCTGCTGTCTTGGGCAATATAGATCTAGATCCAGCTCTGAATATGTTGAACTCTGAGACCTGGAGCACATTTCTTGCCCCCTCTGGGAAGATGAGGTGTGCAGTTCAGGAACCCAGAAAGAGGCTGTCTGGAATAGAGACTGAGGTCTGGGGTCAGCTACATCTGGAGTAGATTCCAGTTTTGCCCAATTCCAGCTGTGTGATCTTGGTCAAGTCATTTAACTTCTCTGTGCTTCAGGGTCCCCATTTGTAAAGTGGGCTTACTAACCATCACCTCACAGGGCTACTACAACAACTCTCTAAGTGCCTTACTCCTGGAAGACTCTTGACAAACTATAGTATTTTTAACTAGTCTTATAGGAACCCAGGTTCCCCTCCTGCCTCTTTGGAAAGCTCTGACAATTCTTGCTTTTGCTACAAATGTTTGTAAAGGGTTTCCTTTGGGGGCCAGAAGTCATCACCTTGACTTTGAAATCATGTACACGTTGTGATGTTGTGCATCTGTATTTTTTTTTTCCTTATAGAAAACCCGAATTTTTTTTTTTAATGGAGATATACAGCTTTCAAACGATTTTTAAAGGAGTCCAAAAGGTTTAAGAACTCAGGGAGGGAAGGAAAGTGTAACTCACAGGATCTGTGCAACAGGGCTAGTCAGATGGCCAGCATTCCAGTTCTAGCCCCGCCACCTCTCAGCCGCATAAATCTTGTTGAACTTCAGCTTCTCCATCTGTAAAATGGGGTAGTATTGGAGCGGTTTCAATTACAGAATTCAATATATGAGTCCCTGTTAATCGAGTAGCATAGCGCCCAGCACATGCCCAGCAGATGCCAGCTGCTTGTATCATCACCGTCGTCATCATGGTGGTGGTCATCATCACCATTGTTGTCATGCGCTGTATGCCACGCTTGATGTCTGTTTCCCCAAGTCTGTCCTTCCTCACTTGCTGCATCATCTCAGACTTCGTCTCAAACCACTCCCCTCACTCATTCTGCTCCAGCTGCTCTGGCCTCCTTGTTTGCCAGATGTAAGTCCACCCTGGGGTCTGTATGTTTGTGTCCTCTGTGTTGGAAGCACTTACACCTGAGATAGCCACATGACTCATTTCTTTACCCTCTTCATGTATCATGGGGAGCCCCACCCCCTGACCTCTGTCTAAAGCTGAAACACTCACCCCTTCACGCACCACCTCCTGACACCCGCTCTGTCTTCATGTATTTGTGGGCTTTGGTGTTCGCTTGCCTCTCCTGGATCGGAGCTTCAGGAGGACAGATGGTTTCCCTTATTTTTATTCCCTGCTTTAGCTCCAGTGCCTAGAACAGTACTTGACATATAGAAGGTGCTCAGAGAAACGCTTGGTGAGAGAGTGAATGAGCCAATGGATCTCATTTAGTCTGAGACAGGCACCCGTAGGATCCTCAAACTCCAGGCGATGTCACCGATGTAACGTTGTTCGGTTGCTAAGTTGTGCCTGATTCTTTTGTGACCCCATGGACTGCAGCACGCCAGGCTTCCCTGTCCTCCACTCTCTCCCGGAGTTTGCTCAGATTCATGTCACCCTGCTTGTTTAACACATGCAGAGAACATCATGTGAAATGCCGGGCTGGATGAATCACAAACCTATGTAATATGTGCAATCAATAAATTGCTCCTCTGTGCCAGGTTAAGTCTCAGGTTCTAGGCATAGGAAGATGAAGCACATCACCGCTCTTGAGAGCTCATGGGCCTGGGGGTGGGGGTGGGGAGGCCACAGCCATGCTCTCTTCCAAGCACTTACTGCAGTCGTAACCACCGAAGTGTCCTGCCATCCTGTTCTGTCCTCCACCCTAGACTGGAGGGCACAGTGGACAAGGACCCCCATCTCTCTGGCTTGACACTGTGTCCTCAGCACTGGGTCAAGGCCAGCACTGGATGTATGAATGGACAGGACACGGTGGTGGGGTAGGAGCTGGCTGAGGGTCCGTGGCCTGCAGAGCCATGGAAGAGTTCACACGGGAGGCGAGGAACCCTCCCCTGCCCCTTGGCGGCTTGCCTTGACTCTCACTTGGCTAGTGATGGAGCAGCTTGGTGATGATGGGAGGGTGGAGGCTTCCCCTCCCTCAGGAGGCTGGGTGGCCCACTGCAGCCCTTCTGTATTTCAGTTCCTGCTTGCGTCTCTGTCCTTGGAGTTAAAAATAACCAAAGATGGGAGCACAAGGACACACTGTCCTTCTCTGCCATGGAGCCAGAATTCTGCTACCTCCTCTCAAAGGGGGCTGCAGGAAAGCAGGTTGAGAAGCCAGCAGCTTAAAGAATTATCCCTTCCTGCCCCCTTGAGGACAAGCACAGACCTCACTTTCCCCAATCTGGGGTGACTCTAAATGAGTTATGGATTGTTGCAGCTGGAAGGGCTCTCCAGTGTAGGCTAGTTACCTGGCAGGAAGCCCATAGCCCTCCAGGCCTCGGACCTTGGCAGACATTACCAATCAATTAAGCACCCCCCCCCCCCCTTTCCTGGGACCGTGGCAGGCATCACCAATCAATCACAGCACCCTTTCTGCCAAATCTAGACACAGTCTAAGAATTTTTAACAATGAATATTTTAGGTAGCAGCTATCAGAGTTGGCAAAAAAAGAAAAAACCTATATATCATCACAGTCTAGTCCAGTCCCTTCATGGTGGGGAAACTGAAGCTCAGAGGGGGACAGAAACTTAGCGGATTTTACACAGGAGTCCATAGTGGAGCTGGGACCAGACCCAGGACTCCTAACTCTGCTGGGACTTTCTTCCATCTGTCCTCTAACATATATATCCTCTTTTCCATGAGAACTAAGGTTTGTCCAAAAGAAGGGTTTTTTTTAACCCATGGACTGCAAGCCTGAAAATGTTATGCAGTGTTCTGTGTGTATGTCCTGACAGGTGCTTTTCTAAGGAAAAGGAGAATAGCTTCCATCAGCTTCTCAAGAGGAGCCTTGTACAACCTAATAAAGGCAGAGCAGTCAGAAAAGAGAGGAACGGATTAATGTCTTGCTACTCAGAGTGTGGGCCACAGATCAGCAGCATCAGCCTCACCAAGGAGTTGATAGAAATGGAGATTCTCAGGCCCCACCCACACCTACCGAACCAGAATCTGCATTTTAACCAAATCTCCAGTTGGTTCAATTGCACTTTAAAGTTTGAGAAGCATAGGTCTGGAATTGGAAAGTGTCGCCTTTGGTTTCTTGAAGGTGTGTGGAGTACTTGCTGAGGTCTAGACACCCTTGCCAGTCTACAGGAGGGCCATGATCCTTGGTGTCAATTGAGGGAGTGGGAAGAAACCTAGGCCCCTTCTCCAAGATGGGTCCCAGCTATTCTGTGACTCTGTTTAGGCCAGATCAAAGGAGGGATTTGCTTAAAAGGAGGGATTTGTTTAAACAGACCAGATCAAAGGAGAGACTTGTTGAAAGAAAAAGGATAGAACTTCCATCCAGCGAATAGGAGACCCCAGCTTGCACCGAGTGACTGCTTAGGGAGGCTCTCACCTGGAGAGCCTTAGGAAGGTGCTGGCTTAGCTGCCCTCCTGTGCGGTGGTGCCTGGTTTGTTGTTCAGTTGCTAAGTTGTGTCCGGCTCTTTGCAACCCCATGGACTGCAGTACGCCAGGCTTCCCTGTCCTTCACTATCTCCAGGAGTTTGCTCAAACTCCTTGAGTCGGTGATGCCATCCAACCATCTCATCCTCTGTCTCCCGCTTCTCCTCCTGCCTTCAATCTTCCCCAGCATCATGGTCTTTTTCAGTGAGTTGTGTCTTGCAACTCAGAGTATTGCAGCTTCAGCTTCAGCATCAGTCCTTCCAATGAATATTCAGGGTTGATTTACTTTAGGATTGACTGGTTTGATCCCGTTACAGTCCAAGGGACTCTCAAGAGTCTTCTCCAGCACCACCATTTAAAAACGTCAGTTCTTCAGCACTCAGCTTTCTTTATAGTCCAACTCTTACATCCATACATTACTACTGGAAAAACTATAGTTTGACTATATGGACTTTTGTCGGCAAAGTGATGTCTCTGCTTTTTAATACAGTGTCTATGTTGGTAATAGTTTTTCTTCCAAGTAGCAAGCATCTTTTAATTTCATGGCTGCAGTCACCATCTGCAGTGATTTTGGAGCCCAAGAAAATAAAGTCTGTCACTGGAAGGACTGGTTTTTAAGCACTCATGGGATTTGGTTGCGTTGAGTGGGAACAGAGCTGAAGAATTGATGCTTTTGAACTGTGGTGTTAGAGAAGACTCTTGAGAGTCCCTTGGACTGCAAGGAGTTCAAACCAGTCCATCCTAAAGGAAATCAGTCCTGAATATTCATTGGAAAGACTGATGCTAAAACTGAAGCTCCAACACTTTGGCCACCTGATGCAAAGAACTGACTTATTTGAAAAGACCCTGATGCTGGGAAAGGTTGAAGGCAAGAGGAGAAGGGGATGACAGAGGATGAGATGGTTGGATGGCATCACCGACTCAATGGTCATGAGTCTGAGCAAGCTCCAGGAGTTGGTGATGGACAGGGTAGCCTGGTGTGCTGCCGTCCATGGGGTCGCAAAGAGTCGGACACGATTGAGTGACTGAACTGAACTGAGAGAGGCTGCAATGCTTGAGGCCAGCTTCTCCAGCAGCCTCTGGTGCCGAGAGCCACTCATTTAAGGTGACTTTGCGCTGATGAGTACTTGTCCCAGGTGGTTCCAGCTGGTACCAGTGGGTCTCAGGTGATCTTGGCTAGTTTTTTTGGGTCTGATGGGCTCTGAGGGAAGCTGACCCTGCATAGACCAAGGAAGGTGGTATTGGGAGTGGGGCACAGAAGGAGGTTTGCTGTGGTGGGGCTGTCATTAAGGCATTCAACCTCTGTCCACCATGTGATCACCACATGCTTCTTCCATGGGCCACGGTGGAGATCCGAGTCCATGTGTGTGCTTTGAGGTCCAAACTGCACACCCGAGGATTCATCTGGCCTTTGTGACAGGCTTTGTGTTCTGGCCTCTTGCTTAGCTGGAGTCCTCTCTTGCCCCTGGCAAAGGTCAGTGATGAACTGAAAAGCCTACTCACCCTGACACTGCCAGCCGCCTGATTCTCTGGGGTCAGTATAGACTAGGGGTTAACAGCAGGGCCTGGGAAACCACACACACACATGCACACAGACACACACAGAGCTTTACTGAGATCATTCACATACCATACAATTCACCTATTTAAAGTATACAATTTGGTGGGTTTTGCTACATTTGCAGAGGTATGCAATCATCACCACAGTCAGTTGTAGAGCGTTTTCGTCACCTCTGAAAGAAACGTGTACCCATTAGTTGTCGCACTCTCGTCCCTCCTCAACCCAGCCCCTAACAACCACTAGTCTGTGTTTCTATCTCTGTGGATTTCCCTCCTCTTGGACACTTCATATAGTCACATCAATGGAATATGTGTTGTTTTGTGACTTGTTTCTTCGATTTTGCATGTTTTCAAGGTTCATCTTTTGTAGCATTAATGAGTAATTCATTCCTTTTTATGGCTGAATAATATTCCAATAGCTGAATATATATTTGGCTTATGTAGTCGTCCGTTGATGGACCTTTGGGTTGTTTCAGTTTTTGACGATGGTGAATAATGCTGCTGTGAGCACGGTGTTGGGCTCCAGGCGTGGATAGGACGGGTTTGTTTTGCAGTCCCTCCATCACTCACCTGCTGTGGGACCTTGGGCAAACTGCTTCAGTTCTCAGAGGCTCAGTTTTCTGAGAATTTCTGGGGATGGGGTTGCTGCTGTCTATCTCAGAGTATTGTACTGGAGTGGGGAGCCTTTCCCTTCTCCAGGGGATCTTCCTAACCCAGGGATCAAACCCAGGTCTCCCGCATTGCAGGCGGATTCTTTACCAGCTGAGCCACAAGGGAAGCCCAAGAATACTGGAGTGGGTAGCCTGTCCCTTCTCCAGCAGATCCTCCTGACCCAGGAATCTAACGGGGTCTTTTGCATTGCAGGCAGATTCTTTACCAGCTGAGCTACCAGGGAAGCCATTATTGATAGCAGTGGCTATCATTTACTGAGTGTTTACTCAGTATCATTTACTGAGTGCCTCTATCGTTTGTTGTTTGTTTGGTCACACTATGCAGCTTGGGGATCACGGTTCCCTGACCAGGGACTGAACCTGGGTCCCTGGCAGTGAGAGTGCTGAGTCCTAACCACTGGATGGCCAGGGAATTCCCCTGAGTGCTTTATCTTATCATGACAGACACTGTACATGAGCTACATTCTAGAGTTCAGCCCCACGAGGGGCATGAGGAGATTTATTTCACAGTTAATGTGAAATAATGGGCTTGTACTATAATGGGCTAAACATGCTGCCTCATTACAGCAAATCATTTGCTAGCTTGATGAGGTCTCCTTCCAGTGTTTGTGCCTAGGGAGAGAACTTCCTTAGCTCCCCTGTACCTTTGGCCTTTTCACATTATTGGGAGGCATGTTTTTAATCTTTATTTTTATATATTAAAATTAAAAAATAAGCCTAGAGAAATATACATAGAGAACGGGGTGACAGAGGATGAGATGGTTGAATGGCATCACTGGTTCAATGGATATGAGTTTGCGCAAACTCCGGACGATAGTGAAGGACAGGGAAGCCTGGCACACTGCAGTCCATGGGGTCACAAAGAATCAGATAGGACTTAGCGACTAAACAGCAACAATAGAGAAAAATGCAGTAACTAGAAGAGCTGTCTCATGGTTCCATCATTTCTGTTTTCTCTCTGCCATGAGAAGACCATGTCCTAGGCAGGACTTGCTCTTCCTTCTTCATCCTGCGTTCCAGAAGAATTCATGGAGTAGGGCCATACCTAACTCACAGAGGACATGTAATAGGAGGAAGAACTAAACCATGGTTCTATAAGCCACTGAGATTTGGGGGTCATTTGTTACTGCAGCACATCCTACAGAGAACTGACCAATACATTTAATCCTTACAGCAATGTAAGATGGGTTCTATGCCTGTTTTGGTTTTTTGAGGGAACCGAGGCTCAGAGAGGTTCAGTAACTTCCTTTAGTTTACTCAGATAGTAGTGGAGGGGCGCTTCAAGTCCCAAGACCGGTCATTCAGACTCCAGAGCCTGTGCTCTTAAGACGGAAGTATGTGGGCTGTTTGGTGAGTGATGAGTAATCGGTGTGAAACACCTGGCATGTGCGTGACGTCAGACCTGTAGTATAGGTTTGGGGCAGATCCTGGAAGCCTTGAAAGCTGTGAGGATTGTGAAGCTTCCTAGTGCCAGATGGAACCATAGACTCTACCTTTTGCTCACAGTGCAACTCTCCCCAAGCTTGCTCAGCTTATCCCAAGAGCTGGTGGGAATGGCTTCCTGTGGAAACTTGTGGGAATTGTAAATGATCTTCCTTCCAGTAATTGCTGAGATGCCCCCTCTCCAGGAAATCTTCCCACTCTGGAATCTTCCCACGCTTGCAATAGACTGGAAGCTTGAGGAGAGTGAATGGCTTTTCCCTGGCCATCCCAGCTAAGTTACATGACCTTCCCCTTCCCCAAATGCATTTCCTCTGCTTTCAGAACTCTTTGCCCTCAGTGTATATTTTGGTTTCACATTTTGCTTTTCCTCTACATGTTTTCCATTTGTCGGTATAGCCTTTGGTTGTAGTCTCCCAAAAGGTAGCACTTCTGTCAGCAATAAAATCTTAGGATTTTATTTGCAGTCAAGGATAACTCAGCAGCTAAGTAATGCTTACAACCCAGACCCTGCCTCTATTTCCAGTGCTATATTAATTACTCTTTTCCTCAATTCTTGTAATATGGTGTGTATCTCTGCCCTTGAACTACACTATGTTGTAATTATAATGGCTTGTGTTAAAAATTGCTGCTTTACTTGGCTGACTCCTGGTAGACTGGGAGTTTCAGGCAGGTCTTGGTTTAGTTCACGTGTGTTAGGAGTCTTCAGCATAGGCCCTGGCATGGAAAAGGCATTTAGTAAGAGTTTTTTGAATAAATGATCAATATTTCTGTTTCATCTCCCCTCCCTGTCTGTTAATTATAAGTCCCTTAAGGGCAAGGACTGTGTCTTAGAATCTGCAAGACCAGGGCCGTCTCTGGTGGTCAGTGGCTTAGACGCCACACTCCTAGTGCAGGGGGCCCAGGTTTGGCTCCTCGCCAGGGAACTGGATCCCATGTGCTACAACTAAGAATTCTCATGCTGCACCTAAGACCTGGCACAGGCAAATAAAAAAAAATATTAAAAAAGAATCTGCAAGACCAAGAAAAGCTTGGTATAGAAAATGAGCTCAATAAATATATACTTCATTGGATAAGTGAGAATGACATTTCTTTCTGGGAGCAGAACCCTTTAGAGTCACAAAGCTCATTATCCAGTTGATCCTCTCGAAATCTTCAAATTCTGCCTCTCTAGTGTTCTCAAATCCTTCTCGTGTGCTCTTTGCCTCCCTTGCTCCTACCCGTTCCCTCTGTGCATCTTCATGATTTCTCCCTCTTTCCCCTTCAAATTCTCTTGGAAAAAAGTCTGTGGGGCTCTGCTCCCTCTTGCCCAGTAAAAAGTGGTCTGAAGGGCAAAAATTACACTCTGGTCTGCCCTGAACCAGGATCATGCTTCCATGTAACAGCTTTGCCATCTTATGTAGATTCACTAACCTCCCTGAGTCAGTTTCCTCTTCTGCAAATGGAGACAATGGTGGTTGTGTGGCTTGGAGGAAAGTAATGGATACTGAGCACCTATCATAGGCTCTGTTTGAGCCGAGTAAGTAGGAGTTCCTGTCTTTACATGGAAGGGTGGAATTTGAGACATCAACAAGCCTGTGGGAAGTGACTTTGGATCTGAAACAAACAGGGGATAGAGTTCCTTGGTTCTGAGGTCTCCCCTTCTTGTGAGCCTCTGCCCTAGGCAAGCCCAGAACCCGCGGTCCAGTCAGCACCACGGACAGTTCCACCTGCACTTGGCTGTCAGGCTAATTACATCACAACTTTTATTTTTTGTACCACCAAGAGAGATTAAAAAAAACATGTCAGAATTTAACTCTCACATGCTCAGTTGTCATTCACATCTTAGTTTCATAGATGTTGGAAAATGTGTCTTAGAATCAATGAAATAATGACAACTTTGTGAGACGTGGTATCTGTGGGCTTCCCAGGTGGTTTATTGGTAAAGAATCTGCCTGCTGATGCAGGAGACTCAGGTCCAACCCCTGAGTCCAGAAGATCCCCTGGAGAAGGGCATGGCAACGCACTCCAGTATTCTTGGCTGGAAAATCCCATGGACAGAGGAGCCTAGCGGGCTACAGTCCATGAGGTCACAAAGAGTGGGACACAACTAAGTATGCATGCATAGTATCAGTGGGCCATTGACCCCTGACCCTTGAAGAGGTTAATTATAATCCCCAGCTTTTTTTGAAAGCCTACTGTGTCTCAGGCCTTTTCCACTTCTCCTTCTCTTGTCCTGATGCTCTCTGCCCTCTGTACATTCACTTAACAAACACTACATTTGAGAAATATAAATGTAAGTTAGAAAGACATTTAACAGTTTTCTCAGTATTGCTCCCAAAATAATCTAGCCCTGAGCCTCATTTCTTCAGAGTATTGCTTCTTGCCAAAGGATAATCTAACGTGTTAAGCTTTCCAGTCCACATCATGCTTAACCCATTTAAAGACCATGTCAGATGCATACCCTGTGACCCAGTAATTTCATTCCTAGGTATGTGCCAGAAGAAGTGTATACAGATGGTCACCAAAAGACATGCACAAGATTGTATCTGGCAGAGCTATTTGTAATATCTCCAAACTGGAAGCTACCCAAATGCTCATCGACAGTAGAAAGAATAAAAATAATTTGGATATATTCACACAATGTTAGACAATGAAGCCATGAGAATAAATGAACTGCAATGAAGCAATCAGCATGGATGAATCTCACAAACGTAATGTTAAGTGGAAGAAGTCGGACACTGAAGAGTATTTACTAGGTGAATCTGTATATGGAAGTACAAAACAAATGAAGCCGATTTGGGTTGTTAGAAGCCAGGATAATGCTACTCTTGGCGGGGAAGTAACTGCTACTCATGAGGTGTTTCTGGAACATTGATAATCCTCTGTTTCTTGGTCTCGGTTCTGGTTCTGTAATTGAGTGCACTTTGTAATGTTCATCCAGCTGTATGCTTAGAGTTGTACACTGTAATTGTACACTTTTGTATATTATACATCAACAAGCAGTGGTTTTTAAAAGCATCTTTCTCCAGAGAGGAGAATGCTGAGAATTTCCTATGTGAGATGATAGGTGAGATATCTGGGGGTAGTTGGTCATGTGGACTATTTGGAGTTAACTGAATTATTCAGTGTGAATGGAATGCAGAGCCCACTGGGGAAAGGGAGGAAAAAAGACTGGAAATGTAGTTTGGGACCAAGTCAGAAAGGCAGTGTGTGTTAATGCTATTGGGATTTATTCTGCAAGCAGTGGAGTACCATTGGAGATTTTGAATCGAAGCGATGACACATTCAGGATTGAGTTTTAGAAAGTTCATGCAGGGCACCGAGTGGAAAACTGACAGAAAAGGACATTTCTCAGCTGGTGACACCAGTTAGAGTAAGGGTGATATCTCCTGACCAAGCATTTGAGTTATCCAGAGATTTCCAAAAACTTCAGATTTGTGGTTCCCACCCTAGGCCTACTGAACCAGAATCTCCAGAAGAGAAGAGCAAGGAATCTGTTTTAACTAAGTTCTCAACAAATTCACACTGGCCTCTACGCAGGTGCTTGGGAGCCTCTGAGTTAATTGACCCTAGCAGTCATCCAGGCCAGAGTAAGTGGGGATGTGAGCTGTGACCTTGGTGATGCAGAGCAGACTCAAATTTGTATCCCCAAAAAGGAGGCATGGAGACAGTTTCAGTTCACTTCAGTCATTCAGTCGTGTCTGACTCTGTGACCCCATGGCCTGCAGCACTCCAGGCTTCCCTGTCCATCATTAACTCCCGGAGTTTACTCAAACCCATGTCCATCGGGTCAGTGATGCCATCCAACCATCTCATCCTCTGTCTTCCCTTTCTCCTCCTGCCTTCAATCATTCCTAAGGAGTCAGTTCTTTGCATCAGGTGGCCAGGGTATTGGAGCTTCAGCTTCAGCATCAGTCCTTCCAATGGATATTCAGGACTGATTTCCTTTAGGATGGATTGGTTTGATCTCCTTGCTGTTCTCAGGACTCTCAAGTCTTCTCCAACACCACAGTTCAAAAGCATCAATTCTTCAGCGCTCAGCTTTCTTTATGGCCCAACTCTCACATCCATACATGACTACTGGAAAAACCATAGCTTTGACTAGACAGACCTTTGTTGGCAAAGTAATGTCTCTGCTTTTTAATATGCTGTCTAGGTTGGTCATAGCTTTTCTTCTAAGAAGCAGGTGTCTTTTAATTTCATGGCTGCAGTCACCATCTACAGTGATTTTGGAGCCCAAGAAAATAAAGTCTCTTATTGTTTCCATATCTATTTGCCATGAAGTGATGGGACTGGATGCCATGATCTTCATTTTTTGAATGTTGAGTTTTAAACCAACTTTTTCACTCTTCTCTTTCACTTTCATCGAGAGACTTTTTAGTTCCTCATCACTTTCTGCCATAAGGGTGGTGTCATCTGTGTATCTGAGGTTACTGATATTTCTCCCAGCGATCTTGATTCCAGCTTGTGCTTCTTCCAGCCCAGTGTTTCTCATGATGTCCTCTGATATAAGTTAAATAGGCAGGGTGACAATATACAGCCTTGACGTACTCCTTTCCCATTTTGGACCCAGTCCATTGTTTCTTGTCCTGTTTTAACTGTTGCTTCCTGACCTGCATACAGATTTCTCAGGAGGCAGGTCAGGTGGTCTGGTATTCCCATCTCTTTCAGAATTTTCCAGTTTGTTGTGATCCACACAGTCAAAGGCTTTGGTGCAGTCAATAAAGCAGAAGTAGATGTTTTTCTGGAACTCTCTTGCTTTTTCTAGACAGTTTACTTAATTGATTGATACATATTTGTGTGTCATAAACTAAATAGTGCTTACTATGTGCCAGGCCTTATTCTAAGTACTTAAGAGAAAAAATGCTAACTAATTTAATCCTCATAGACATCCTACGAGGCACGTACTATTATAGTCTTCATTTTTTTAAGAGGAGAAAACTGAGATACAGGTTAAATAATTTGCCCAAGGTTGCCCTACTAATAATGTGACTGGGGCCAGCTATACAACCCAAGCCATCAGGCTCCATTGTCGATGCTTTGATTTTTTTTCTTTTTTGGTCGCACCACGTGGCATGTAGGATCTCAGTTCCCAACCAGAGATTGAACCTGGGCCCACAGCAGTGGAAGCGCGGTCTTAACCACTGGACCACCTGGGAAGTTCCATCCATTGTCCGTGCTTTTAACCACTATGCTTTGCTGCCCCTTGAAAATGCTTCAGAAATAGTCATGAATGGCTGTTTACTGTGATAAGGAGCTGAGAGGCTGGTAATTAGGAGTCCATGCATGCTAAGTCACTTCAGTCATGTCCGACTCTTAGTGACCCTATGGACCTTAGCCCACCAGGTTCCTCTGTCCATGGGATTCTCTAGGCAAGAATACTGGAGTGGGTTGCCATGCCCTCCTCCAGAGGATCTTCCGCACCCAGGGATCTAACTCATGTCTCTTACAACTAGCATCAGCTGAGACCTGAATCCTAATGCCAACATGATCATTGCCCCATGTTCCTCCTGGGCCTTAGTAGCCCTTCTGTGCAAGGAAGGCATTGCTGTGGATGACCACTAAGCTCCATCCAAAAGAAATTTTCTCTGATTTTAAGGGAAGGCAGATGTTGCCAGTTTTGGAGAGAAGAGGGGGAAGGGAAAGGGTTCTTACGGAGGGTTTGTGGTTCCTTGACCTGTCCTTGGAGACACAGCCAGAAGCAGCATCAGGGCTGTGGAGGCCCGAGTTCCTGCATGTTAGCTTAGTCCTTGGTTTTCAGATGAGTTTTAGGACCTGGGCAGGGGGGGAGACATGAGACTTGAAGTCATTGGGAATGGCTAGGCCAGGAAGAGGCTGACCATGGAACCGCTAGGGTATTTATTTTAAAGGGACAGGAAAGGCAGGAGCTGTGGGAAGGGAGAGCAGTGAGCCCCAGGGGATTATCCTAGTTTGAAGTAACCTTCTGACCCAGAGCTCTATGTATGGAGGACTTCACAGTTTATCATATGGACTGAGGGCGGACCACTCACAGACATGGGGTTATACTGTGGACAGTGACGTGGTTAGGGATTTTAGAGCCTGGGGACCTGCAGCACGTCATATAACCTATCTCAGCTTTGGGCTTCTCGTCTAGAAAACTAAGCTGTAAAGATCCGTCTTGGATAAAATGTCAAAGTGGAGAACGGTCGTGTTCTTTCCCTCCTCTCCCTCCCGTTACCACATCACTGCAGTCTTAAGTGCTTAAGAATATATGATCTTACAGAGATCTGGATTCAAAGCCTAGCTCTGTCATGTCTTCTGTAACCTTGGGCCAGTTGCTGAACTGTTTTGAGCTTGGCTCCTTTTTGTAAAATTAGGATAATGATACTTGACTCTCAGAGTTATGGCTAAATTTTACATGTACACACACATATAAGAACATATATAAGTAAAAAATATATATTTATAAATTTATAATTTGTATATTGGACTTTCCAGGTGGTGCTAGTGATAAAGATCTTGCCTGCCAATGTAGGAGACACAAGAGAGAGAGGTTTGATCCCTGGGTTGGGAAGATCCCCTGGAGAAGGAAATGGCAACATATTCTAGTGTTCTTGCCTGGAGACTCCCATGAACAGAGGAGTCTGGCAGTCTGTGGTCCATGGGGTCACAAAGAGTCAGGCATGAATGAAGCCACCTGGCATACACGCACATGTACAATTTGTATATTATAATTTATATTAATTTAACATACATAAGGGCTTCCCTGGTGGTTCATTCGGTAAAGAATCTGCCTACAATGCGGGAGGCCTGGGTTCCATCCCTGGGTTGGGAAGATCCCCTGGAGGAGGGCATGGCAACCCACTCCAATATTTTTGCCTGGAGAATCCCTGAGGACAGAGGAGCCTGGTAGGCTCCCATCCATGGGGTTGCAAAGAGTTGGACACGACTGAGCTACTAACCACAACACATGTAAAATACCATGTGTATATATATATATATATATATATATAAATAGTGTCTGCTAAAGAGTAAGTGCCAGAAATAATGTCAACTAATAATTTATTGTCATTTTGTTATCCTGTTTCTTCATGAATACTTGCTTTTGAGAGGAGGTACAGTAACACATTCATACTCAGTGTGGACAACTGAATGAGACTTACTTGTTTTCTTTACTGGAGGATTTACACATTTCTTGAGGATGTTCTAAAAATAAAAGCAATTCAATTAAACACACTGTTAGTGGGATGGGCAATGCTGGGTGCTGTCCATGGTTCTGAAGGGAAATGAGGGCGGAATGAGCTTACACGGTAGACAGGATATCAAGTAGGTTGACCAGGGACTGTATTTCAAGGTGCAGTGGAATAGATACCCAATAAGAGTGAAGATGAAGTGCCCCCTGGGACTCAGAGAGTTTGATCAGAGAAGGTTTTGTGGAAGAGATGGCATTTGAATTCTGTGATAGAGCATAGTGAGTTTAGTGGTTCATTAAAAACATGAGTCAGAAAGACATGGGCTTGAATTCCGGTTCTGCCCTTGGTAGCTGTGTGTGTCCTTGGGACGGTTGCTTAATCCTACTTATCCTCATTTTCTTACCCTCTAAAATGGGATAGTATTTATCTCACAACTTATTGTGAGAATTAAAATGAGAAGATGCCTATGTAAAACACTAGGCATAGCATCTGGCACAGTGGTGATACTAATAGTTTTTTGGTAATACTAATGTTAATAATAATCATCTTCTCGAGTGCTTACTGTGTGCTACAGCCCACCTAGGATGTCCAGAGGATTAAATGTCATTATTTTATTACATTACCTTATTATACTTAATCCTCATAACAGCCCTAAGAGTTTGGTGAGTTCCTGATAAACTGTTATTTAAAGCTTAACTCTGGAGTATGGTTAGAATTTTGATAGGGAAGATGAGGATGGCAGGAAAGCAAAGGAGAGAGAATGGGGCTGAGGAAGCTATTGAGGATGTACCTGGAGCACAGAGATGCTCAGCTGGGCTGGAGTGCAGAGATGGAGCGGAAACCAGGAGCAGGTGGAGGGGAATCAGGTAATGGAGAGTTGTGAATACCTGGGTGTGAAGGGGGTACCTCATTTGAGGGGCAGTGGGGAGCCATTCTAAAGTTTTAAATAGGATCATGGCATGGGGTTATGATTTATTTATAAATTTATATTTTACCTTCATTTCCATTCTAGAATTCATACTCTTAACTATAAAACCTTGAAAAGATACCACAGCCTACCAAAGAGAAATAAAATATCCCCACTGGGCTGATTGGAGTGTAAATTGGTACAGCTTCTTTGGAAAATCATTTGGCAGCGTCTGCTAAAGCTGAAGAGATGCTTGCCCTGTGACCCAGCAGTTCCACCCTTAGGTATATTTCTGAGATACGCAGGTACAAATATTCAGCAAAGGCCATGCACTAAAGTAATCACAGCAGGATTATTTCTAATAGCCCCAGCCTGGGGGGAAGAAATGAAATGCCAACAGTACAATGGACAAGTAGGTTGTGCTACAGAATATTCATAGAGTGAAAGGCTGCATAGCAGTGATGATAAACAGTCTACAGGTACGGGCAACAACGCGGGTGCATCTCATATAGTCAATATAAGGTTGAGCAGAAGAATCCAGCCCCGCCCCACCAAAGACCATGCTCTGTGTATAAAGTTCAAAAACAGGCAAAACTAATATCCGATGTTTGAGATCAGGATAGTGGCTGCCCTCATGGAGCAAGATAGCCCAGAAGCCTGGGCACTGTGGACCTCCGGGGTCCTGGCAACACTGTTTCTTCATCTGGCTGCTGGTTACACGGGTGTTTACTTTGCGAAAACCCATCAAGCTGTACACTAAAGGTTTGTTCACATTTCTGTCTGTATCATACACTTAGATGAAAAAGCCACAAAAGGACTTCGCTGGTGGTTCAGTGGTTAAGAATCTGCCTGCCAATGCAGGGGACATGGTTCGGTCTCCGGTCTAGGGAGGTTCCATGTGCCACGGAACAGCCAAGCCTGCTAAAGCCTGAATGCCCTAGAGCCTGTATTCTGAAGACAAGCTTCCGCAAGGAGAAACTCGTGCCCTGCAAACAGAGTAGCCATTGCTCTTGGCGATTAGAGAAAATGCAGCAACGAAGACCCAGTGCAGCCAAAGATTAATGAATTTTTTAAAAGTTACCAGAAAAACAATCTTCTCGCATCCCCTCTAACGATCTTTCTTCCTATCGTTATTCCCCATTAACAGTTTGGGTCACATCCTCCCAGGTTTTTCTGTGTCTATGCATAAAGAGAAAGATAAAGCTACACTATCTATAGCTTTACAAAAATGGTCTTCTGTTTTACATACCGTCCTGCAGCATACTTTTTTAACTCCACAGTATGCTGAGGCAGTCTTTCTATGTCACTGTAGATGTAGGTCTTGATGATTCTTTCTAACATTTGCAGTGTTTTATTGTGGGGATGTGCCATTTAGTAAAGCCATCCCCATTGACAGACCTTTAATTCCAGCATTTCATTGGTGTAAATGATACTGTGGGGAGGTCTCTTCTTGCATAGCTTGGTGTACTTGTCTGTTTGTGAATTTATGAATTACTCAGAAGGAAATATTCTTGGTCTGAAGTGGTATTTTAAGATTGTTAACCTGTTAATGACTTGCTGAGTGGGTGGGTTGGAAGCAGGGAGATTGGTTAAGAGGTTGTTAAGATAATTTAGACTTGGGGTAATTAGGGTGGTTGGCAGCGAAAATGGACAGAAAAGGAGAGAGCTAAGAGATATTAAGGGCAAAGATTTGATACAACCTGGCATCTAATGAGAAAGGGGGAAAGGTCAGAGATGTCCTTGGGGGTTCTGAGTCTGGGTGCCTGGGAAAATTCGGAACAGAAGTCAAAAAGAATTGTTTGGGGGAAGTGGGGTGGGTCAAGTTGTATTCAGGGAGCCAGTTCATCATCCAGGTAGCGATGTCCAAAATGCAGTTGGAAGAATTGCTCTCTTTTGATATGTAATTTTATTTATTTATGGCCGTGCTGGGTCTTTGTTGCTGCGAGGGCTTTTCTCTAGTTTCAGTAAGCAGGGGCTACTCTCTAGTTGTGGTGTCTGAGCTTCTCATTATCTTTTTTGGGGGGACATGTGGCGCGGTTTGTGGGATCTTAGTTCTGCACCAGGGATCGAACCGGTGCCCCCTGCATTGGAAGCCTGGAGTCTTAATCACTGGACCGCCAGAGAAGTCCCACGGTGGCTTCTCTTGTTGCAGAGTATGGGCTCTGGGGCGTGTGGGTTTCAGTAGTTATAGCTCCTGAGCCCTAGAGCACAGGCTCAGTAGTTGTGGTTGCTTGTGGGGTCTTCTCAGACCAGGCATCGAACCCAGGTCTCCTGCACTGGCAGCCAGATTCTTTACCACGGAGCCACCACAGAAGCCCCAAAGTACTGCTCTTGATAGAGTTAAGGGCCGCAGATTGAGGCGTAGGATTCCTTTGCTTAGGGTGGTGCTCATGGGGAAGGGGAATGAAATCAGCAAGGGAGAGCCTCTAACGAGAAAGAAAACCTAAGGACTGGGTAGCCAGGGTCTCATGTATAGGGTGCTGGCAAGGCTCAGGCACGGGAGGGATCTACTAGAACCCACCGTCACGGAGGCCAAGGGGCGGGTCTGAAGTGACTGTCATTCGAACGATGAAGTAATCAGTCGCCTGCATTAGTCTCCCTCCTATTACCCTCCCCTGGTGAGTGCTGTCATTACATCTTTTTCTGGTTCCGTGAAACCGTTTACGTACTTGCGATTCATCAGCGTGATCCTGTGTTTAATGTCCACCTCCACCTCTGAACTGTGAGTCCCAGGGAGGCAGGAACCCCTTCCTTCTTGTTCCCTCTTCCGTCCTCATCAGGTGTATGTTTAGCACGTAGTCGTGTTGGTACCCGAAAAGTTGCTGCTGGGGTTTGATGGGACTCTGGCCGTCCACACACACCCTCTGCCTACTGCCTTCCCCCACCCCCAGCGACACACACACACACACACACACACACACACACACACACACTCCGCACAGGTTGGGAGAGGAGGGACTTCAAACTCACCCTCTGCCTACTGCCTTCCCCCACCCCCAGCGACACACACACACACACACACACACACACACACACACACACACACTCCGCACAGGTTGGGAGAGGAGGGACTTCAAACCCGCAGGGTACAGCAGGCGGGAGTGGGTCGCCAGAAATAGGTCATCCACACTCCATCTACTCGTGCATCACAGTGGCCAGCTTGAGGGCAGCCTCACAGCTGAAACCCGAAGGGTACAGGACTCAAACCTGGGGTCTCTTCAGTGGAGCCTTCTGATAACCATGGACGACAGAACCTCTCATCTGACCCCGTTAACCATCCCCTCCGAACTTCACGCCTTCATCTTTGTGCATCTGCTCTTTTTATCACTGGTTTTCTTGGAGGGAATGGTGTTTCCATTGTGATGCTGGAACCCACCTGTGCAATGATGTTTGAACCTTAACTTCCTTCGGATAACAGCTTAGCCATGTGTCTTAGGTCAAGGTTCCCCAAGAGGACCCAGAGATGAGATTTGTGTGTAGGTGTATCCCCGGTGTAGGGAGGGTGTTGTCCTTGGACGTGACTGTGCATGCGTGTGTGTGTGTGAGTGGAGGGATGTTCCTCTGTGCCTGTGAGTCTGTGTGAACACGTGTGTGTTTCTGAATCTTTCTGTGCCCCTGACCCTGCTGTACACAGAGAAACAGAGAACTATTGGGAGAGGGACTTCAGATACAAATGAGGGAAAGAACAAGGGGCGGGATGACAGGAAACAGACACAGGGAGACCCAGCTTCCCCCATAAGGACGAGAAACACCAGAGTGACACACGCGGACACAGACACACACACACGCACACTCTGTCAGTTTCTTGGTGGGCTTTCTTGAGTGGGTTGGTGCACACTTCTTACGGTGATGCGTCTGTGTGTGCCAGGCACACGCCCAGACACCTGCCCATTGAGCCTCAGAAGTAGAATGGCAGGTGTGCAGAGACCCAGGGGTGCGTGTGTGCTAAGTCACTTCAGTTGTGTCCGATTCTGCACGACCCTATAGACCGCAGTCCCCCCAGGCTCCTCGGTGCGTGGGATTCTAAGGTGAGAAAGCTGGGGTGAATTGCCATGCTGTCCTCCAGGGCCGAGACCCATGGCAACACACAAATGTGGACGCTTAGACGTAGGTCAACAAACTGCATCTTTGCAGGTATATTCCTCCACGTGTGTGTGTGTGATTTTCTGAGTACGTGGGCATCTGTGTGCCTGAATTACGCAGATGTGTGTAGGAGAGAAACGTGGGTACACCCTCTGAGAAGCACACACAAAGCACCTATATCTCTGTGTGTGTACGCACATGTCTGTCTGCCTGCAGGTTGGGGAGGAAGGGGGCATCATCGTTGAGTTGGGAGGAGGAAGGGAGAGGTCCAGCAGGAGGTGCCCCGGC
Source organism: Muntiacus reevesi (assembly GCF_963930625.1). Taxonomy (NCBI): domain Eukaryota; kingdom Metazoa; phylum Chordata; class Mammalia; order Artiodactyla; family Cervidae; genus Muntiacus; species Muntiacus reevesi. The sequence continues at coordinate 71,144,170 of NC_089250.1, read as the reverse complement.
CTCACCCTCTCTCCTCACACAGACCCAGCTCCCCATCCTTTTACTCAGCAGGATGATGGGGTTTGGTGGGTCCATTTGTGAGCACTGCTGAAGGCCCTGAGGTCTATCAGCTCATCCCAGACTCTGGGGAGGCAGGGAAGGTCCCACTAAAGATCCACCTCCACCCCTAGAACCCACACCCCTCCAGGGTGGTGGGGGACGTAAAGCTTGCCTTGATCACTAGGCTGTGGAGCATGGAGCAAAGAGACCCCTTTGGGGTCAGATCCTCACCCCCATGCCTCCACTTCCACCTTAGGGCCCTAGGGCTTGGACCAGCCCCTTAACCTCATGTCCTCGGTGCTAAATATGGAGGAAGCAGGAGCAACTGCTTCCTGAGTGACTGAGGATTAGCCCCACTCTCAGGGCGGATACCCGTTCATCCAGCAGTTACTACTTGAGCACTTCAAAGGCTAGGCGCTTCCCTCATAGCTCAGCTGGTAAAGAATCCGCCTGCAATGTTGGAGACCCTGGTTTGATTCCTGGGTTGGGAAGATCCACTGGAGAAGGGATAGGCTCCCCATTCCAGTTTTCTTGGGCTTACCCGGTGGCTCAGCTGGTAGAGAATCTGTCTGCAGTGCACAGTGCAGGAGATCTGGGTTCACTCCCTGGGTTGGGAAGATTCCCCTGGAGAAGGGAAAGGCTACCTACTCCAGTATTCTGGCCCGGAGAATTCTGTGGACTGTATAGTCCGTGGAGTTGCAAAGAGTAGGACACGAGCGACTTTCACTTTCACTTTCCAATGGCTAGACTCTGTTCTTGGCCCTGGGGCTTCAACATTCGACACAGTGAAATTCGCTGTCCTCATGGGGTTTACCTTCTGTGTGAAGGAAGCTAGTCAGTAAACCGACGGTGTAGAACACATCAGAGGTGGTGAGCATCAGGAAGAAAACCACGGCAGGGCACGGGGCAGAGAGAGGCTGGGCCAGGAGAGGATCAAGGACAGCTTGGATAGGATAATGTTTGCTCACAGTGGAAGCGAAAGTGAGAGCTGCCGGATGGGGAGAGGATGGTGAGAGGTAGGGAATAGAAGGGCAGAGGATCGGACTTCCTTGGCTGGCCAGTGGTTAGGACATCATACTTCTCCTGCAGGGGACATGGGTTCAATCCCTGGTCGAGGAACTAGGATCCTACATGCCATATGGTGCAGCCAAAAAATTGAAAAGAAGGGCAGAGGACCACGTTGTTCTCCAATTTTACCGTGGAGGAAAGAGGCACAGGGAGGTTAATAATTTGCCCAGAGTCTCACCGTCAGTGAGAAGGAGATCCAGGACTTAAACCTGGGGCAGTGTGGTTTCAGAGCCAGTGATCTAATTGGGTGATCCTCGACCAAGGGTGATTTTTGTTTCCACTCCAGGAGATGTTTGGCCATGTTTGGAGACATTTTTGGCTGCCACGACTGACCTGGAAGGAGGACTAGCATCTGTGGGCAGAGGCCAGGAAGACGGGCTAGACCTCCCACAGTGCACAGGACAGCCTGACCGCTAAACAATAATGCGTCCCCTTGCCGGCTGTGCTGAGGTGGAGAAACCCTGGTTTAAATCCACGAAAAGCGCTTGACAGAGAATATGATACATCGTAGGTGCTCGATAAATAGTAACTGAAGAGGAGGAGGGAAGTGATTTGGAGAAGATTGCAGGGCAGAAATGAATTCAAGAAACAGTACATGTTGGATGAACCTAGAGAATATTTTACTTAGTGAAGTAAGTCAGACAGAGAAAGACAAATACTATATGATAAACCCTATATGTGGAATCTAGAAATAATACAAATGAATCTATATACAAAGCAGAAACAGATTCATAAACGTAGAAAAGAAACTTGTTATTACCAAAGGGGAGAGAGGGAGAGATTGGGAGTATGGGATTAACAGATTCAAGCTACTGTACATAAAATAGATAAGCAACAAAGATGTACTGTACAGCAGAGGGAATTAATTATAGGACTTCCTGGTAGTTCAGCTGGTAAAGAATCCGCCTACCATGCAGGAGACCTGGGTTCCATTTCTGGGTCGGGAAGATCCCCTGGAGAAGGGAATAGCTATCCACTCCAGTGGAATTGCCTGGATAATTCCACAGACAGAGGAGCATGGCAGGCTGCAGTCCATGGGGTTGCAAAGAGTCAGACACGACTGAGCGGCTTTCACTTCACTTCACTTCTTCACAGGGAATTATATTCGATATCTTGTAATAACCTATAATGGAATTTAATTTGAAAAAAAAAAAAAACCTGAATCATGTTGCTGTATACCTAAAACTAACACAATGTTGTAAATCAACTATACTTCAATTTTTTAAAAAAAGCACCTGTAAATGAATCTGCCAGTTAATAGAACTCATGTGATGCTGTTTGATGGGTGAGTATTTGGGCAAGCTGCCCCTGGGAGGGTGCGTGCAGGTGAGGCTGGTGGTTGGAGGAGATTGTTGAACCAGGCGGGGCGTGAAAACCCACGCTGGGCAGCCACCAGCCTCCGAAAGACTAACCAGAGGACTGGTCTCTCTCTTCTCTCCCACCCCGTCTCTCTCCCCGTCTCTCTGGACCACTCTGCCCGGAAGGGGACAGCCGGAGGTTGAAGGGGGCCATCCAGAGGAGCACGGAGACCGGCCTGGCTGTGGAGATGCCCAGCCGGACCCTGCGCCAGGCCAGCCACGAGTCCATCGAGGACAGCATGAATAGCTATGGCTCCGAGGGCAAGTGAGTGTGGGGCCCGCAGTCGTCTGGGGTGTGGGGTGGGCGGGAGGGACGGAGCAGTGCCCTCTAGGAGCCCTGGGTCAGCCTCAGGCCAGGAGGGGTGCTCACTCTGGGCACCTCGGTCATCCTCAGCCTCGGAAGGGAGGTGATGAAAGCCAACAATTCTCCGAGGAGGTGTGAGTGGGGCATGGATCTGGTACCCAACTATCTGGGTCTCAACCCTAGCTGCACTGCTCACTGACAGTGTGATCCTGGGCAAGTCACCTCTCTGCGCCTCGGTTTTCTCATCTATAACATGGAGACAGTAGCACCAGCCTCATAGGGGGTGGTAGGAGGGTTAAATGGGTTAATATTTATAAAACGCCTGGCACAATGGCTGCCACAGCAGAGGTTAATGAAGAAAGGGGATTGAGAGGGGTTTTGTTGGGATGGTGGTTATTTCCTCTTTAACTCTCTTAGTTGCCTTAAATCCCAATTGGTTTTTTAAAATATGTACTACTGCCTGATAAGGAGTTTCACACACATCAAGTCATAGCACATGAGGTCCAGCTGGCTCCTCGCCTGTTTCTCTCCCCCGGCTGTACATCAGAATTGCCTGGAACTTGTTACAAATACCGATCTTGGGACCCTGAATCCAAGCCACTGACTCAGACTCCATGAGAGCGGAGCTTGGGAGTTCCAACTTTAAAAGACTCCCTGGGACAAGATCAGTCTAGACTGGGGCTCTCACTGTCGGGCTTCCCTGGTGGCTCAGGCTGTAAAGAATCTGCCTGCAATGCGGGAGACCCGGGCTGAATCCCTGGGTGGGGAAGATCCCCTGGAGAAGGCAGTGGCTACCCACTCTAGTATTCTCGCCTGGAAAATCCGATGGACAGAGGCGCCTGGTGGGCTGCAGTCCATGGGGTCACGAAGAGTCGGACACGACTGAGTGACTGACGTTGCACTTTCACTTTGAGAATTTTGGGAAAGCTTGGAGCCTGCTTTCCCCTGATAAATACGCATATGTGCACCCTAACACACGCACACCGCACACACTCATTCTCACATGCGTGGTCACACAGACACATTTCATTTAACTCTAGGGGGCTCCCAGATTCCCCTAAGCCCCCCTGTCAAAGAAACTGTGGTCCACAGTGACTTCCTCATTGTACAGATGACCAGGGCACTCAGTGAGGCTGAGGGGCTTGGCCTGGGTCACACAGCACGTTCATAGGTCTGGAACCCAGGCATCCAGACTCTTAGTGGGGCTTGTATCACGGTACCCCGTTGCTTCATTATCTCAGCCGTCCTCAGCCAGGGAGGACGGGGGTATCATGACCCTTGTGAAGCACACGAGAAGACTGGGCCGTGGAAAAGTTAAGCTCCCTGCTGTCCAGTATGGTAGACCCCAGGCGCATGCGACTGTTTAAGTGTAAGTGAGTGAAGATGAAATATTCTGTTCCTCTGTCGCTCTCGCCGTATTTCAAGTGCTCCATGGCAGCCTGTGTTCAGCACCCACCGTATTGGACTGTGCAGGCGTTGGACATTTCCATCGGCGCAGAAAGTTCCACTGGCTGGTTCTGGCTGAGTGGCTCGTCCACGGGCAGACACCCTCCAGTTTCGGCCCTGCCTTGCAGCTGGGGGCTCTGCCGCCTGAAAGCCTTCCCGCCCCCAGCCCTCCTAAACTGGGCATCTGCGGTCTCTCTCAATGGCCTTGCCTTGGCAGATGCTGCTGGCCCGCCCACCTCCTAGGGAGACTTTCCGGAGGGCGAGAAGAGGAGGAGGACATGCGGAAGGCAGAGGGAGAAGAGGAGGACGAAGGGAACAAATGTTTGCTTTAACCTGAGAAACTCGGCAAGACAGCGAAACTTGAAGGGAGGCAGTCTAGGCGTCAGGGTAGCAGTGGGTCCCTGCTGAGTTTCAGGGGATCGGGAGATTTGGGTCCTGGTCCCGGCCTGGCCACTGACCCCGAGTGGCCTTGGGCATGTCCCTAGTCCTCTTTGAGTTTTAGGGAGGCTGAGACACGTCTCGTCTGTTAGCCTCATGGGCAGGTCAGAGGACCAGGTTGAGGAGGTGGTATCATGGTGCAGGGAACAGCAGCAGGGGGTCAAACCTACATTCCAGTTTTCCAGAAGAGGAGCTGAAGGCTCAGAGAGGCCACAGGACTTGTCCACGGGAGCAGTGTAGGAGGGCATTGTGAGGAAGAAAGGAAATGATGCCTGCACGTGACAGATGCTTGGGACGTGGCTCTTGTCGTTTGCTGTCACCTGCTTTAAGGGCCCAGAGAGTCAGATTATATTACAAACATGTTCAAAGTCAGGACTCTGGAGTCAGACAGTACTGATTGGGCCTCATTTCTGCTTCTTCAGAGCTGTGTGACTTTGGGGGAAGTTACCTTACCTCTCTGAGCCCAGTTTCTTCATCTATAGAAAGAGGTCCAGAATAGTACAGACCATTAATAGAGTTGTTGTGGGGATTCAATGAACTAACATATGTCAAAGCACTTAGAACAGTGGCTGGCACATTGCAAGCATTTTTGTTATTATAGCTATTACCATTGTTTGTCAATTTAACCACTGTTATTTGGGCATTTTGCTCCTTGTTATAATTGTGTCTAGAATGTACTTAGCACAAGGTAAGCATGGAATAAATGTTGGCGGTAATGATTATGATTTTTAAAAAATTTCTTTCTTTACTTGGCTGTGCCAAGTCCTAGTTGAGGCATGCAGGATCTTTAGTTGTGGCATGTGGGTTCTAGTTCCCTGACCAGGGATGGAACCTGCGCCCCCTGCATTGGGAGCACAGAGGCTTAGCCACTGGACCACCAGGGAAGTCTCCTGTGATGATTATTATGATTGTTAAAAGGTTTGTGGTGGGTGTCTTGAGACAGTTGAGGAAGGATCAGGTGGGTTTGAGGGTCCTTTGTCCCGCAGAGGGGAGAGTCTTGCCCTCCTGAGAGGGACCAGGTCTTGGTGGAGCCCAGCCAGGTGCTGCTACCCACCCCCAACATGCACCTGGCTGAGGAAGGGAGGTCGAAGGGACGGAGGGACAGGTGGGGACACTGAGCGGTAGTCGGCCTCCTCTTTGTTTTGGAGGTATTTTGGGCACTAGCAGGACCCAGATGCCAGGCTGTGAAACAGGAGGGGGTGTGACCGTCCTCCCCCTGGGCTTCTGCCAGCCCAGCTGAGGCTTACAGAGAGCCAGTGCCTTTGTGCAGCCCCCACCAGCCTGCAGCCCCTGGCGCTGCAGGGCGTGCGTATTCCTGCAAGTGGGCCCAGGGATGCTACCATGTGGGTTTTCATTCAGCATCTACAGTATGCTGGACAGTCGGACTGAGCACCTCGGGGACCCTGCCTTCCACCGACCACTCAACTAGTAGTGTAGTGAGAGCTGCAAAGGACAGGCACAGAGAACTTTGGAAATGCTGTGTCCTCACTAGGGCTCAGGGCTGGGGAAGGGGTGCACATTGGGGTGGGCCATTCTACCAGTGATGATCCTTGGGCTCCAGGTTACACAGTACCAGTTACAGTGGGTTGAGCCCTTGCTGCTCAAAGTGTGATTCTCAGCCCAGCAGCAGCACCATCCCCTGGGACCTTGTTGGAAGTATAGCATCTCTTGGTACTTCCCTGGCAGTCGAGTGGTTAAGACTCCACAGTTCCACTGCAGGGGGGCGGGGTTCCATTCCTGGTGCAGGAACTAAGATCCTAAGATCCCGCCTACTGTGTGGCACATCCAAAAAAAAGAAGAAAGGAAAATAAATGCATCATCTCAGGCTTCTAACAAGATCCCCAGGTGTTTCATGGGTTAAGGTTGAGAAGCTCTGGCTTAAGGGTAATAATGTTCTAGAGTGAACACTTTATAAGAGTACTTGCTATGGGCAGACACTGTGCTAACTGTTTTTACATTTATTGACTCATTTAATTCTCCCAGTAACCTGATAACCCTGGAACTGTTAGTATCCTCATGTTACAAATGAGGAAATGAAAGCCAGGAGAGGTTAATTAAATTGCCCAAGGTCACATAGCCAGAGTGGCTTCCCTGGTGGCTCAGATGGGAAAGAATCTGCCTGCAATGCAGGAGACCCAGGTTCGATCCCAGGGTTAGAAAGATCCCCTGGAGGAGGGCATGGCAGCCCACTCCAGTATTCTTGCCTGGAGAATTCCATGGATGGAGGAGCCTGGTGGGCTACAATCTGTGGGGTTGCAAAGAGTCAGACATAACTGAGCAACTAACAGTTTCATACAGCCAGTGAGTGACATCAATTTTGGGGATTCAAGTCTAGCATTTGGAATCTGCCCTTAACCATTCTACTCGACTCCCTCCCTCATTTAATGGCTGTGTCTGTCAAGATTTCCAGAGGTGGATGCTTCCAGCATGGTTTGGTGGCTCAGTGATCTCTCCATGTTTTACACTCTGCAGACTTCAGCATGGTGGACTAGTCATGGTTTATCCTTGGGGACTGGGGAATGGTTTTCCTTCCCAGTGCCCCTTTCTGCCTGATGGAAAAGTTGGTTCTGCATGTTAAGGATGGAAGGGAACAGCTATGAGTTGGGCAACCAGCCAAGCTCCCACTGCCCACCTCTCTGAGCATCTCCCCAGATAAAGGGCAAGGATTCAATACTCCTGAGAAAGGGCCAGGAGAACGGTACCTCCCCAGACCCCTCATCCATCCTGAGATACTCCCTGGTGACCATCTGCTTCTGTTTGGATTTCCCAAAACCAGACACAAGGCATGGATTTGAGTGCAAGCATTTCACTTGGAAGGTGGTTCTGGAAAACATGGTGGAGGAACCCATAAGAGAGACAGGGCAAGGGAGGCATCCAGTGACGTGTGTGCTGAGAAGCCAGCTGCCACTGTGTGTATCCAGAGCTTAACCTTGATGGGGGTCTCAGAGCCAGCCTGACACAGGTGCCTGAGGGTCACTCCCTGGGAGGCCAGGGAGCTGCGGTATTTATACTTCCACTCTTACTGGTTACTGGTTGACGGCTGCTCACAGTTAAGTGTTCTGCCCTTCCTCTGGAAATGAGGGCTCTGGAGACCAGAGCAATTCCTTGTTGGCCAGAGGAACGTAGCTAGAGGGATGCAGGTGCCAACAGTTAGAAGTCTGTGAGCACTGACTTGGTGGGGGTCAGAGGATGTGGGGGATGACAGCAGAATCTAGTACCTTTTCTGAATGCACAGCACCACTGTCTTCCAGGTGCCCAAACCAGAAGGCTCTCCCAGACGCCTCTCGCTCTCTGTCACTCCGTATCCAACCCTTGACTGGGCTCTACCATTTCCCTCTTAATTGTCCTTGACTCCATCCATCCCCCCTTTCCCCCAGCCATGAGGCCACTCATCACTCTTGTCTGGATACCTGCAAGTCTCCTTTGTGGTCCGAACTGCGTGGTCTGTCACTCGGCACTTATTTTCTCTGGATTCTGCCAGCCTCCCCCCTTTCCCCCCCAAGCTGTGTGCCCCAGCTCCATCACTGAACCTCTTGCCCTGCCCTCCGTCTCACCTCCTGGTCTTTGCATACATTGCTCCCTTCCCCTGACACTCTCTTTCCTACCCCTCCTCCCTCTTAGCCCCCGACTCATTCCTCCTCCAGATCTCAGCTAAGAACATGAGCTTTATCTCGTGTGCCACCTCCAGCTAATTGATCGTGGCTCCCTGAAGTGTTGTGTTGAGAAGGGTTCTGAAGTCCAGTCCAGGCTTGGTGGGAGCGTTGGGGTTGATTGATAGTGTCCGTCCTGGGAGTGGGCAGGGGAAATCCGCCACTCCTCTAGGTCCGTCCGCAGCTTCCACAGCCGGGTCTTCCCCCACCACAGCGCCCAGCAGTTCTGCTGTACTTGTTACACGTGTCTGTCTGTCCAGGCACTTGAGTCTGGTGCCTGTTCAGTCCGGGGCCTGGCCCGCAGTGGGTGCTGCAAATCTGGATGAGTGATGGGTTGGGACTGTGTACCCACATATGCATGCACGCATGCACTCACACGCACACACACGCATGCCTCTCCTTCCCGCCCCTCCGCAGCCTCCTGCATCGTACATCCGCCCTGTAAACCCACAGCTCTCCACACTGGCTGCCGGAGGCCCTCCTCCTTCCCTCTACCCCTCGTGGTCCTGTGGCGTTTGGGTCATCGGCACACGGCTCCCTGGGTGTCTGGGTCATGGTGCCCACAGCCCTGGAGAGTAGAGTGTGAGCTGACGCCAGGGCCGCTGCACCCGGCCTCAGGGAGGCTTCCGGTCAGGGCTGTCTGCCTCATCACCGAGGGCCCGGGAGTTCGGGTCGGTGGTCAGAACCTCCTTCTCCTTCGCCCTTTCTGTTGTTTTGCATACATCATGCCCAAAGGACAAACCAGCACTGGATGTGGCCAGCGGCTCGGCGATGGGGATTCGTTTGCTTCTGTTTTACAAGCACTGGTATTGGTTGAGTACTTGACTACACCGGAATCGGTTCTAAGGCGTTTATCTCACGTAATCCTTACAATCGCACCAAGGGTGTGCTACCACTGTTCACTCCTGCTTCTCTGAAAAGCAGACCCAGGGTCTAAGCAGCAAAGGCTGTGTCTGTTCGACCAGTGAGGCGGGGGAATCCGGGCTCATATCCAGGCCTGCCTGACCCCAGGGCCAAGACTGCAGATCCCCGTGCTCTGTCCTGGGGAAGCCTGAGGTCCCCCAGGACATGGAGACAGTGTAGCAGGTTGAGATGAACCCCAGAACCAGACTCCCAGGTTCAGATCCCAGATCAGCCACTTACCAGCCGTGTGATCTTGGTCAGGTTACTTAACGTTTCTGTGGCTTGGTTTCCCCTTCTGGAAAATGGGTATTCATATAGTAAGTACCTAGCTTGCACAGAGTTGTTAAATGAGTTAATATTGATAACTTAGTACTATCAGCACTTGGCTCATGGCAAGCTTTTGATCAATAAAAAATAAATCAAATCCTTGGCTTCATGCCCAGGAGCTACATTCTCGTGGCCCAGGGCGGGTGGGAGCAGGAGGCAGGTTTGGGAATGTCCTGAAAGCTTGAGAAGTTTGGAGCTGGAGTCAGGGTTGGCTGATGCTGTATATCCTGGCACACGGTCAGTTCTGCTACAGTGCTTGTTTTGAAAACGCAAATCTGTTCCAGCATGATTCAAGTATTCTGGAATAATTGGAGCACAATATAAATTTTGCCTTTGCTCAGGTGTGATTTCATCCATGAGAAACAAAAGGGGAACTCAGGAAACTACACCCGTAGGGGACTGCACGAAACACAGCCCTCGCCTCTGCCCATTCCCTCAGCCCCCCACCCCCTACACCGGGTGTTACAAGTTCCCACCCGCCCGTTGGGAGAGCCCTCCATCACCACTTCGCAGTAACTCACACTGCAGACCTGCTGACACTCATTTCCACAAGCAAATGTCAAACTGTCTTCAAGGTAGAGCACCATATTTATTGCAGTATCTACGCATTTATTTCACTTTTAAAAGACTTCTTTTTTTATATTGGATGGTTAGATAGCGTCACCGACTCAATGGACATGAATCTGAGTAAACGCCAGGGGATAGTGGAGGACGGAGGAGCCTGGCGTGCTGGAGTCCATGGGGTCGCAAAGAGTCAGACGTGACTTAGTGACTGAACAGCAGCAGAGCCGGTTAACAGTGTTGTGATAGTTTCAGCAAAGGGACTTGGCCATAAATAAAGACATGTATCCCTGGTACCCCAGTCTGTGCATTTCTTAACCATTTTACAGGTGTAAGACTGTGCTACTATTTTTATTATCTCTTTTATTGTTGATAAACTTTTGGGGTGTTGTGCCCCTAACCGTATTTTCCCCATACTCTCTGATTTTGACTGCAGGACTTTGCCCTGTACTGTAGTGTTTAGGAATGTATATTTCATGTTACAGCAGAACTGGCTGTACTGCACCCTCTGCGAGGCTGTGGGAGGGGGGACGGATGGACGATGGAAAGGTAGGGGTGATGGATGAACAGAGAGCCCATGAACCTTTCAGGACCACATAACCCATGCTCATCACGAGGGCTGGGCCACCTTGTAATTTCCGATGAGTCGAGACAGGCGATCCATCTGGAAAACAGAGTGGACGTCAAACCCCCAAATAACCCAATTATTTCTTTAACCGTGGAAAACACGAAAATCCAGGGGCCAAACCGGGCTCAAAGGTTAATAATAAAAGACAATAGGTTTCAGCCCCACAAACCAAACTAACAGGATTTGAGAGGCAGGAAATCTCATTTCACCATTAACACAAAATAAAAGGCCAGAGGAACATGAGGTCTAATCCCGTTTCGGGTCTCTGCCTCTGCCCGTGTGACATGCATCCCTTGGAAGAATCAGCTGCTGTAGCTGCGCCTCCCACGCTACCCCCAGATGACCTGTGCTTCTTCTCAGGCACCCAGGTACTGCACTTCCTACTAGATTTGAAATCAAAAGTACCATGTTTTCATGAGAGAGGGAGAAGAGGCTCTCCCAGGCCAGGCAGCAGAGACCCGCTGGCCACAGCATCCCAGTCCCTTATTCATCCAGCCAGTGCTGTGTACGTTTGCTAAACACTTTGCCTGCAGTATCCTATTGACTCTCTCCAACAACTTAGCTGGGTGGTTTTATACATGCAGCTCAGAGAGGTTACCAAACTTACCCCAGGTTGCACAGCATTGGAATCCAAGGTCTATATGACACCAAAGTTCAGTCTCAACCAGTAGGCTTTCCCACTTCTGGGCCAGCCCAAGAGATGTGGGTTCAATCCCTGGGTCGGGAAGATCCCCTGGAGCAGGGCATGGCAACACATTTCAGTGTTCCTACTTGGGGAATCCCGCGGACAGAGGAGCCTGGTGGACTGCACTCCACGAGGTCACAAAGAGTCAGACATGACTGAAGCGACTTAGCACACAAGGGTTTGTCAGTAAAAGCAATGAAGACCCAGAAGAGCCAAAAATTAAAAAAAAAAATAAACATGTATTGAGTTCCTACTCTGGAAGGCCTGGTCTCAGTAGTAGCAAGTATGTGGCACTTAATAGTAATTCAGCATGCTCTTTCCCGTTGGGAATGGAGCCTCTGAGTAGAGATTTTCAAATCATTGAAAACTGGTATAGTGCAGGCAGCCAGAAAAGGAAAGAAGGGCTGTACCCAGTCCCACGGTCGGTGTGGGCACATCTGCAGATAAGATTCAAGGGCAGAGACACCAGCAGCTGGCCAGACGTCACACAGCAAGCACTTGACCAGCGAGGAGTCAGAGCAGCCCTGACTTTGTATCTTTTGCCTTCTGTCCTTCTCCCGGGAAGACCCCGAGTTGGAGCGGGGTCTCTGATGCAGTTGGTCCTCTGGCCAGCAGGGACCTGCCACCACTTGATTCTTCCTCCCTCTAGCCCTGTGGAGGAGGGGATAACCCGTTCAGGGTTTCTGGGGCGTCAGCCTGGTTCCTTGGCAGCCAGCGAGGCACCCTGGGATGGGAAATCGGGCAGCCGCCCAGATATTATAAACAATTAGCGCTAATTACCAGGCCTGCCAGTTTCCTATTGTCTGCTCACAGTCCCACCAGACACTGAGGAGCAGACAGTGATGATGTTGGAGGAAACTTCCAATTTCAGGCTCTAGAAGGCCTTGCTTTGCCTGGGAGGTGGGCCCCTTCGGTGCCTTAGAACCCATGAGGCACTGCCGTTTCTTGGGCTTCAGGAGCCCAGACCCTCCTCACAGAATGGACTCCTGACCTTCAGGAGGCTGAGCTGGAAAAGAAACCAGTGTGGAGGAAAGGCCAGATCACCCGCTCTGAGAGTCTTGGGGCTCTGTGAGAGGGCAGGCCATTCACAGGGCTCAGTTCTTGTGACTGTTGGTCTTCAGGATTCTCTCTTAATTTCCCAGAGAGAGTCTTTGTTTCACTGAATTTGAATCAGCTGTCTGACCCTGCATCTGTCAGCTCTGATCAGGGGACAAGGTACTGCCTTAGTTTAAGTCAAACCAGTCTCTTCAGTCAATGACCTATGAGTTAATAACAATGACTTAATACAAACATTTATTTTTTGCTCATGCAAACTTCAGCACAGGTGTTCTGGTCATTGCACCTAGCCAAACTCCTTTATTCTTTTTTTAAATAATCCAATGAGTGTTTATGATTCCTCTGCTCTCAGATATTTAGAGAATTTCCATTTTCACTATTATAAATCATCCATGGCTAAATACAGTCCTTTTCTCCTCAATATCCAAAGGCCCACAACAATTGGTTTCCCTCTTTTTTTTCTTGAGACTCTGTCCTTTGCTGTGTTCTATGACATTGTATGAACCTGAAACATTGACGACCTCCAAGGTTCCTGAACTAGACTCTCTTGCCCCTGCCTCGTCTCCATCACCCTCTTGGGAGAGAAGTACTTTCTCCTCCTTACTGGGCTCCCTCACCTTTGTGGTGTCACCATCCTGAGGCCCTCAGGACCCCCTGCTGATGACTCTGCTCAGTGTAGAGAGAAGATAGTGTGTGGGAGGTGACCTCCTTTCCTCTCGCCTTGTTACTGGGCCCTGTGTATCCTTCAGCCCCCCAGGTCAAATTCTCCTCTCCTGGTCCATTCTGGGCCACTGCAGTCTGCAGTGATTCCTCTCTTCTGATGGTCTCCGAGCTCTCACAACCCAAGGTTGTGAGACAGCACATTTGTTTGCCCAGCAGAACGGCGAGTTCTTTGTGCATGGAGTCTTCTCTTGTTTGTTCCTGCAGCTTGCTTGGAATTTTATACGTGAAGATGCAAAGACTCTTGGGTGCCGTGAATTGGGCAGTGGCCTGGTAGAGCAGCAGGCACTGCCATTTTCTAGCCCTCAGGCAGCTATCTTTCTCACTCTAGGCCTCAGTCTTCCAATCTGTGAAATTGGGTCAGAGGACACTTTTCCTGGAGCTATTTGCAGAGCTGGAGAGTGAATCTTTTGCCAACTGTGATGATTTGTGATTTAGCAGCAAGGTATAAAGGCAGACAGCTGTGGTTCAAACACCAGGGAGCATGTCTAGGGTGTGAAGAGCTGGGTACAGCCATAGAAGACTGTAAATGAGTCATTCTCTCTGAAGAACTGGAGCAAAGGTGGACAGAGTGGTTCAGAAGCAGAAGGGAACATCCTCGGGGTGGAACCAGATACCCCTTGGGTTCTCCTCTGGCTCCTTCAAGGCTGACAGCCCAGCAGGTTCCCCTGGAAGGCAGCTGGGGACAGGGTGGGGAGCTGCTCTTAGGGCAGAAAACAAAGCATGCAGTACCCTCAGTCGAAGCCTGAGGTAGTCGCCCCTTCCTCCTAAAAGACCCTGGGACAGGCTGCTGTGAACCCTGGCACAGATGTGCTTGTTCAAAGGTAACTGTGGTTCTTGGAACATGCCCAAGTGGAAGGTCACCCGGGTTGGCCTTAAAGGTGTTGTACCCATGTGCTGACTTTGCCCTGTGAATTCTGGCTTCAGACTGGGCCGAATCTGCCTCTTTACATGAATAATACTGGTAAAGGTTAAAAAAAAACAAAAAATGAAAAAAACCTCAACCTCTTTTGACTGTGGCGAGGATCCTAAGAGAAAATGGGTTACAAGTGCTTTACTTCTGAAGATAATAGGTACATCAAGCTTGGTATTTAGTGCCTGATCTCATTAAGTTTTTCCAGTAGTCATGTATGGATGTGAGAGTTGGACCATAAAGAAGGCTGAGTGCTGAAGAATTGATGCTTTCAAGCTGTGGTGTTGGAGAAGACTCTTGAGAGTCCCCTCGACAGCAGAGAGATCAAACCAGTCAATCCTAAAGGAAATCAACCCTGAATATTCACTAGAAGGACTGATGCTGAAGCTGAAGCTGCAGTACTTTGCCCACCTGATGCAGAGAGCTGACTCATTGGAAAAGACCCTGATGCTGGGAAAGATTGAAGGCGGGAGGAGAGGAGGACGACAGAGGATGAGATGGGTGGATGGTGTCACTGACTCAATGGACATGGGTTTGAGCAAGCTACGGGAGATGGTGAAGGACAGGGAAGCCTGGCGTGCTGCAGAGTCCGATGTGACTGAGTGACTGAACGACAACAATAACTCGTTAAGTACTTATCAGATCTAGGAGACGGGAGTGTTATTGTTCCCATTTCAGAGATGGGAAGGAAAACGCTAAAATTGGCTTTAGCAAAATAATATAATAATAGTTGTTGTTGACTTACATAACCAGAAAGAAAAAGAAGTATCTCTTGCTTCAGGTAGAGTTTGATCCAGGAGCTTATGCACTGCTGCCTGTGTGATGGCCTCCTTCATGGGCTGCCGATGGCAACAAGAGCAGCGAGAGGCTCCAGGCTTCTGTCTCAGGTGCAGATCTCGTGAGAAAATAGAGTCTCTCACTTCCTACAGTTCAAAGAAAGCTTCCTGGGCCGATTCTTGTGGGCTTGGGCGAGACGCCCAACTCTCAACCAGTCACTGGCCAAGGGAGGAATGACCTCTGAAGCTGGGTCTGCTCTGTTCCACGGGAATCAATGTCTTGAGGAGGGGGCTCCCCAAAGGAGATTTAAAGTCTGGTTCCCAAAGGAAGGGGAACGGATATTTGGCAGCCCCACGGCAAGGACAAGCGTGGACCTCCGAGGCTGAGCCACTGGTATACTTTTTTTAACTATCCAGTGCAAACAAGTCCTCTGTGGCTCATGTTAAAAGGCAGTTTCTGATTCACCAGCTGGGGAGTGGAGTGGACCACCATTTCCTTTCTAATTAGCTCCCAGGCAGTGCTGCTGGTCCCTGGACCACACTCTGAGTATCAGCCCTAACCCGTAGAGCCAGGCATGGACACATCACCTCCTGAGAGTCCTGCCTGGAGAGGCAAGTGGCATCATACCCATTCATGGGAGAAGAACCCGACACTTGGCAAGGAGAGGTCAGACAGGACATAGAAACTAAGCCCTAGAATTTTGGAGTCAGAGCGGAGATTTTAGGGCCATTAAAGTAGAAAGAAAGAAGCTGAGAGGACACTGGCCTGCCTGAGACTGGGAGATGGATGTGGACAGAATCGCCGTGGAATTAGGAGATTCTGGAGCTGACTGCCTGAGTCATCCGAGTCCTCAGTTGGCCCCCGGGAACGTCTGTTTTTGTCTCATTCTTTCTTGCAGCCTCAACTATGGGGGAGTTTGCCTGGCATCAGATGCCCAGTTCAGTGACTTCCTGGGCAGCATGGGGCCGGCACAGTTTGTGGGCCGCCAGACCCTGGCCACCACGCCGATGGGTGAGTGTCCCAAGACCTGTTCCAAAGGGGGTGGGGGTCCCCACCAGAAGCCCCGTGTCTCTCCTCTGCCTGGGTTACATCCCCTGAGCACTCGGCCTGGAGCCCAGGTCGCACCTGCCAGGCGCTCTGCAGAGCCCAGGCACTCGGCGTGGGGGTTGGTTCTGGTTGGTTTGTGACTGGGAGCAGGGGAAGGGAGTTGCATCCTCAACAGAGAGGAGGAGCTGAGTCCTTGATGGAGCTTCCAAGCCACTTCCCAGTGTCAGCTCTCGGGGCCTGTTGCAGGGGATGTGGAGATCGGCTTGCAGGAGCGGAACGGTCAGCTGGAAGTGGACATTATCCAGGCTCGGGGTCTGACGGCCAAGCCAGGCTCCAAGACACTGCCAGGTGTGGGGGCTGCCCTCCCGTCTGCCAGGTGGGGGTGGAGGTCTGGGAGGATGTCCTGCGGGGTAGCTGGGTCCAGAGGAGAGAAGATGGTGTCCAACTGGGGGTCCCCCTCCCCTTAAAGCTAGTGACTCCTGTGTCACTGGCGCTTTAGACTTTATTTTGGAGACCCAGTTGAAATTGTCCATTGACCTTGTCCACCTCCTTGACTTCACTGAGCTCCTGGAGGTTCAGAGACCATCTTTGGTTTTTTTTTTTTGTGGTTCTCCCATTTGTGATTCTACCCTAGCACCTGGTAGGGTGCATGGAATGCCTTGAGTGTTAAGCAAACATCGGAGTGAGTGGGTCAGACGTGAGTGTAAGCCCAGGAAGGGTGGGCAGGCCAGGGACTGAGAGAGGGAAAGGGTGAGCAAAGAGGCAGGTGGGCAGGACCCCTCAAGAGGGTAGTGTAGACCCCAGCCAGCCCTGACTGCACCCCGCCCCTGTTGCCTCGTCCCTGGACTCCCTGGGGGCACCCCGATCCACAGCAGTGGGCCCCTCTGCTGCACCCTCTGCCCACCGTTGGAGGCCCAGGCTGCCGCTCACCCTGCTGACCTCCGTCCTCAGCCGCCTACATCAAGGCCTACCTGCTGGAGAACGGCGTCTGCATCGCCAAGAAGAAGACCAAGGTCGCTCGCAAGTCGCTGGACCCACTGTATAATCAGGTGCTGCTGTTTCCTGAGAGCCCCCAGGGCAAAGTCCTGCAGGTGAGGGGCCGGGGCGGGCGGGGGTGCCCTCTGCAGGGTCTCACCTGGAGAAAGCAGAGCGCTCCGGTGAATCTGAGCACCACCATGTGTGTGGCGCGACTGGGAACAAGTTCCTTTCTGAGCCTCAGCTCCTTTATCTGTAAAATGGGGATGGGAACAGTAGCCGCCGGTAGAGTTACCGTGACAGCGGAATGCGTGCTTTGTGCAAAAAGGTATTTGCAAGTTTGGCCTGTAGTAATGATGATGATCACCATCATCACCAGTCTCTGGAGGCCAGGGGCTTAGCATGGAGTGCAGTGCTAATAGACTGAAAGCCTTTTGAGGATCCAGAGATCTTTGGCCCCCTGACTTTTAGGAAGATCCTAGTGGTCACCTTGGAGAAGGCAGTGGCATCCCACTCCAGTACTCTTGCCTGGAAAATCCCATGGATGGAGGAGCCTGGTAGGCTGCAGTCCTTGGGGTCGCTAAGAGTCAGACATGACTGAGCGACTTCACCTTCACTTTTCACTTTCATGCATTGGAGAAGGAAATGGCAACCCACTCCAGTGTTCTTGCCTGGAGAATCCCAGGGACGGGGGAGCCTGGTGGGCTGCCGTCTATGGGGTTGCACAGAGTAGGACACGACTGAAGCGACTTAGCAGCAGCAGCAGTGGTCACCTAGGGCTTCCTTGGGAGTTCAGCAGAAAAGAATCCACCTGCCAGTGCAGGAGACATGGGTTTGAAGAAGGAAATGGCAATATACTCCAGTACTCTTGCCTGGAAATCTCATGGACAGAGGAACCTGACAGGTTACAGTCCATGGGGTCAGAAACAACTCAGCAACTAAACAAAAAACAACAAAAGATGTTTACTGAAACTAGCGATAGCTGCCCATCGTGGGGTTGGCAGGGCCAAGGCTGAATGCCTTAGGAGCCACATGCCTACTCTCTTTGAGCTGCCATTTGTTTTTGTTTGTTTGTCTTTGTTTTTAAAAATACTTATTTTTTTGGCCACTCCAGGTCCTAGTGCAGCACGTGGACTCTCAGTTGTAGCGTGTGGGATCTAGTTCCCTAGGTGACCAGGAATCACACTCGAACGCCCTGCATTGAGAGCGTGGAGTCGTAGCCACTTGACCACCAGGGAGGCCCCTCAGAGCCGCTCTTTGGGCATCTCTAGCTTACACCTCAGTCCCTTTCTCCTAGCCTGAATAGGCAGAACACACAGGGGTAGGGCCAAGGTGTTACACGTCTCCAAGACGGAGGGCTGTTGGCAAACTGGAAAGCCCAGGTCCTGTCTGGGACACAGTCTTTCAATTTGTAGGTTGTGACCCATCAGCAATTTATGAACTTGGTTTAGTGGTGGTTTTGTTTTTTTTTTAATGGAATGGAATAGGAAATAGGAAAGAAATGGAAAACAGGACTAGGAAAGAAAACATTTCTCATTCTTAGTAAGGCAAGTCTTATTTGGTGGAGCCACTTGCTTCAGTTGTGAATCTCACGTGTTCACTGGATGATGATTTAAATGTCTGTCTTGCTGTATATATCAGTCAGAATAAAGTTTGGAAAAATCTTTCTGATCTAGAGGTATTCAAAGAAAATTTAAAACAACCAGAAGGCCATCTGGGGGCCACGTCTGTGTTTTCTGGCCTGAGCATCTTTGAAGAAATTCCAGAGCACACCCTGTCTGGGATGCAGAAAGATAGAGAAATAGAAATATGGCATGTGGGTCCTTGCTGCTGAGCCTTCTGACTAATGTCAGGGCAAGACAGACGCACGACGATTGAGCGATGCCGGCTGTGTTCATCTGCTAAAGCTGCCATAACAAAACACCGTAGACCTGGGGTCTTAGACAACAGAAGTTTATTTCTTACATTTCTGGAGGCTAGAAGTCCAAGATCAAAGTGTCACAAGTTATGTTTCTTCTGAGGCCTCTCTCCTTGGCTTGTAGACGGCCACCTTCTTGCTGTGAACTCATGTGGTTCTTTTTCTACACCCAGGCATTCCTGGTGTCTGACTGTGTGTCCTAATCTTCTGTTCTTATGACAACACCAGTTAAAATCGCATCCCACACTAATGGCCCATTTTAATGTAATCACCTTAAAGGACCAGTCTCCAAATACAGTCACATTCTGGGGTTAGGGCTTCAATATGAAATTGAGGGGCACGCAGTTAAGCCCATAACAACAATGATAACAAATCCATTCACACACTCAGACTTGGGCTGCTTTTTTTTTTTTTAATTGAGGATATAGTTGCCGTACAATGTTCTGTTAGTTTCTGCTGTATAAGGAAGTGACTCAGCCTTCTGCCTACATATGTCCCCTCCCTCCTGGGCCTCCCTCCTACTCCCCACCCCTCTAGGTGACCACCGAGCACCACGCTGGGCTCCCTGTGCGCCATAGCAGCTCCCACTAGCTCACTGTTTTACACATGGTATCCGATCAGTTACCAAGGGGGCATCGACAGCTTATTAGTTGAGTGACCTCGGGCAAATGATTTAACCTCCCTGAGCCCCAGTTTAAACAGCTGTGAAATCGGAATCCTTTTTTATAGCGTTGTTGGGAAGATTGAATCTAGGGAACAGTTCCTGACATGCAGTAACCAATAGCCGTGGCCCGTGTTGTTTGCCTATCTCTCTGCATGCTTGAGGAACAGCTTATAGCTTACAGTGAGCCTCCACATTTATTATCTCCTGTGATCCTCACCCGCCTGGTAAGCTGAGTGTGGATGATCCCATTTACAAACAAGAACCCTGAGTCTTGGTGAGGCTAAGTGACTTGGCCCGAAACGACCTAGACAAGACTGGAACTTGACCCTATATATGTCTGACCCCAAAGTGTGTGCATCAAGACAATAGGTCTTGTGAGCGATAAGCCAGCCCACCTTTAGAGAGGGGCATTAGAACCTGAGGAGAGCAAATGAGGGTCCGGCAGCCACAGAGACCACCCGTCTGGCCGCTCTAAGAGGAAGGTAGAATGAGGAGTGGGGAAGGTACTGCACAGATGAGTCTGTTGGAAAAGAGGAAGGAGGCTAGTATGTGTGTTCTACACGTGACAGCCACTTTTAAAAAACTGAAGTATCATTGATTTACAATGTTGTGTTACTTTCAAATGTGCACCAAAGTGATTCAGTTCATTTTTTCAGTTGCACCACAGGTTATTCCAAGATACTGAGCATAGTCCCCTATATGTGTGTGTGCACTCTTAGTTGCTCAGTTGTGTCCAGCTCTTTGCAACCCCATGGACTGCAGCCCACCAGGCTCCTCTGTCCATGGGATTCTCCAGGCAAGAATACTGGAGTGGGTTGCCATGCCCTCCTCCAGGGGATCTTCCCAACCCAGGGATCGAACCCAGGTCTCCCACATTGTAGGTGGATTCTTTACCATCTGAACCAGCAGGGAAGCCCATAGTCCCCTATGCTATACAGTAAATCCTTGTTGCTTTTCTATTTTATATATGGTACTTTGTTGATCCCATGCTCCTAATTTGTCCCTCCCTTCCTTCCCTTCCCTTCCCCTTTGGTAATCATAACTTGTTTTCTGTGTCTGTGAGTCTATTTCAGTTTTGTATATACATTCATTTGTGTTATTTTTCTAGATTCCACATTTAAGTGATATCATATAGTATTTGTCTTTCTCTGTCTGACTTCTTCACCAAGTATAATATATTCTAGGTCTATTCACCTTGCTGCAAATGGCAATATTTCATTGTTTTTAAAGCTGAGTAATATTCCATTGTGTGTGTGTGTGTGTGTGTGTGTGTACATATCATATCTTCTTAAGCCAGTTGTCTGTTGATGAGCACTTGGATGGTTTCAATGTCTTGACTGTTGTAAATAGTGCTGTTGTGAACATTGGGGTGCGTGTATCTTTTCAAATTAGAATCTTCGTCTTTTTCCAGATGTACCCAGGAGTGGGATTGCTGGATCTTATGATAGCTCTATTTTAAGTTTTTTAAGGACCCTCCATAGTGGGCTGTACCAATTTACATTCTCATGCACAGCATAGGAGTGTTCCCTTTTCCCCCGTCCTCTCCAGCATTTATTGTGTGTAGACGTTTTGGTGATGGCCGTATTGTCTGGTGTGAGGTGATACCTCCTTGTGGTTTCTGATTTGCATTTTTCTAACAGTGATGTTGAGCATCTCTTCATGTGCCCATTGGCCATCTGTATATCTTCTTTGGAAAAAGACCTGTTTAGGTCGTCTGCCCATTTTTTAATTGTTTGTCCCCCAATATTGAGTTGTATGAGTTGTTTATCCATTTTGGATATTAACCCTTTGTCAGTCTTACTATCTGCAAGTATTTTCTCCCATTTCTGTCACTTCTCTTTTTGTTTTTTGATGGTTTCCTTTGCTGTGGAAAAGTTTTTTTCTATGTTTGATTAGGTCCCACTTGTTTATTTTTGCTTTTCTCTCTTTTGCCTTGGGCAAGCGATCTATGAAAATATTGCTACTGTTTATGTCAGAGAATGTTTTGCCTAAGTTCTTTTCTGGGAGTTCGATGGTGTCATGTTTTAGGTGTTTAAGCCATTTTGAGTTTACTTTTGCATATGCTGTGAGAGAGTGTTCTAATTGTATTGATTTACATGTGGCTGTTCTACTAACCACTTTTATTTTTTAAATTTATTTAAAGTTTTTTTAAAATTTTATTTATTTTCTTTATTTGTCTGTGCCAGGTCTTAGTTGGGGCATGTGGGATCCAGTTCCCCAACCAGGGATCCAGTTCAGGCCCTGCATTGGGAGAGTGGAGTCTTAGCCACTGGACCACTAGGAAAGTCCCAGTTACTAACCCCTTTTAAAACCTTTATTTCTGAGGATCTGGAAGCAGAGGGCAGGTGGATGAGGGGGTGGGTAGGACACTCACAATGTAGCATCAGCCCTAAAGGCTGTGGCTCAAAGATGGGGTAGGTTGAAAGAGCAAGATTGGAGGCAAGAAGCCCATCATCCAAGAGCATCTGGTGGGACTTGAGCCATTTTAAGGCGGTGGACTTCCAGGACCCGGAGATGAATGAGGCACGCGGTGACCCCAGGTTCTGTTTCTGGGCCTGTGAGTGGCGTTGGCAGGATCTGAACCACTGTGTCTCTTGCCCCGCAGGTGATCGTGTGGGGGAACTACGGGCGGATGGAGCGGAAGCAGTTCATGGGCGTGGCCCGCGTGCTGCTGGAGGAGCTGGACTTGACCACCCTGGCCGTGGGCTGGTACAAGCTCTTCCCCACCTCCTCCATGGTGGACCCAGCCACGGGCCCCCTGCTCCGGCAGGCGTCCCAGCTGTCCCTCGAGAGCACCGTGGGGCCCTGCGGCGAGCGATCTTAGTGCCGGGGAGGGGGAGGGGCTCCCCGAGATGGTCCGGAGACCGCCCAGCCCCGACCTGGGACCCCAGGCCCCGGGGCATACTGAACAGAGGAGGCCGGGGTTCTCCCCCACCCAGTGGGGAAGCTGAATGGGGAGACCTGACCCCCCAGGGCCCCTCCTCACCCCTTCTTTGCCTCCTATTCCCCGAGACCTTCCCTCTCCCGATGGGATTGGCTGCACTTTTGACTTGGCCGGTTCTTGACCTGGTGGATGTGTCTGCAGTCCGGAGAAAGGAAAGATCGAGGCGGCAGAGCACACCATCCTCCTGCCCCCGACTCTGTCCGACCGCACCCACTTTTTGCCTCCTTGGAAGCTCGCTGCCCGGAGTCACGTCCAGAACCCAGTGGCCATCTCCATGGTGCCAATTACCAGCAAGTGTCTTTCCTGCGGCACCGGGTTCAGGCAGCTACTCCTGCCCCCCGAGCCTACGGGGCAGCTTTGCAAGGATCCGGCGCCAGCTCCGGGGGCCCTGCGCCCCCGACTTGAAGAGGAGCTCAGGCCTCCCTCCGCCTGCCCATGGAAGGAGCTCTGCCGCCGCCTGTTGGAGTCCATCTGTCCGTCCCGGCTCTAGGACATGGGGTCCAGCAGGGACCAGAGGAAAGGAAGGGGCTGCCTGGGGCCTGGCAGGGACCCCCAGGGCACCTGGCTCAGTGGGGTTGTAAGAAGCTAGTTTGCACACTGTGGGCGGACTGGAAAGAACTCTGTTGGCTGTGTTTCGACCAAGGAGCTGCCGGACCCTAATTTTCGAGAACCCCAGAGAGTTCACCAGTCTCTGAATTTGGGGGATGCCGGTTTGGAGAGGGATTCTGAAGAAAACTGGGATTGGGACTGATGGTGCCAAGGTGAGGGATTCCCTGGTAGGAGAATCCCTCCTTGTGGAATGAGGTCAAAGGTCATCTTGTCTGGCCCTCTGCCTCCGGGCTAAGGGCCTGGGGAGGCACCCGAGCTCCCCAGTTTTAGTCTTTTTAAACCAACCATCCTGTACTAAGGGCAGAACCCACTGCTCCGGCCTCAGTGACCTTGGCTCAAGGAGAGAAAGAGTGAGGCGAGACTGGAGTGTGAGAAAGGGGAGGTTCCTTCTTGAGCAGGCCCAGGGGGCTGCCTTCCCGGCCCCGCCCGGCCCGGTCCTCCCCGGAGCCTTCGGAAGCCCTTTTGCATGCGGGGAGGACGCAGGCTGGCCCCTTCTGTAGAAGCACATTTCTGCCACCTCCCCTGGGAGGCGCCCAGCCACCCACACCCCACACACCCCCCCCCCCCCCATCATTCCCCAGTCCTGCTGTGTAGGACGTAGTCTTGGTTAGCCGGGTAGGCTTAGAGTGCCTGGCCCTGGGCCTGGTCTTAGCTTCACATAGAGTCCTTACAGAGGGGATGGAGAAAATTCCAGGAGGCAGCCTTCTCCCTGCCGGCCTGGCCTGGGTCCAAGCCTGGACCTGGTTCAGGGGAGGCTGGCCCCTCCTCCTTCTCCTCCTCCTCTCTTTCCTCCCCCTCCTCATGTAGGGTTGTAGCCAGAGCCGCCCCTGACACTCAGATGTTCTGATTTATTACCCTTGGGACTGGTTTTATTTAGGAAGCGCTTCTGAGGATGTGGGCCTTGGCAGAGGGGGCCTGGGCTCCATCAGAGGAGGTGGTTTTCCACTGAGGATTGCCCGACTATGTTCTGTCCCACCTTGTCCCCACTCCCCACCCCACCCCGTCTTTAGGCTGTGGACCAGGTGAGTCCTTCCACCTGGAACTCCCCTCTCCTGGCCTGTTCCCAGCCCTGGGCATCCTTTGAAGTCCTGGTTGAGTTATAGCGCCTTCGCTGCACGGGCATGGGGAGATGGAGGCGCCCCCTCCTTGGTCCAGGAGGCCTTCTGAAACTGAAATCCCAAGGCTGGGGCGGAGGCAGCGGGGCTCAGAATTGGCCCCTCCCCTGTGCTTTTTTTTTTTTAAACCAGTGTGATTTCTCTGCCGTTTGTTTATTACTCACCATTCGGAATATTTTGAGCCAGGAGAGCTCCTTCTCTCTCCAGCTGTCACTGCTCGGGTAGTTCAGGGGTAGCATTTCAAAGCCGGGCTGGGGCCGGGCTGTCCCACCTGAGGACAGGGGGCACAGCCTTGCTCCCCAACCTGAGCCCGCCCTGGTAGGGGGTGGGCCTACACAGCCTTTATAAAGAGAGAAGGCGCTCCAAAGCAATAACATCCTGAGGGTGGTCACCGAGGGCCCCCCTCAATGACTTTCTGTTCGTTCTGTGGTTTCTCAGCTCACCTCCCGGAGGGGTGGCGTGGCACGGGGGCTGGAGCCCTCTTTCTTTGTATCATCGTTGTGAGCACATGGCCGCCTTCCAAGGGGCTCTGACCATTGAGCGTGGGGACCCCCCTCCCCGCCCCATCTGTCCTCACCCAGGGGTGGGGACTTGGGGAGGGAGTGGCTGGGGAACCTTCCAGCCCTCTCCTGTCTGATCCTTTGCCAGCTCAAACTCCCCCATTTGGAGAAGAGCTGAGAGGGTGGCACTGGGGGAATTAGGGGTGTGGGGGACCTGGGGGTCTCTAGGGGACGGTTCTTTTTCAATCTCTGGGCCAAAGGTCACATGCTGGGGTACAGTGGGAGAGAGTCATCTCCACTTTTCTTCTCCAGAATCTGCCTGTCACACTAAAAGGAAAGGGGCTTTGGGACCATCAGTGAAATGATTTCCATCTTAACAAAGAGATCACAGGCCCCTGGGGTCACCTGTGAGTTCACGACACTGGCAATCTGGGCCTCCTCAACCCCCCAGAGGCTGAGCTGGAGCCAGGGCAGGACTAAGTGGGGCCACCATCTCCCCCCCCCCCAATATTTCCTCTGCCCTCTCTCCGTGGCCTTCTCCCAGGGGCCTTGAAAAGATGGGCAGTGCTGATTGTTGTCCATCTGAGGGGGCAGGAAACCGAAGCTCAGCATCAGTAAGTGGCTTGCCCAAGACAACACCCCTCAGCAACGAGGACAGAGCAGAAGCAGCTCTGTCCTTACTCCAGGGGACAGCAGACTATTGCCCCAGGGCACATCTGCCATAATAAGGACCTGTGACCTTTAGACCCTCCTTGCTTGCATCTCAATGGGCCAGTAGCTTTTCTGGGCCTTGGGTTTTGGGGGGAAGGGTTGCCATAGAGACCTTGTTCTCCTGGGTGGGGGTGGGGGGGTCTGCCTTGACGGATGTGAGGCTGTGCAGGCCGTGGTCCTGGTCTTGATCTTAAGTGGGGACTCCCCCCCACTCCAGAGACCACAGCCCCTCTGGGACCACTCTGAGGGAGGGGCCAGACACCACTTCCTGGGGGTGTGTGGGAGTGAGGGGGGCGGTGGTACACCTCACCTTAAGGCATTCCCCCCCAAACCTTCAGGTGGAATAACAACGGAACTTCTCAGAGTGCTTTTCATACCTTTTTGTTTTCAGAGTGCTTTTATCTCCCGTGTACTCTCACAAGAGCTCCCGGGCAGTCAGTGGGGGCCTGGGTGAGTTATCAGCCCCATTTTACAGAAGAAGCTGAGGCCCGGGGAGGGGAAGGTGCTCGCTAAGGTCCCACTGTGAGTTGATGGCTGAGCCCAGATCTCCAGCGGTTCAGATCTCTTTTCTTCAATGCGGGGCAAAGCAGAGTTGAGGTCATGCACTTGACAAGCTGATCCACCATCCAGCTCCTCACATCTGGAGCTCATGGGCACATCTCAGCAGTGAGAGGCACCGCTGAGCCCCGCTGCCCTTGGAGCACAGCTGTTGCGTTAGGCAAGGCCACCTGCATTTATTTATTGAGCAGCAGCCCTGTGCCAGACCCAGGGGACGGACGGGATGCCCCGACTCCATCGCCCACTGTCCTGTAACGACTTGTCTGGGTTCCAGGAGGCCCATGTCTGTATAGCGGCACCTCTGAGTGGACGGAAAGCTTTCAGGTCCATGAGCTCATCTGACTCACAAACCCCACCCGGGAGGCGCTGGCTGTGCCCGTTTGACTCATAGCTTCTGTGAGGGCAAAGTGGAGACTTGAACCGGGGCCTCGGACATCACCTCTGAGCCCTTTCACCCCACCACTGCCTCCTGAGGGGGTGGCAGGAAGGCAGACCCCTGGTCCTCAGGCCCATTCTCCATTCATCTTTCCCCTCTTCCCTCTCCAGGAGCAGGAGCCCCTCAGGCTTTGGGGGAGGGAGGGTTTCTGGGGCCCCTGAGTTGGAGCAGGTCACGTTGCATTGTGTTCATGACCATGTAGCTCATGTTGAAAATTAAAGTTTTTGGCTTTTCTAACCCAGCCTGCTCTGTTTTGTGTTGACGCAGTACTCTCTGGGATGCTGAGGGCTGTTAATTTTAATGACCTGAGTGCTGTGGGATGTCAGCTTTGTTAGTGTCCATTTATGGGTCTGGGGCCCATCCCGGGACCACTTCCAGAGACGCGCAGGAGGGAACACGGCACTGGGAGAACCCATTTTACAGATGTGGAAACTAAGGCCCAGGGAGGGGATGAGGATTCCCTGAAGTCCCGTTGTGGGTGACTGGCAATAACCAGACCTCACAGTTCCCAGAAGAGACTCTGGCCCAGGGACTGCGCTGGCAGTCCAGTGGTTGACTCCACACTTAAGAGAGTCAAGATTTGATACCTAATCAGGGAACTAAGATCCCACATACTGTGCAGAGCAGCCAAGGGTTGGGGTGGGGGAGAAGACTGGCCCAGGTAGTCCCAGTGACATGGTGGGTGTCAGCAAGACCCCCTTCCCCCATCCGAAACTGGGGCTGGCTGAGGACAAAGAATATGAGATTCCGGGCTGGGGCCAGTTCCACTACATGCTGAGTAAGAGAATGAGTAGTCTTTAAACTGCACAATTTGCGCAGCGGTCCACGCTGGGTGGTAAATGTTTCTCTTCGGTCCATGTGATCCCCATGCTTCTCATAGTGGGAGCCACTGACCTCACTGGTTAGGATTCCAGTGTGGGAAGCCGTGCATTTCCCCCACAACACAGAAAACCCACGTCACACAACAGAAAAACGGGCCCGTGGAGAATGCGTGTGGCCACGCTTTCCTAGAACAATTTGGACCACAGGGGACTTGCACCTATGGGGCAACTTAAGAGTCGTGCTTTTGCTTATGATGCGACTTTTAATGTATTTTTGGAGAGGAGGGCGGGGCTCGCGCCACAGAAGGGAGTGAGAAACTGCTCGTGGCAGAGGACGGCATTGAGGCCACGGGCCCTCAGCCCTTCTCCAAGCTCTGGGGAGGGTGCGCGGACAGGTGAATCCAGACCAGGTTCTAGGATCCAGGTTCTAGGCTCGACCCCCCGGGTGAGTCCTGTGGGATTTCTGGGGCCCATCCCAGGACCACTTCCAGAGATGCACAGGAGGGGAGGGCTATCAGATGGACTTCCGCCGGGCCGGGGGCCTGCCGGCTCTGCCGCCGCCCCCAGCCCCGGGGCTGGCGGGGGGCGAGAAGCCGGGATTGTCGCGGGCGCACAGCTCCAGCGGGTGCAGGCGGCAGGAGATGGCGATGCGGCCGGCGCGCTGCGCGGGGCCTCGGCTCTCGGGCGCCCCCCGGCGGGGCGGGCGGGCAGCGCGCTCAGGCGCGTCCGCGGCGGCCGCCAGGAAGCGCAGGACCACGAGGTTGAGGAAGGCGCCGATGACCGTGAGCCCTAGTAGGATGTACAGGAAGCTGAAGGCCACGTAGGGCGGCTTCCTCTGCAGCGCCCCGTCGTTCTGCAGCGCCACAAAGTCGCCGAAGCCGATGGTGGTGAGGGTGATGAAGCAGTAGTAGTAGGCGTGGAAGAAGGTCCAGCCCTCGAAGTGCGCGAAGGCGGCGGCCCCGAGCGCCAGGGTGGCCGCGCACGCCAGCAGCCCGGCCGCCGCCATGTTCTCGGGGGACACGCGCGGCCGCCGCAGGCCCAGGCAGCGCTTGGCCGCCAGCAGGAGGCGCCGCACCAGCGCGTTCAGCCGCTCGCCCAGGCTCTGGAAGGTGACCAGGGTCAGGGGGATGCCCAGGAGCGCGTAGAACATGCAGAAGGCCTTGCCCGAGTCCGTGCCCGGCGCGGCGTGGCCGTACCCTGGAGCAGGAAGGAAGGGGGAGGCTGAGTGTCCAGGTCCCTCTCACACTCGCACACAGGGCTTCCTGCCAGGCCTCTCTCCCCATCCTCCAGAGCCCGCAGAGCATGTGGAAATGCTAGTTCGAACCAGGTCATTCCCTCGGCTTTAAAACCTTGTCTGACTACCCATAATCGGCCCAAGTTGTAAGCAACCTAAAGTGTCCCTCACCTGGGGAATGGGTAAACCACCTGTGGTATGTCCATACAACGGAATGATTCTTTTCAGCCACAGGGAGGAAGGAGCTGCTATTTCCTCAGCAACAGAGGATGGATCTCAAACGTTTTATGCTGAATGAAAGGAGCCAAGTTCAAAAGGCTACATATTGCTTGGTTCCATTTAAATGACATTCTGTAAGATAACTGGCAAAACTTCTGTGGCAAAACTGTAGGATCAGAGAACAGACCTGTGGTTGCCAGTCCTTGGAGTTGAGGGAGGGGAGTTAACGAACTATAAACAGGCACGACAGAATTTTGGGGAGTGATAGAAATGTTCTGCCTTGAAATCATGGCTGCAGTTACACGACAGGTTTTCATTTGGCAAAACCCGCACGAGTGTACACTGAAAAAGAATGAATTTGAATGTCTGTAAAGTGTGCCCTTGATAGAAAAACAAAAAAAACAAATCTGTTGTGGCTCCCCAGGACCCAGAGGGTAAAGTCCGTGTTCTCAGCTAACGTCACGATCTGAGCTCCTTCCCGCCTCCAGCCTCATGCCGTGTTTCCCCACCACCCTGTCCTTTTCTCGTGACTTCCCTCCCCTCAGTGATCTTTTCCCTCGCCTGCATCCAAGTCGCCCTTCCCAGTTCCTGTGCCAGGCCAGCTCTCACGAAACACCCCTTCAGTCTGGTGGAGTCCCTCACTGAGTCCCCTGAACTGTGTAGGGAACGTAAATACGAGTGGGCTTCCTTGAGTCTTGGCACACAGAACAATCATTATGGGATTAGTGGCTGTGTTCTCTCTTCCAGGACCCAAGGAGTGAAAGCTTTCACGGTATTCTCGAAGGGCCCCATAACCCAGGAAAAGTCAGGTGTCCCTTCCCCAATAGAATATGCCTCTTCTAGCAAATTGGCCCCATCTGCCGAACGATAAATACACCTTTGGCCTGTGCTGTTCCCCAGTGAGGAAAGTCGTCCCCTAAAACATACACACGTGCAAAGTGATGTGTCCACGTGAGCTGTCGTTGCCACACTGTTGGTGACAGCAAAAATAAGAAACAGCCTAAATGTCCATCAAAAAGAGCCTGGTGAAACCAGCCATGGTGCCATCCCACGATGGTTGTGGTTCCAGCTGAGGGCGATTGAGCCCCTGAGGGGACCACTGGCCATGTCTGGAGACAGTGTCGGTTGTCACACCTGGGAGCTATCGCGACCTGGTGGGTACGGGCCGGGGTCCTGTTAACATCCTCTGACGCACGGGACAGTCCCCACAGTCAGAATTTGTTGTTATTTTTCAGTCGCTAAGTCATGTCCGACTCTCTGCGACCCCACGGACTGTAGCCCGCCAGGCTCCTCTCCATGGGATTTCCCAGGCCAGAATACTGGAGAGGGTTGCCACTTCCTTCTCCAGGGGCTCTTCATGATCCAGGGATCAAACCTGCGACTCCTCATAACCACAGGACTTCTGGGGAAGTCCCTGCTCATAACCTCCTTAGAGAATTTGTCTAGCTGCTTGACATCTGCCTGATTCCTAGGTGTTTGATTAATATTTATGTATCATGAAATAAAATTACACGTTGTCACTCAAAAAAAAAAACAAAAAAAAAAAACAAAGAACAAACCTGCGACTCCTGCATTGGCAGGTGAATTCTTTACCACTGAGTTACCGAGGAAGCCCACCAGAATAGCCAGTCCAAAATGTCAACAGTGCCAAGGTGGAGGAGCCCTGCTAATCAGCCATGAAAAAGAGGACACAGTTCTTTAGGGACTGATGTAAAGAAATAACCAAAATATACGAAGTGAAAAAAGCAACAGTCAAAAAGGCATGTATAATGTAATGTCTCTATCACGTATAAAAGTGAAAGTAGCTCAGTCGTGTCCGACTCTTTGCAACCCCATGGACTCTATACAGTCCATGGAATTCCCCAGGCCATAATACTGGAGTCGGTAGCCTTTCCCTTCTCCAGGGGATCTTCCCAGCCCAGGGCTCGAACCCAGGTCTCCCGCATTGCAGGCAGATTCTTTACCAGCTGAACCACCAGGAAAGCCCAAGAATACTGGAGTGGGCAGCCTATCCCTTCTCCAGCAGATCTTCCTGACCCAGGAATTGAACTGGGGTCTCCTGCATTGCAGATGGATTCTTTACCAACTGAGCTACCTGTGTGTGTTATAAAGGAATATATAGGCAGGGAAGATACTTGGAAGGATACTCAAAAAACAGATAACTG
Organism: Muntiacus reevesi; assembly: GCF_963930625.1. Lineage (NCBI taxonomy): Eukaryota > Metazoa > Chordata > Mammalia > Artiodactyla > Cervidae > Muntiacus > Muntiacus reevesi. Next base: position 71,113,381 of record NC_089250.1, on the reverse strand, counting down.
CATTTGATCCAGAGAAAGAATTTATAGGTTGAAAGATGCGGAGAAAGGGAGACTTCCTTTTCATCCTATACCTTTTGTACCGTGTGAAGTGTGTGCATATATAACATTTGAAATATCAACACTATATACATATATATATATTTAAAGATCTATGACTCCACGTTCATGTTTCTACGTCATGGCTCTATTAGTCTGCCTCTATCTATTTGAGGGGCAGGGACCCTGCTGCCACTAAACTGTGAGGTCCTTGAGGCCAGAGACCGATCTAGTCATTTATCATGTCCCTGATCACCAGTACCCTGCACAGACTAAGAGCTCAATGAAAGTTTAATAACCAATAATAATAAGAATACTCAAACCAGACTGAAGGAGGTACAGAGTGCAAGACGGAGGAGCGTCTTTATGAATAAAAGGCCAGGCAGTGCTGTTTCCAGCCGTTTGTCTGGTTTTGACAGAGAGGAAAATGAATAATGATAATAACTAAGCATGCTAGGAACTCTACATTGTTTATTTTATTTAATCGTCCCAATGACTGTATGAGATTACTATCCCCATCTTACAGATAAGGAAACTAGGCTCAGAGGGAGAAAGCTGCCCAAAGGTCACAGGGTTGAGCTATTAACCACTATCCTCCATAACTTCTTAATGGCTCTTTTCTGTCCGTGCAAAGCTCAACCCCTGGGTTCTGTCACCTGCTCTGTGCAAGGCTAGCTTCTGCAGCCTGGACCACACAGCCATACTGGCGCCCCCAGGTGGCCCAAAGCGGTAAAACTGCTATTTCCTCCGTCGCTTTCCACACCCTGGTCCCTACTCCCTCCCCATACCAGGTGCAGGTCAGAGGCCAGCAGTCAGAAGTGGAGGCCGCCTCCAGCTGGGAGGCCTCCAAAATGTGGGGGAAGGCAGAGAAGGTGGACAGGGTCCCATACCACTGGGTGCAGTGACAGGGAGGGTCTTCGGCTGAGCCAAGATAGAGAAGCAGGGGTGCCCAGGCTGATAGGAGGGGTCAAAAGGGCTGAACAGGAGCTGGGCCCAGAGTTGGCAAATAATGAATTGTCATTATTGTTCATTAACAGTCCCTACTGAGCCTCAGGACTTGTGCTATGCATTTTACCTGCTTGGCCTCACTTAAACCTGGCAATCACTCAGTGAGATAGCAACATTTGCACATTGTAGTTGAGGAAACCAGGGCTCAGAGAGGTACAATCAATTGCCAGAGAAGGCAGGAGGCAACAGAGATGAAAACCAGAACTCTGGCCTATGTAATTTCGGAATGCAGGCTTTCAACTCCACTGCTAAACCCACAAACACACTGACTTGCAAGAGCATTAAGGAGGAACTTTCTCCGCAGCACTGGTTTCCGGGGTGGTGGTCCAGGCCCAAAGAGACACTGGGACCTCCAGAGCCAGCCTGGGGGAGTGGCTGGCACCCAGCAAGGAGCCCAGAGAGTCTGCTCCTCCCCTTTTCTGCTTCCCCAGGCTTGGGCTCCGCAGGTACCAACCAGTCGGTAGCCATGGCAACGGTTGGCAGTCCAGATGCTGCAGAGAAAGTGCTCTGAATCCCCGAGGGTGAGGTCCAAAGCTGGTGATAATCAGTCATTCCTGTAACAAATATTTATTGAGTGTCTACTACAGGCTAGGCACTGGCCATATTGCAGGAACTAAGACAGATTAGGCGCCCGTTCTCTTTTTTGTTATAATACAAAAATCAATACCCCCCTCCCCCACCTTTTTTTAGTACTTTCTACTTCTCAGGCCCTGTGCTAAAACTTTCTACATATATTATCTCCTTAATGAAAACTGTCTCACTACAGCCTTGAGATACGGCCTATTAGCACCTCTCTTTTACAGAGGAGAAAACCTGAGGCTCAGAGAGGTTAAGCAACTGGTCTGAGGTCACACAGCTAACGTGATGCCCCGCCCCAGGCAAGGAAGCAACTCCGGCCACTTGGGCTTCCGACTTCACTTTATCAGTCTCGAAGCCCCTGCCACTGCCTCTTGGCAACGGGGACCTACTGGCTCCTCCCAGCCGGGCCGGCATGGAACCACAGAGAGCCCATTCGACAGAGGGAGGCAAGTGAGGCTGGAGAGCTGAAATGACTGCTCCAAAGTCACCCCGCCTGGCGGAGGCAGAGGTGGGATTGAAACCCCGGGACGCCGCGGACGCCTAGGGATGGAGCGAGCGCGGAGGGGAGGCGCCGGGGGCCGCTCACCGATGGTGGTGATGACGGTGATGGCGAAGTAGAAGGAGCCGGCGAACTTCCACTGGCTGCCGGCGCGGTGCGGCTCGGCTTGCAGCGCCAGGCGCTCCAGCTCGCGGTAGTCCTCGGCCGAGAAGCCGTACTTCCTCCGCAGCTCGCTCCGCTTCTGGGCCAACAGCCGCTTGCGGCCGCTCTCCGCCTCGGACTCGAGCGCGTCGAAGACGGCGGCGCCCACCAGGAGGTAGGAGAGAATGCACAGGACTAGCGCGGCGGTGCGCGCGCTCTGCTTCCTCATCGCAGAGCCCCGGGCCCCGCTCCCCGGCCCCGCGCCGCGCTCGCCGCCGCCCCGTCCATGCGCCCCGACGGTCGCCCCGCGCCCCCCTCGCGGCAGGAGTCGGGGCTGCGGGCGGCTGGGATGTGGCACCTCGGGGCGGCGCCTCTGCGGGGCGGGGCGGGGCGAGGGGGCGACGAGGGCCCGGAGGGCTCCTGTAGCTGCCACCTGCCCGCGCCTCCCCTGCCTTTGTTTCCCCGGGGGTGCTCCGGGGCTGTAGCGTCTGCAGGTCGTGACAGCGGGACCGAAGCGCCCAGAGCCCAGCTCTGCAGGCGCCCTATCTGCACCGCCCTTCTCGTCCGGTGACCTTGGGCAAGTCATTCATTCCTTCGTTCGGCCGGTCATCCAGCAAATATTTACCAAGCACCTACTGGTACACACAATCTATTGCATTCCTGGTGTAAATAGAGCTGATATCCTCGGATAGAGGGTTGGATGGAGGTCAAACAAAAAGATAATGTAAGAAAAGTGTGAGGGTCTTCTCTGGCGGTCCAGCGGTTAAGACACCGCGCCTCCGCTGCCAGGGGCGTGGGTTGGATCCCTGGTCGGGGAACTAAGATCTCACAGGCCAAAAATTAAAAATTTTGGCACGGCCAAAAATTAAAAAAAAAAAAAAAAAGCGTGAGAAGGAAAACATCCTATCCTGCAAGGCGGGTGGAGGGTGGGAGTGGAAGGGGCACTTAGAGCTGAGATGGTGGAGAAAGCGTCCCTGGGGAGAGACTGGCAACAGTTCTGGTCCTTTAAGCAGAGAGGCCAGTGTGTCTGGAGTCACAGTGACTGGGGTGGGGGTCAGGTGGGGGTGGGGATTAAAAGGAAGACAGAGAGTCCACTTCACAGGGGGTTTTACAGGCCCTCTGAAAAGTTCCCTGGTGGCTCAGACCGTAAAGAGTCTGCCCGCAGTGTTGGAGACCTGGGTTCGATCCCTGTGTCGGGAAGATCCCCTGGAGAAAGAAATGGCAACCCACTCCAGTACTCTGGCCTGGAGAATCCCATGGACAGATGAACCTAGTGGGTTACAGTCCATGGGGTCTCGAAGAGCTGGACACGACTGAGTGACTTGACTTGACTTGACTTCACTTCTCCAGTACAATAGAAGACCCTGGAAAGGCTGTAGGTAGGAAGACAAACGCCAGCGATCTAATTGACATTTTTTAAAAAAACAGCATTCTGGCTATCCTGTGGGAGAGAGATGGTGGTCCAGACTGAAGACCAGTTAGAAGACTCTTGTCCTCCAAACCTGTGCTGAGGGTGCGATGGACTTGGAGATGAGTGGGTGGGTCTGAAATGCTGGCGAGGTGGAGCCAGGCGCACTCAGCCAGCCGCATGCTCACATGTCGATGGAGTGAGGGCAGGAGTGACCAGTGTCCCATCCAGGCCTGGTCCGTAAACCTGCCATGTGCCAGGCCCCCACTGTTCTTCCCAATAGCAGACAACGAGAGCACCAACCAGCCCATCCCAAAGGAAATCAACCCTGACTATTCATTGGAAGGACTGAGGCTGAGGCTGAAGCTCCAATACTTTGGGCCCCTGATGCGAAGAGCCAACTCACTGGAAAAGACCCTGATGCTGGGAAAGATGAAGGAGGGAGGAGAAGGGGACGATAGAGAATGAGGCGGTTGGATGGCATCACCGACTCGATGAACATGAGTTCGAGCAAATTCCAGGAGATGGTGAAGGACAGGGAAGCCTGGTGTGCTGCCGTCCATGGGGTCGCAAAGAGTCAGACATGACTGAGCGACTAAACAAGTCTTTAGGCGAGGACAGAGCCACAGGGTGGGAGGAGCTGGGGAGCTATGACACACTGCAGAGGATCCCCCAAAAGAACACCTATTTTGAACTTCGATGGCATTGAGCCCCTGACATCTGGAGTCCATCTGTTACTGCAGCTAGTGTTACCCAGATGCACAGAGCAAAGGACATGCTGATGGGTTAGATGTGGAGGGTGAAGAGGACTAAAGGATGATCCCGGGGTCCCTGGCCTGAATAGCTGGGCGCTTGGGGCACCTTCCATTGGCTGCACTCCCTGAGGAATCTACCCCTTCCCACCAGCACCAACGTGACGCTCATGTCAGAGTCCTGGGTGGGCCGGCATGGGTGGGCAGCCTCTCCTGCAGCTATCTGGACCCCCACCCTCCCAGCTCTCTGCTGCAGCTTCAAAAAAAAAAATCATTTATTTCTTTGGCTGCAACGGGTCTTAGTTGTAACATGTGGGATTTTCAGTCTTCTCCCGGGATCTTTGATCTTCTTGCAGGATCTTGGATCTTCTCACGGGATCTTGTATCTCCCTTGTGGCACGTGGGATCTAGTCCCCTGACCAGGATCAAACCCCGGCCCCCTGCACTGGGAGCCCAGAGCCTTAGCCATTGGACCACCAGAAAAGTCCCTCTGCTGCGTCTTTGACATGCATCACTTGTCCCCTGTGATTGTTCCAGCCCCTCTCCCCGCAGCCCCTTTGCTTTTTTCTTGGCTGTGTCTACATTAAACTTTCAGTTCTTTCTGCAACCCCTTGCTCTGCTTGGAACAGCCTTCTCCCCAGCCCACTCAACAGCCAACATTTATTGAATGCCTGCTAGGAGTATGGCGTTGGTTGAAGCACCTTAGATGTGTTAAGGCATTTAATCCTCACAGCTTCTTTATGTAGTAGAGGCAGCTGCCTGACGCTCTCTTTGTCCTGTACCCCTCCCTTCATGGGACATCTTCCCTGACTCCTCAGGTGTCCCTCCTCTGGGCTCTTCGGAGGCTTCCCTGGCTCCTACCATCTTGCATTCCTCCCACTGAATTCCCTATGTGTGTCCCGCTGGGGACAGGGATCCCATCTTGGTCACCGGTCTGTCCCCAGTACCCAGCTATGGCACAGAGCACATATCCAATGACTGTGGATGAACAAGCAGCAGAAGTACGTAGAAGTTCAGAGCAGGGACTCTGCACCCCCAGTGCCTGGGGTCATATCCTACTTTTGCTTACCAGTTGTATGAACTTGGGATGCTTCAGTCTCCCTAGTTTCTAGGGGGGTTAGAAAAGTTCCAGTCTCAGAAGATGCTGTGGTCAGCAGAATAATGCTCCCTGGCAAAGATACCTAGCCATGCCGTCGCTTCTGTTGTGTCCGACTCTTCGCTACCCCATGGACGGTAGCCCACCAGGCTCCTCTGTCCATGGGATTCCCCAGGCAAGAACACTGGAGTGGGTTGCCATGCCCTCCTCCAGGGGATCTTCCCGACCCAGGGATTGAACCCACGTCTCCTATGTCTCCTGCATTGGCACTCGTGTTCTTTACCACTAGTGCCACTGGGGACCCCCCAAAGATGTCCACATCCTATTCCTGAGCCCTGTGAATATGTTAGGTTATGTGACAAAGGGGAATTGAGGTTGCAGGTGGAATTAAGGTTGCGAATCAGCTGACCTTGAAATGGGCGGTCATCCTGATGCTCTGGGTGGGCCCAGTGTGATCAAGGGTCCTCGGAGTTGGAAGAGGGAGGTGGAAGAGAGGGAACCAAGGTGAGGAGGACTCGGCCTGATGTTGCTGGCTTTGAAGATGGGAAAAGAGAGCCACACACCAAGGACAGCAGTCTACTTCTAGAATCTGGAAAAGGCGAGGAAACAAAAACGCAGTTTTGCCAGTGTCTTGATTTTAGCCCAGTGTGACCTGTGTAGACCACCATCCCACAGAACTGGAAAGTAATACAGTTGTGGTGTTCAAGCTGCTTTGTTGCTTAATCACTAAGTCATGTCTGACTCTTTTGCAACCCCGTGGACTGTAGCCCACTGGGCTCCTCTGTCCGTGACATTTCTAGGCAAGAATACTGGAGTGGGTTGCCATTTCCTCCTCCAGGGATTCCTCCTGACCCCGGGATCCAACCCGTCTTCTGCACTGGCAGGCGGATCCTTTACCACTGAGCCACTTGGGAAGCCCATTCGAGGCACTACGTGTGTGATCATTTGTTACGGCAGCAACAGGGCTCTAGTACAGTGGTTACAAGGATTAAACGAGCCGCTAGACGTGCCGCCCTGAGAGCAGCGCCTGGCCTGAGGACCCACGTAGCAGTGTTAGCCTGTGTTGCAAGTATCACAACAGAGCAAAGGCCCAGGTCTGCACAAGGCTAGACTCAGCTCCTGCCCTGACTCAGTTCTCGGGCAGAATTGGGGTCCAGTGCTTAGGAGAGGGGCATTGGACGCCCCCCCGTTCTGAGAAGCTGGAGGGGGCAGCTCAGTGGCCCAGAAGCGAGGGAGCTGGTGCTGCTGTGTCAACCTTATTTTTGCTGATGGCATCAGCAAGTTTGATTTTCTGATTCCTGCTCAGACTTCAGAGGATCAGAAACCTGGCTACAGTCTCAGACTGGGGTGGGTGGGGGCACCAAGGACCTACAGCCTGAGAAGGGCCTGGGAAGAGCTTGTGGGGGCAGCGTGGGGGTAGAGGAATGGTTGCTCTTAGGAGAAGGGCCGGGTCCATCCTAGGGGACAGTTAATGAGTCCTGGTCCTGGACACAGCTGGAGTCAACACGGCCTGGGTTTAGATACTTTCTACCTGAGTATCTGTGGATAGAAGACTTTCCCGTCTGTGTTCCTTGGTTTTCCCATTAGAAAAATGGGAGTAACGTCCGCCTCCTAGGACCACACCCAGCATTATAAAAGACACTGCATGTTGCTTTCCGGGTGCTCAGTAGCCACTTTTCATCCCTTTTTACAACTGACTATCTGCCTGCAGGTGTCCTGAATTCTTTTTCCAGAAGTGGGGGCAAAGCTAAGACTGTGGAACGCTGTCTGCACTAGGCATATTCACAGATGTTGCTAAGGGGGTCCTCACTTCCCAGTGCAGGAAGCTGGGGGGCAGGAGAGAAGAGACCCAACGGGCCAAGTCCTCAGAGCCGGGCAGCGGCTGAGTCAGAACTTGAACTCGGGGCTGACTGGCCCCCAAGGTCACAGTCCTTCCGAGACAGGGTGCCGCCTCATCAGGCAAGAGGCTGGGGGCTTTATCACCCTCCGGGGGCCTCTCTGGACCTCACTTTCCCCATCTCAAAGCTGGATCTTGGGGGGTGCTGGGAGGCTGCCCGCCCCCGCCCTTGTGACCATCTTATGAGGTGCAGCTGAAAGGTGGTTTGCCAAATGGGCCCTCTGGGGGGGATGGGTATTACTGGGGCCACAGGGAGCTGTCTGGCCCTGCGAGGCAGGTGACTCTGCCCTGTACTTGGCATTTTCGGTTCAGCACCTCTATTTTAAGCCAGAAGAGGTTAGAGTTTGTTATGTGTGTTTCTCAGCTTGGAGGGCCGTCAGCTGAGCAGTCACCAAAAACAGCAACACCCCATGGCACCCCCTGCGGCTCCTGCTCCCTCTGCCTCCCCCTGCTTTTTCTCTTGGAAGCCTGAGCGGCCCTAGTGATTTTCCTCCGTCCCTCCAGGCTAGAGTTGCACCTGGGACCCATCAACGAGGCCTTGGATCGTCTTCTTCCAGAGCTGCAAGGTTGCCCACCTTAAGGACAATGAGAGAGGTGGTTCCAGTCCCCAGATGAGTCCTCAATGCCTTTCAAAGCACTTCTCATCCCCGATGAGTCAAGATCTTTCTGGAAGCTGTATGGGCCAGGCAGGTCTTGTCATTCCCACGTCAGAGAGAGAAATGGGCATAGACAGAGAGAAAAGGCTGCTGTCTAAGGCAGCACATGGTAGGACAGGCGTTAATAAAGAACACGAGCTTCTGAGTCAGACATCAGTTTCGTCTTGGGCAAGTGACCACATCTTTCTGAGCCTCAGTTTCCTCATCTGTGACATGGGGATAAAAGAAGCTGCCCAGGGGCTTCCCTGGTGGTCCAGAGGCTAAGACTCCATACTCCCAATGCAGGGGGCACAGGTTTGATTCCTGCTTAGGGAGCTAAATCCTGCATGCTGCCACTAAGACCCAGCACAGTCAAATAAATAAATAATAAATATAAATATTTTTTTAAAAAGTATCTGCCTACCAGTGTTCCTGGGAGGATTCAATGAATGCTTGAAGGAGCACTCAGCACAGATAAGGTGCCCAGCAAATGTTAGCGCCCCCCTCCACCCAATTAATTTCTTCTTTCTCTTTTCTACACTGGTTATTCCCTAGACCTACTGAGATCTTAAGGGATTTATTTTTATAGTTAGGATATAGTTCAGTAATTTTCTAGATGTTCAGAAGCCCTGAGCATTTTCCCTGATAACATCTCTGGTCTCTCTCCTAAAAGAATGGATTATTTTGGCCTCAGGGGAGGATAGATATCAGCTCCTTGGAGATGGCAGCTGTGACTTTTCTGTAACCTGAGCACCACTTAGGGATCTGGGCTGCAAGAAATTAAAAGCTGCCACAGGCTAACCAGTGCGGTCCATTCCATGTGAGCACAACACTCCTGCCCCAGGCATAATGCTCCACTCCTGGCATCATTGCTCCTTTCTGCTCTCTCTCCCTTAGAATGGTGTTTGGGGCTGAAAGTCTGTATTTCCCCCCAAATTCATACATTGAAATCCTAATGCGGGCTTCCCTGGTGGCTCAGTGGTAAAGAATCCGCCTGCCGATGCAGGAGACACGGGTTCAATCCCTGGTCCAGGAAGATCCCACGTGCTGCGGAGCAACTAAGCCTGCACACCACAGCTATTGAGCCTGTGCTCTAGAGCCTGGGAACTGAAATGAACGAGGCTCACGTGCCCCAGAGCCCCTGCTCAGCAACCAGAGAAGCCACTGCAATGAGAAGCCCTAGCACGCTGGGCAACTAGAGGAGAGCCCGCCCAGCAACGAAGACCCAGCACAGCCAAAATATAAACAAATAAATTTAAAAGATATTAAAAAAAAATAAATAAACCCTAACCCCCCACTGTGACGGCATTAGGAGGTGAGGCTTTGGGGAGGCAATTAGGTTATGAGGGTGAAGCCCTTGTGGGTGGGATTAGTGCCCTCCGAGGAAGAGATATGAGAGAGCTTGCTTCTTTCCTCTGCTCTCTGCCAGGTGAAGATGCTGCAAGAAGATATCTACCCTTGAGAAGGCAAAGAACAATCTCCCAATGACTCCAACCAAATGGCCACAAACACGTGTTAGGAATTCTCTGAGCAGCCCTGGTGCATCCCGACAGCTAGAGACAGGGTCACGCTCAGATGACTGTCATAACACTGTCGCCAGCCTGGAAACAGTGGTGTCTCCCACACAGGTGTGGCTGTGAGCTGATTAAACAGACATTGATAAAGAGAGCTTGTTTGCCTCACTGACTCTGTCGAAGACTGTAGTGTAAGACTTGGAGGATGAGCTTATGGTTGGGGGGAAGGTTGGAGGGAAGGGATAGTTAGGGAACTGGGGATGGACAGGTACACACAGCTATATTTAAAATGGATAACTAGTGAGAACCTATAGTACAGCACATGGAACTCTTCTCAACGTTACGTGGCAGCCTGGATGGGAGGGGAGCTTGAGAGAGAATGGGTATCTGGCTGAGTCCCTTCGCTGTTCACCTGAATATCACAGTATTGTTTATTAACCAGCTCTGTGCTGTGCTTCGTCACTCAGTCGTGCCCGACTCTTTGTGACCCCGTGGAATGTAGCCGGCCAGGCTCCTTTGTCCGTGGGGATTCTCCAGGCAGGAATACTGGAGTGGGCTGCCACGCCCTCTTCCAGGAGATCTTCTTAACCCAGGGGTCGAACCCAGGTCTCCCACAATGCAGGTGGATACTTTACCGTCTGAACCCAATACAAAATAAAAAGTTAAAAAAAAAAAAGACTGTAGTATAGAGTTGTCTCTGGAAAACACTTGCCCAGCCAGAGACTACATTTCCCAGCCTCCCACCCCACTGGAGTGGGCGTGGGGTTACTTCCAGGTGGGACCTTTAGGAAGCAGGTGAGCCTCTCCATCACTGCCTGCACTTGAGAAGCAGCAGGGCTCGGAAGCCCAGGTGTGGCTGGAGCTGTGACGTCTGAGTCACCTGGCTCATCACGTGAAGGAAAGCTGCCCTCCCGCCAGGAACACCTGCCTTGGAACATCAGGTGAGTAAGAAGTGAACTTCTATTGTCTTCAGCCACTGAAAGTGGGGGTTCGCTTGTTACAGCAGCTACAACAAAGCGAACTCTAATGAATAAACTTCCCTTATGGGGCCAGTGTGAGGATTAAATTAGAGGATACCCATGCAAGAAACTCTTTTGTAAAAACTTGTATTTGTTTGTTCTTGTGTTTATCTCCGACGGTGCTGGGTCTTCGTTGCGGCGCGGGGCGTTGTCCGGTTGTGGAGGCGGGTGGGCTGCTCCCTCGTTGCAGGGACAGGCTTCTCGTGGCGGTGGACTCTCCTGCCGCAGAGCTCCAGGGCTCAGGAGCTGCGGCGCACGAGCTTCGTTGCCCCGCAGCACGTGGAATCTTCCTGGACCAGGGATCAAACCTCTGTCCCTCACATTGGCAGGTGGATTCTTAACCCCTGGACCACCAGGGGAGTCCTCACAGACTCGTAAATGGGACTTTCCAGTGGGAGCCCCGACGCTGGGACGCAGGGTTCTGAACACCCCCATATTCCAGAAACCACAAGACACAGCCCGTGGGACTTTTTTAGGGGTGTCATACCAGCTTTTCTCCCACTCTGTCCCCACCCCCTCAGCCTTCATGACCAAATTTGAGAACGGGGAGAAAGGATCAACCTTTTCTGCTCCTTTGGGTGAAGAAAGGAACCCCCATCCCATCCTGAGAGGTCCCACTGGTAGAGATTTGGGGTTCCTGCCAGCAGTGGTGAGAGGCAGCTGACTCTCTGACGGCTCACGAGGCAGGCTTGCAGGTCCGCCCTCACCACCTGTTTGATTAGGAAGATGCCAGAACAGTCACCCTGTACGCCCACCACTTGGCCGAGCAAGAATGAGTGAGCTCCCCGTGAGCTGAGTGGGTGCCGGGCCACCTGACCAGGCTCCGGCCCCAAAGCGAGGATTCTTGTGCTTCCCAGAACCTGGCAGAAAGAGGCTGGGACGTGTGCTTTTGGGGACAGGGTCTGAGAGAGGTCAGGGGGTTCAGATCTCCTCCAAGTCAGGAGACACTACAGGGCCCCCTGAATAAGCTGGTCATGTGGTCCAGGAAGGCTAGGCTTTAAACACTTGCCACTGAAAAGGAATTCATCTCCTGGAGGGGACTCGAAGGGAGAAGGGGCCAGCTTGCCTTTTCCTTCTTGCCTCCACTGATCTTTCCGGGCATCATAAACAGAAGCTAGAACTCAGAAGGAGAAGATGGAAAAGGATTTTAGAGACCCTCATATTCTCTCTGCATAGGACTGTAATCAGAGATTCAGGGTGAGTTTCTGGAGCCAGGCAGCCTGGGTTTGAATTCTGTGTCTCTGCCTCACTAGCTGTGTGACCTTGGGCAAGTTACCTCACCTCTCTGGGCCTTAGTAGCTGTAAGATGCCATAAATAATAGTATGTACTTCATAACCTCACAGCATTGTAAGGTGCACGTAACTAGGCTATTTAATAGTTTGTTAAATAACAATGCATTCTTGGGGTGAAAGGTCAGGCTCAGTTTAGAGGAAGTGTTAAATGGTTTATCATTAGATGTTCAATCTGGACTGAAAGGCATGGGGCAAGGAGAGATTCGAATGGATGTGGTCAAAGGCAATGGTTGAAGACAAACCAGATCCATTTGTGTGTGTCCCTCACCAAGTTCAGATTCCTCAATAAGCCGGTTACACGTGTGAAGTGTTTAGGTCAGATTGGGACACACCAAAACCCTCAAAACATGGGAATTATTAATATTATTCAAACTTGTGCCAGGTCAGAAATTGAATCCTTTCTAAGGTTTATTAGTTTTGAGGGATATTAAGAATGGCTATTTTTGTGGTGGCATAAAGCACTGATTCTTATAATTTTGGGGCTTCATAAAACCACCCAGTTGAATAAAATGTTTGTGAATCCAGATCACATTGCCAACTCCATTTACAAAGTAAAAACAAAGGGGGAAATGCACAAGTACTATATTTATACTCCTCATTTTATAAAGGAATGAATTCCATTACCCTTCAAATGAGGAAGGTCTTAAGTTCAGAGTAAAACACGGTCTTACAGATGGAATCCATTTCACTTGATGAGATTTCACTGTGTGGTTCTTATTTTTAGTACCAATTGAATGGCTGGAGCTTGAAGACCTCACATATAAATTCCCATAGAGTTTGCACATATCCAGAGCTGTTCTCCCCTTTCATTCTCATGACTTTCCTGTAAGACTGGGACCATGGTCTACATTTTCTTTTGAGTATATGGAGGTTCGAGGCTTCCCTTATGGCTCAGCTGGTAAAGAATCCGCCTGCAATGCGGGATACCTGGGTTCAATCTCTGGGTTGGGAAGTTCCCCTGGAGAAGGGAAAGGCTACCCACTCCAGCATTCTGGCCTGGAGAATTCCATGAACAGTCCATGGGGTTGCAAAGAGTCAGACACGACTGAGCGACTTTCATATGGAGGTTCAGAGGGTTAGCTGGCTCATTCAGGGTCACCCAGCTAGAATAAAGCCTGGCTTCAAACTCTCAATTTTCCTGGTAAAATATGGTCTTTCCCTCTGGTTTGAATACACGTTACAGGGGCCTCTGCTCTACGTGGTCATCCAGGCACAAAGCCTCCTTCTCTTTTGTGACTCTGTCCTGTCCTTATGCAGAGATTCTTTTCCCAGAGACAATACCCAAGGGATCTGGGGAAAAATTCAAGGTTCCTGAATTTGAAAGGGAAAATAATTGCATCTTTTCACTGACCTCTAGCTAACACCTAGCATTTCCTTTGATTACTAATGGAGAAAACAAAGTAATATTATGAATACCTATTTGCCACTAATAGAAATCACTAGTATTTTCATATCACAAAGTAGTTATTGCAGATATTGCAAAATACTATTTATACTATTACCACTTTGCAATTATGGTAATTATGTAACTATCTCACATTTTTGTTTTGGTTACCATATATCAATAACTTGTGTCCTTTGTAATCCCACGTATTTGATTTTATATGTTTAATACAATGAGTCTGAGAAGGACGCTCATAGACTTTGCCAGTTGCCCAAGGAGTCCTAGGTTCATAAAGAAAAGTTAAGAACAATATTCTGGAGCCTTGAAGTCCTCCACTGGGTCCTCTGCATGTGAGCAGCAGATGTGGGCAGAGAGGGAGTGTGGAGGGTGGAGAGGGGCATTATGGTCTGGATCTGGAGTCATCCATCGCCCAGGACTGGGAGATGTGGTCTCTGTCTGGGTGCCCAGAAGGGGAACAACTAGCCAGCTGCTGCATCATTATCATGTCGTTTGCAATGGTTCAAATTCAAGGAGAGGCTGGGACCCCTTGTCTCGGGGATTTCTAGTGGGGAGGGCACGCGAAGTAGGCGCTGGACACCAGGCTCCCTCTCGCTTATCTCATCCGCAGGGGCGACAAGGCTAGTGTTGCTCAGAGGCGGCACGGGGGCCAGTTAGCGTCGCTCTGCTCAGCTCTTCTGCTCCAACAGGCTGCCTGCTGTGTGCCCCGAGGACCCACAGACAACAGGAGGCTGAGGAAATTAGGATAAAAATGTACGTTCTTGAAAATATAATTGCGGCTCCCATGTGTGCAGAGTACTAGAGTTTGCTAAGCACGTTAGTAAGCCTTGGGCTTCCCTGGTGCCTCAGCTAGTAAAGAATCCGCCTGCAATGCGGGAGACGGGTTCGATCCCTGGGTTGGGAAGATCCCTGGGTTGGGAAGATCCCCTGGAGAAGGGAAAGGCTGCCCACTCCAGAATTCTGGCCTGGAGAATTCCAAGCCTGGGCTCACCTTGTCCTCACTGCAGCCCTCCCGGGAGGCAAGGCCAAGAGAATCATCTCCGCTGTGCAGAGTCAGAAAACGAGCTCACAGGGGAGAATTAGATGCTCAAGGTCACAAACTAGAGGCACAATCAGAGCTAGAACCCAGGCCTCCCGTTGCCATTCAACGGGCGCATATTAAATACTTAGGCACTGCCTCACCCTGGGGCCGTGGCTAAGTCCCTTCCCTCCCGGCGCTGAGGATCCTCCCTGCCGGTGGCCTCTGGCCGGCTCGTTCACCGAAACGCCACCAGGGGGCACCATTACATCATCGTTTTCTATTCTAGGAAGCCGCGCTATTACTCTTACACAGATTTTAAGGAGGCGGAGGGCTTGTTAAAATACAGATTTCCGGGCCTCACTTCCAGAGTTTCTGTGGATCTGGCATGAGGCACAAGATATTTGCAATGCTAGTCATGTATGGATGTGAGAGTTGGACTCTAAAGAAAGCTGAGCGCCAAAGAAGTGATGCTTTTGAACTGTGGTGTTGGAGAAGACCCTTGAGAGTCCGTTGGACTGCAAGGAGATCCAACCAGTCCATCCTAAAGGAGATCAGTCCTGGGTGTTCATTGGAAGGACTGATGCTGAAGCTGAAACTCCAGTACTTTGACCACCTGATGTGAAGAAGTGACTCATTGGAAAAGACCCTGATGCTGGGAGGGATTGGGGGCAGGAGGAGAAGGGGACGACAGAGGATGAGATGGTTGGATGGCATCACTGACTCAATGGACATGAGTTTGAATAAACTCTGGGAGTTGGTGATGGACAGGGAGGCCTGGCGTGCTGCAGTCCATGGGGTCACAAAGAGTTGGACACGACTGAGTGACTGAACTGGACTGAACTGAACCAGTTTCCAGGCTACGATGATGCTTCCAGTCTGGGGACCCCACTTTGAGAACTAGCAAGGTGAGGATTGGGAGCGAGGGTCCAGTGTGACCTCTGACCCTCACAGACAGGGCCACTGGGAAATCATTGTGAAACGGGCAGCCACTCCCCTTGGTCATTTGCATATTGATTTTTCTAAGCTCCATTAAATACCTTTTTAAAAAGCAAGATATATTTCACTCCTTCAATGATGACTGCGCTTGGTCCATCCCGAGCACAGTTCTAGGTCCTGGGAATCCATCAGTGAATGAAACAGACAAATTAATTCCAACCGCTTGTGGAGTCTGGCAACAAACTATAAATGTTATAAATAAGTAGGTTACCTAGTATGTTAAAAAGGGCTATGTGCATCTGGGGTATTGAAAGATATATGATATTTCTCAGTGAAATGGTGATTTGTGAGTCAAACTTGAAAAAGACCAATTCACCATGGGTGTCTGGGGGAAGATGATGTCAGGCAGAGAGGAAACAGCCTGTGCAAAGGTCCTGGGGTGCGAGCAAGTCTAGCATGTTTGAGGAAAAAGAAGAAGAAGAAAAAAAGAAAAAGAAGGAAGCCAATAAGGTCAGAGCAGTGTGAGCAGGGAGAGAATAATTGAGGATGAGGACACAGCGGTCACAGCAGCAAGGGGGGAGGGGCTCGTAGATCTTGCAGAGGCTTTTCTTTATTAAAATCATTATTTTTAAATTTATTTTTGAGCGCGCTGGGTCTTCACTGATGCCCCACAGGGTTTCTCTAGTTGCGGCAAGCAGGGGCTACTCTCACAGGGCTTGAGCGCTTGGGTGCAGGCTCAGTAGTCGCGATGTATGGGCTTAGTTGCCTCAAGGCAGGTGAAATCTTTCCGGACCAGGGATTGAACTTGTGTCCCCTGCATTGGCAGGCAGATTCTTAAGCAGGGAAGCCTGTGCAAAGGCTTTTCTTGGAGTGAAAAAGAGTGGCATGGTCTGACATGTTCTAACAGAATCCTTCTGGCACCCTCTGTAAGCAGCAAGAGTGAAGCCAGGAGAACAGAAGGCTCCCTCGTTATCTGGCAGAGATGATGGTGGCCGAGTCAGGGGGTAGCAGTGGGGCTGGAGAGCGTGCTAAAAGGTTATACACACGAACACACACACACACACATACACACCTGCATGCTGTTTCATAACGAAACCAACTTGTCAGTCTAATTATCCACTCCTCTCCTCTGTCCAGGTGACCCACATTCTCAACCTGAACTCTTTTCTCTATGTCCAGATCTGTCTCATCTTTCATCTCCAACTGCCCCTAGCCACACTGCCCTGGGATGACTGCTGCTTCCTCAAACTCAAAACACCTAGGACACACCCTCCTATCTGCCACGCATGCAGGCTCACCTCTGTCCTTTTCAGTTTCTGGCGATGGACCCCCATTCTCCCCATCCTCCAGCAGAAAGCCCAGGGATGTGTCTAGCATCTTACTTCCCCTGGTCCTCACATCCATCCTTCCAGCAAGATCTCATAGGCATGGTCAGGCCCTGCTGGATTCTCTCATCTGCTCTGTTCCTTCTTTCCCACTCCTGCGGGCCTTACTTCTGAACCCTGCATGACTGCATTTGGGGTAGCCTGGTGGCCAAGACAAGGGTTTTGGAGCAGGAGTCTCTGGGTTTGAATCCTGGTTTGCCAACTTTGAACTATGTAAATGTGGGCTGTTTCTTGGATTTCTCTGAAACTCAGTTTCTCCATCTATGAAATGGTTATAATTACACTTACTTCAAAGCGTTATTGTGAGAGTTAAGTGAACTGTTACATAGAAGACAGCTGGTATGTGCTTAGCACACAATAAATGTTAGCTCTTATTTTTATTCTTTTAGCAATAAGTCTTTATTGAGCGTCTATTGCGTGCAGAGACCTCCTTCATGCTCAGAGATAATCTGACCCAGGAGAAAGAGCATAGGCCTTGAGTCAGCAATTCTATTCCTAGATGTGTACCCAACAGAAATGTTGACCAATATCCACCAGAAAACATGTCCTAGAATGTTCACAATGCCTTATTCATAGAAGCCTCAAACTAGAAACTGCCCAAATGCCCGTCAAGGGTAGGATGGATAAATAACATACGCTCTATTCGCATAATGAAATATTCTACAGTGACAAGAAAGAAGGCACTACTGTTACTTGAATATCATGGATGCAATTAACAATATGATGGGGCATGGCTGGGCTGGGTCCCTCCTAATTCTGGCTTCAGTGGGGGTGGCCTGAGTCTCACCTGGTGACCTTTGTTCCCAGCACCATCCCTCTTCACAAACAAGAAGATCTCCAATCTTTGCCTTCACATCAGTCCCTGACTTGCAAAGCCTCACTGAGGCAGGATGATGATGAAAGCTTATTATCAGGTGAACATAAAGGAATCATACAACATTCATAGCATGTGATGGGTACTCACTCAACACAATGATGCTGTAGGGTGGGCATTACTGTTTATGCCCATTTTACAGATAAAAAAAAAAGCCAAATCACTAAGAGGTCAAGTCAAGGTAATGATAGCTAAAATTTTCAGTTACATCACATAAAACTCTCAACAACCCTCTGGGTTGAATAGTGCTATTATCCCCATTTTAGAGACTAGGAAACTGAGGCCCAAAGAAGTTAAGTACCCTGCCTGAGATCACAGCAGACAACCAGCCAGGACCGGGCAGGCAGGCTGGCTGGGCCCACTCTTCATGGCTCTGTTCACAACTTCTCAGGGGTGAGGTCATGGGCCTTGCAGCCAACCTGGTCCAGAGTCCAGCAGCATAACCCCAGGACAACTCATTAATCACTCTGAATCTCAGTTTACCCATCTCTAAAATGGGAACATCAGTAGCACTTTCCTTTAGGGAGGTCCCAAGGGTGATGTGTGATTATGTGGGTTGAGCTCTTGGCAGAGAGAGCCCCATATGCAGGAATAGTTCAGTTAAGGTTCATGGCTCTCATCCTGGTTTTCAGGATGTTCTCAGACTTGTTCTGGGTAATGTGTGCAGAAGTTACTCATATAGAACCAGACATACCAAAGCTCTCAGCCTCTGAGAGACCACAGGCCCAGCCTGGAAAGTCAGATAAACTTGGCTTGGACTAAAATCGCATCTAATTGTAAACCAGCTTCTGGACAGATCATGCTTCCAAGCCGCTTCCTCATCTGTGAATCAGAGTTAGTTCTATCTTGTGAAGATTAAATGGTTCCAAATGCTGCCTGTGCTTTCTCAAACTGGGATTCCCGAAGGAGGTGGTACCCGACCGAGGTGCTGGAAGCCAACGTACTGAGGAGCAGGTCACTGACCACCTGGGGATCGCCTGTTGCCTGGCTCTGCTTTGAACCTCAGGGCACTGCATTCCTGGGCTCCCTGGTCTGCCCAGGAGGTTTGACCAATGGCAGGCACTTCTGGGAACTCGGGGCTGGGAGAGAGCAGGAGCTGGGTTCTCTCTCCGGGTCTCCATCTGCCTTTTGTTAGGATCAAGCCTGCATCTCCACGGTGGCTCCCGCTCCCAGCAGACAGCCCTGCTGTGAGTCCATCTTCTGCCTTCTGGTTCTGGCTTCTGGGCTCTGCCCTCTCTCCACCCTTAGGGCTGGTATTGAGGGAGTGAAGCCCTTCATTTAAGAATACCTACTGTATGCCTCTACATGAAGTTCAAGAACATAACAACACTTCCTTTATGATAGAAATCAGAACAGTAGTTGCCCTTGGGGGTCGAGGGGATCACCTGGCCAGAGGAAATTTTCTTCTTTTTTTTTTCAAAAAAATCTTTGGCTGTGCCACACGGCATATGGGATCTTGGTTCCCCTACCAGGGATTGAACCTGTGCTCCCTGTATTGGCAGCTCAGAGTCTTAACCATTGGACCACTGGGGAAGTCCTCAGAGGAAATGTTCTGTGATGAGGCAAATGTTTTACACCTTGACTGAAGTGTGGGTCATATAGGTACATACATTTGTAAAGACTTGTGAAACCATGCGCTTAAGACCTGTGCATTTAACTGGGTGTGAGTCATCCCTCAATCAGTTTAATAAGAAGAAATCCTGGTCAAATACCAAGAATATATTTTAATGTCCTGGTGGGATTCTGATGAAAACACAGTTTTTATTTTTAAACAAATACAGGTAGACTGCAGAAGAGGACATAACATTTGTATGTGGCATTTTTGTTTGTTTGCTTTTAAACTTGGGCAAACTCCGGGAGATAGTAAGGGACAGGGAAGCCTGGCTTGCTGCAGTCCATGAGGTCACAAAGAGTCGGACACAACTGAGCAAATGGACAAGAACAAAACAATAAAACATGCGACTTAAACAGGGTTTCACACGTGGGTTGGTTTATTTCAGGCCGTGTTCCCCAGTTTCTGGGAGGCATTCTTCATTCTCCCCTGCTTTTCTCTGGTCCAAAATGTTTCCCAGCACTGACTTGTATAACGTGTAGCTTGGCCTGGCACATTGCAGAGTCATGAAAACGGTTAATTCTTACTAATACGAGTTGAGTTTGATGAGTCCCTTTAAGGGACATTTAAAGGGTCCCATTTTGACTGTCTTCAAAACAGGGTGATTTCACCTTGTGATTTTTACATAGAATTCAATCCCTGAATTCTGCCCAGGGTGGGGAGGGAGGGTTTTCTCAGCACAAGTCTGACACACAGACACGTGTTCAGGGATGTTCCTACCTCACTCCAGGAAAGGAAGCAGGAGGCTGAGAATCTCTGTGCCCCTCTTCGCCGCACCCCTAGAAAAATAGCCCATCCAGCCCAGCACCTGCTTCAGGCTAATGATTAAGGGGGAGATGGTTGCCCATCTCCTGGAAAAAGCTCTGTACGCGTCTTTGATAAAGGCTGTGAATGGCTCAGAAGAAATCTGGCCATTCTGCCAGGCTGTGAGTGAGAGCGAGGGGGACTGGGGCATGCTTCCCGCGGCATCTCAGGGTCCAGAGGGACCAGCTGACTTGGGAACACGCTTGTCCTCCAGGGCCCGGATGGCAGACCCAAGCCGGACTGTGGCCTGCAGCCCAGACTGCCTGCCGAGCGGCTGACATCGAGTCTCCATCCTCAGCCTGGCTCTAAAAGGCTCTTCTCCTTGGGCTGAGGCCCCTGGCGGGTGGGCAGGGCCCCAGTACGCAGAGGCGGCGCTGGGTCTCCAGGCGGCAGAAGCGGTTCTGATTGGACACTCGGGTGGCCACGCCCAGGCCGCAGGTGGTCGAGCAGGGACCCCAGGCGGTGCTCCATTCCGGGCAGGAGACGCCAGGGGCTGGGGGAGCGACAAGGCCAGAAAACTGGGATCCTGGGGGAGAGAGAGAGGGGTCAGCTCGGCAAGGTTATGCAGCCAAATCCACCCACCGGCTTGCGGTGCAATCTGGGTCGCGTTGCTTAACCTCTCTGGACCTCGGTCTCTTCCCATGTAAATTTCCTAATAGTTGATCGTTAGGCGTAAATAAAAGAGTGGAGGTGAAGTCCTTAACACAGTGCCTGGTTCTTGTCAGCACTTCCGAAATACTGGTTATCAGGCAGCTATGATGGAATTGACCATAACGGTCCTCCAGTAAAGGGCGAGCGTCTCGCTTCTGTATCCTCCACAAGTCCCGGGATAAGTAGCATCGTCCAGGGAGGAGGTTGGGGCCTGTGAGTGTGGCCTGCCCGTGGCCTGGCGGCAGGGATGCTGATGACGGCGAGGCCAGGTCTGGAACAGG